>NC_091132.1:9587142-9898571 GCF_040183065.1 Periplaneta americana | reverse complement strand
CCATCAGTTCGTCTTTTTAATTTGCGCTTTCACTTTCTGGGTTGTAGTATAGGCCTACAATAAATATCTTAGTAAGGTTTTCAACATTGAAACTATGAAGAAAATCGACTAACAAAGTATTATAAATTATACGAAAAGCATCCTTCCTACCTGAACTGGAACAATAGGAGCACACTTAAAATACACAATATCACTGGTTACTAAATCACTGTCAATTTGCTCCTGTGAAAATTGTTCTTCAGATAGAACCTTTGATATGGTCATATGGAACACATCTTGGCATAACCTATATTTTAATTTAGAATTTTCTTCGTGTTTTCATTTATGACCTTGTCCATACTAACCGGACGAATCTATAGTGAAGGGGTGATTGAATTGGTTCAAAGTGTAGATGTTAAAATGGAATTATTCAATGTGACTAGGAAATTAAGAGAGGAATTAAGAAATGCAGAATTCGAATCATGGAAAATAATGCCTGGAAGAGGCAGAGGTGTAGAATTGTACAGCCAAGTACCTGAAGCCAACGCCTGGATTTTTAATAAGTCTGGAGTATCTAAATCTGAATGGGTAACCTGCCTCAAAATGAATGCCAATTTAGCAGCAGTTAGAGGAGTACCTGATCGCTCTTTGGACGGATCCCGGTGCAGACATGGCTGGCCGGAGACTGAAACCCTTGCCCACGTCCAAGGTCAGTGTAGCAGAGGTTTACTCCTCCGAAATGCCAGACACCATCATGTTCGATCCTTAATTGCAACTGCTTTAAGAAAAAAGTCTTGGATAGTAGAAGAGGAAGTTTTTTGCCTTGCTACTAATGGCTCCTCTAGATGTATTGACATCATAGCGTATTCCCAGACTACCAAGAAAGGATATATAATTGATCCTACCATAAGGATTGAAACGGGGAGTAGCCAGCCGGAGGATGCCAATCAAGAAAAGATCAACATTTATCTGCCAACAGTTGATTACTTCAAAGCAAAATACCAGCTTGAAGACATTGAGGTGATTGGTCTTCTTATTGGAGCTCGTGGTGTGATTCCCAAGTTCTTTGAAAGCTTCAGGAAGACTTTTGAACTACCACAGACACTTACTGCTGACATCATAACTTCAGTTTTGAAACGCTCTTGCCAAATTCTGAGTCATCATATTCACTCTGTTTAATTTTTTTTATTCACTTTATATTCATATGTGTTTATTTTAATTTTCTTTCTACAAAATTTACGTAAACATTTAATATTGTAAAATTCATGTAGGAGAGTATACTGAGTCCTTCTGGCAGTTAACTTATCTATTATCTATTTTACAAAATGATGAGTACCTCTTGATGACCAAATGAGTGGAGGAAATATCAAAGGAAATGCAAATAGGAATAATGGCCTTGATGGAGATTTGTGACGAAAATTCAACGAAAAATCCTAAAAATGATCGAACAGAACAAAAATATTCTTAAGGGAAAATAATTAAAAAAACAAGAAGAATGCCGAAACGAATATGTCTGAAAACGCTCCATCTATCATGAAATACCTATGTAAGTACCTAAATACCACAGGAGCTATGTTTTTGGCTTATCAGAAAAAGATCCGATTTCATCAAAATCTTAGCCCTAATACTGAACGCACACAGCGTGAAGAGCGTATGGAACAGAGCGGGAGAAAGTGTAGCCCTATGTTAACAGTAAGAGATAAAACAACGGATTTACTGTATTATATTTCTCTGTGAAGGAACCCACTTTCGACAAAAGCCAAGTCCAGGCATGTACCTCACTGAACCGGCTGTCGTCAAGGAAACAAACTCCGTGCGCCATGATCTGCCGTCATAAGAGTGACGACCCGCGCGTATGTACGAGTGCAGATAAAACATTGCTCCCCCTCCCTCACACTTGCACCCTTCTCAGAGATTTCAATTAAGTGAATTGCCCTTCTCTATAGCACCCCCATCCCTTATAATACATCCCAAGCATTTCGATCCGATAACGCCAGAAAGCGATAAATATTAATTATTCGGTCGAGGCGGAATCAGTTCGAGAAAGCATTTCTGCAGATAAACCGCCGCTATGTTGCGCGCAGCAGATACGAAATTGATGACGTCAAACTCGGGTTTTACTCCATGTATCATACTTGACATCAGAGAGCGGAAAAGAGATTCAATGGGAAGGATATTAGATTATCTTAGTAAAAATACAGCCTTATAGCACTACCGGACACGTTTGTAGACCTATTATACGACTGAGATGCGGGTTCAGATACTTGTGTGGAATTTCCCGCGCTCAAAGAAGATTATGTGACACACATTCTCCAGCTGCTACTGCATAACTGCTCAGGATATCATTCATTGCAGTCGTACCCTAAATTTTATTGAAATTTTTCTAATTAGACCTACAGAGACTACTGCAGCAATTGTAATTATTATAATCATTACTTGAAATCTAACCGCAAATGTATTTAACGTCCCTCTTAAATCATAGTAGTAGTAGCAGTAACAGTATTTTGTTTAACGACGCCTTCAACTGCACAGATTATTCATCGTAGAAATTTAACGTGGGCAACAAAGGGCCGTGTTACCCGACTCACCACTAGATCTGAGATTTTAGGGTAATTTTTTTGGTTCCCGTCAAATACTTATCAATTATAATACCATAAAGTAAAATTCTTTACACATTACATAGTGTACAATAAGGTTAAAAAAAGAATAGGCCGGCGACAAATGTCTTAAGTTCCAGAAACAGAACAGTGCGCTTGTACGTCTCCTTTGAAGCTCCAGTTCACAAGACGACACAATTAAACCATGCAAATGTGCTGTATTTTGTTCTAAAATAGGCCTATGTTATAAAATAAGGGTTGATTCTAGCTGCATCAAGGTCTCTGAAGAGTGAAATAGCAATAAAATAATTGATAAATACTAAATCTATCGAAACGAGGTAAAAAATTTATAGATTTTTATACATCATTTACACAAGTACCAAGTGGCAACATCGCCTGGAAGTCGATTGAATGTTTAGTAAATAGCATAACCCCTCCCCCGAACAACATTCCTGTCTGTTAATAAAACCATCTCCATTTATATCTGATTTATAGATTTTAAAAATATGTTTAACTACAACATTAAAACATGTTACCATTGTAAACATAGAATTTAGTTCTATTTGTTTTAATAATGGCAATACTAAAGTGATAATGTTTACCATTCTTCAGTTCATATTGGAGTTTAGCTTTCTGTATTTTTTGTTTACCTAGGCCTGTAGACTATTCTTCACAGGGAGCGTTGACATTTCTCCAGTCGAAGTCCACGACATGATCCATTTTCAAATGTTCTTTCGTCGCAGTTCGACGAGACCTTATGCCACGCTCTCTAAAATGCCTCCTCATAGTTAGTGAAGCCAGGAAAGTAGGACGCCATCTTTAATTCAAAGGCACTTCGAAAAGAGTGGTTTTCAACTTCTTTCATTAAGATGGCGTCCTCTTCCCTTGTAGGCTCTAGAGATGCGCGGCCGACCAGGTGGTTTGTGGACGAAATACTAGTCACTACCACAGGTCTTTTTTTGGGGGGTTTATACATGTTTCTTTGCATAATTTGTGTTTATTTATATTTTAGGTGTTTCTGATTTTTTAGGAAGCAAATAAACTATTAATTTTGTATACAGGCCAGGTCGGGCCTAATAGACCTAATATCCCACGAATAATGGGCTATAATATGTTTGCAATACTTGCATAAGAAATTTTATTAACAAATTCCACTAACACTTGTCATTAAAAATGTAAAATAATACAATAAAAAAATCAACCCTGCTGGGAAGCTTACTTACAACCTCTGATTTCGAAATCAGAAACCTTACCCCTACGTTACACCACCTCGCAACACTAGCTACATTGTAGACGGGTCACAATCAAAGAGCAAACGTCACAGCATTGCCTTTGAACGCAATGAGTTCACTCATGTGAACCTGACTAAAAACTTCACATTTAAACTACCAAGTGTCGGCCCATTCTTTTTTAACCCAATTGTACATAGGCCTATTTCTTGTATAAACGTTTTCGCCATTCTTTGTGGCATCATCAGATACTTTTGGTTTTCAATAAAAATAACCTAATTAAAATGTGGGCTAACCATATAAAATCAATCAAGATAAAATTTGAAAACGTGAATTTTAAAAGACATGAATTTAAAAAAGTATCTACGAGCTTTCACTTACTTGATAACATAAATTTATTTTGTATCTTAATATTCAGGGTTGGATGTCGTATGTGGGTTTGTTATATAAATCATAGTTATCATGTGTGTTTATATTAAAGATATGTGTAAGGGAAAACTAGTTTACAGTTATATTTTCATATGGAAACCTTTGTTCATAGTTCATATCCAATATGTTATGTGCAGTATAGTTTGTAATTTTTTGTTTATGATGGTTGAATTGTGTATCTTGGAAGTGTAATTGTGAAATTTGTATAGGCCTATATTGGTTTGAATTATTTTAAAATTAGATTATTTATTTACGTGATACAAGGTTTACATACAGTGTGTTAATTAAGTATGGAATATTGCTAATAACTCTTTATATATTCATTTTATGAAAAAATACCAAAAACACAAGTTGTTAGAGATATCTAACTAAACACTTATGGATGTAATCTCACAAAAGTATTGATTTATGTACAGGGTGTAGCAAAATAGTAACACTTTTTTCTAGTGGCATCCTATATTAAAGTTTACTTATTTGAAATCTCAATTCTATTTTGCATACAAATAGAATTTTGACTCAGCATAAATAATGAATACTCTTTTGTAAATGTTATGGTTCTTTCAATTGCTTTGATAATGTAATACAAAATAAATGTGTGTATTCATATGGAGTAGGCCATGAAACAAAACAATAACATAACTGTTTCAATAGAGTCAGAGTTCGCTACCCCACAGTGTTTAGTAGAGTATCAACTATTTTCTGTTTAATTTTTGCACACTTTTACAGACTTCATACCATCTTAAGCCACCCGGTCGTATCGTGGAGAAAGGCTAATTGACACGTGATTCTGGTTGCCGAAAAGTTCGGAACTTGAGAGCGATGACAGCAGCGGGAGGAAAGAGTTGCCTGTCAGGCCCAGTACACATGCGACGACATTTCCGTAATTTCATCATCGGTTTTACCCCCGATGACATTTGCATTGTTACCCCCGACCCTTCCTGCAGGCCACAATAAAACCGCGCCCGGCACGCTACCATGTGTTTTCCGGCAGTGCAACGAGTGAAAAGGTTGTCCGGAGAGGATGTTTTTGCGACTAGCGGCAGGGGCGGAGGGGGGCGAGAATTTGTATGAGGGGCGGAGTTTTTGGTCCGGAGGAGGAGGGATGCAGCAGTCATACCAACGTTATACAATAGTTACCAGGATTTAAATCATGTGCTTTTACGCGCTAGATAATTGGTTCAGGGGGGATCTTCACCTTTTCGTGACTTCCATGGTTTGATGGAAATCCTCTCCTTTCTTACACAAGCCTGCCGAATGAGCACTCCTCGCATTCTCAATCCCCAAAGCTCTTCTACCTTCATCTCCTCTCCTTTTTGCTCTTCCCCTGGACTTTCATCAGATTCTAGTGCATTTATCGTATGTTCAAACACTTCATTACACGTTGTTGGTCTAGAGCTCGCACTTAAAACGTTAAAAGCATACAGGCTTAAATACGTTCAAAATAAGCACTAAAATGCTAGGCCTAATATAAAAATATATGTTATAATGAATACATAAATTATCAATATTTTCACTTATTTTACTTTGCTACATTTTTTAATGAGCAGCTGTGTTTTATGATGCTTTAAATGCCACTTCTTTCCGCGTTTTATCTATTAAAAATACGGTCTCAGTATGTCTGTTTCGTCCCCATCCAGTAGACGTATAAGTGGTCTGCCTGGTCTTCTATGATGTCGTCATTATCTTTGAGATTCTTACGCCGTAGGGTACATTCTGGCCACATGGTGTAGCTAATTTACACTTATAATAACATTTTGTCTTCACCTAATTGAACATTATTTTATTTCTGCTAAAATTTCTTCATATCTGTTGAAGTCAAAAAGAGTATAATATTATATAAATGATTGATTAAATAGCAACTTACTAGTGTTAAATTATACAACCACGTGTGGCTTACAGCTGTTTCGGTGTATCCTTCACAACATCATCAGAGTCTACTAGATCCCGGCGTCCCTACAGTTTTTCTGAGGAATTTCATTTCAATGGTCTACAGTAATTTTTTTTGGGTGGCCGGGTAGCTCAGTTGGTAGAGCAGCTGGCTACGGACTGGAAGGTCCGGGGTTCGATCCCAGGTGGTGACAGGATTTTTTCTCGTTGCCAAACTTTCAGAACGGCCCCAAGGTTCACTCAGCCTTCTATAAAAATTGAGTACCGGGTCTTTCCCGGGGGTAAAAGGCGGTCAGAGCGTGGTGCCGACCACACCACCTCATTCTAGTGCCGAGGTCATGGAAAGCATGGGGCTCTACCTCTATGCCCCCCAAGTGCCTTCATGGCATGTTACGGGGATACCTTTACCTTTTACAGTAATTTTTTTTAGTTTATTTACCTATACACGCTTTAACATGTGGTCATATCGCGTGTTAGGATCTGTGGGTATGCCAGTAGGCCATTGTTACTATTCTTGAGTTCCTGTTTCTGTTGTGTGTTGTAGATGGTTTGTCTTCATGTAACTGATGCAATTTCTTATCTCTTTGTTTTAGGGTCAAAATTTATCTATCATGTACAACTTACAAAAGTATAGGAAGGACTAGGGCATTAGGCTAATAGGCCTATATTTTGATTTGGAAAGACATTTGTGGCGAATTAACTTTTCAGTGTCATTTATTATTCCTCAGATTTATGTAGGCCTAAACTTTGTGATATTTGTTATGTAGGCCTAACTTAGGCCTGCATCTTTTTAAGTTTCTTGTCATATATAAACTCCCTATCGGCCCTATCACATCTGAGGTATTAGTCTAAATATTTGATAATTGCTCCAACATTAATTAATATCTTATGATTTTGCTTCTTAATAGGTGCTGTCCTAAAATTGTTATCGTTTTAGAATTTCGTATAGATATTTCTAGCCCCAATTTCCTGTTATGTAAATATGACTCTTCGTAAATTATCGCTCGAGTTGGATCATCCTAAAAACGTAGAGTGTTTAATTTAGTAGAATTTTGTTAAGATAATGCCTGGTGAATAGATTTGGTTCCATTTGGAAATCTTGTCATTCATGTAAGTGTTGAAAAAGGTTGGTAATGATGGACATTCCTGCCTAACTCTATTATTAACCTATCTAGCCAATTGCCTGATATCTGGTTGTTTATTTTTAATTTTCATTATTTCTAGTGTAGGCTAGACAGTTGAGGAGCTCATTTTCAAAACGTCTCTTGTCCACCTCGTAAGAAAACGAGCTTCTTGTGTCCAAGCATTCTTAAAATATAACTCTACATGCAACTGTCGTGATTGGCCTTCAGAACGCCTTGTAAACCAATAAAATCTTGCGTTAAAAATGGCTACTGAATCAAATTGACTCTTGTCCACAGCAAAATTGCGACAAAATATTAGTTCCAGCTTTGAAATCAAAGATGGACCCAACCTATTTGGTTTCATAATGTCTCTTGCTTAGCTGGTAAGAAATTTTAGACCTAAAAATGTGTTTTGTGATTTCCCACAAAGTTATAGGAATGGACAAGAGTCGCTTTGAAAATAATCTATTGAGTTCTGTAACAATAAATTAAGGACATTCTTATCCTTCAATAGGTAGTCTATGTCAAAGATCTTTTTTAACTTTGTCGAAAGCTTCAGCATAATTAAGTAAAGTAAAATGGGTCTCCAATTTATTATTATTATTATTATTATTATTATTATTATTATTATTATTATTATTATTATCACTATTTTTTACTAAAAGCAAATGGACACTGAACAATGGATCTATGTAACATCTACCTCCGTACAGACTCATTCGTGGAAGAATTCTGGACTAGAGACCGAAGGGAAGTAGAGATCCATGGAGATAAAGGAAATTATGGACAGGCTTAAAATGAAGTCGCAATAGGCTATAAAGTCTAATCTTGCAGGTCTAATGCAATTGCATACACAGCGGTCCGAAATTACTCTAGTGTTCAAAGTAAGAGTGTGGATATTGGAGCGCACTCATATCAAATGAATGTATTCCACGGACTGATCAAGCTGTCTGCCTTATTGTGCACGTATTCTGGCCAATGTTTATGAATATCCTGATTATCTCCGAAATTGGTGATGGTCTGACGAGTGTCATGTGATACCTACTCAGTGGACATGTCAATAAACAGAATTGTCGGATGAGTAAGTATGTACAGAGACTACTACATTCGGGAAAAGTTACATTGTGGGCCGCTGTGTCTTGTCACATCACTGGTATAAGTGTAGGCTATTTCACTGTAGGCGAAAATGGAAACAGAACTGCACAAGTGTATAGAGATCAAGTTATTGAACGTTTCAGGGGTACAGTATTTGGAAACATTTGTGAGCTAAATAATTTTGATATGAATAAGCAAGTGTTCGAACAAGATGGGGCTACAGCTCCTATTGGTCATGGGAATGGGCGCCTGCTCCAACAGATGTTTCCCGATCTGTTGATTTCTAACACTCAGACTTTTCATATCTTGCACGGTCTTGATTTGTCTTTGTGTGACGCTTATTTTTGTGGGGAATATCGAAAGAACAGTACTTTACGTCCATTCCACGTAGTCTACACGATGTTCGTTCTGCACAATGCAACAAGGTAGCAGTGTGATGCTATGGTCACTAGAGTGATAGAGGATATGGATCATGTCATCCACAATGTAGAACATATAGTTGTATGATAAGTATTGTGTTTTATCAAAGTATTCGGTTAGCTGCTTTTTTTTTCGTTCATGGTCATGAAGAGCATGCTTCTACTTCCTGAAACTGGCTTAATATTAGGTTACATCTTTCAGATCCATACAGAAGAGTCGATATCACTCCTCATTTTGAGGCAATGGACTTAGAGACTGCCACTGCTTGTATAAATCTAGTTTCCATACATGCACAGCTAAGATTAATGTGAGTTTTACAAAATAGTTTACCGTCTTCAGTCATGTACGCTAGAGAACGCACCTAATCCTATGTTGTAACGAAATTTGCATAAAATGAAAAGAAACGTATCCGAATTTTGAACTCGTTTTCTACTTAACAATTCATCACTGCAATAATGATTTTATACCGGCGATGCCTCTCTCTCCTTCCACAGATCACCAGTCAAACATTTCCCCCCGTCATGTCGCAGAGCCGGTCGCTTCGCTTCGTGATCGAAGTTACCCATTTCAGATGCAAGTTGTTGTGTTCTGGAGATAGTACACAGTGCAGAAGACTAATTTCCTGCAGTTACAGACGTTACTCAGTTCTGATGGAATGATGCACGAGGAAACGGAAAGAATTGGTAGTTGTAAAATTTTAATTTAGGCCTAATATATTTTTAAATTACACACAAGATTCAAGGGATCATAAGATGATTGTAATTCAGATTATTATATAATTAACACTTTAAATAGCAGGGGCTATAGGTGATTGTAATTCTAATTAATTTAAACTAGAGACGCTATTCAAAGACGTCGAGATGATTGTAATTGTAATTATTTGTTTAACGTAGACTACTATCACAGCCTAGTAAGTATATAGCCTATAGTCACGAAGCTTGAGTTGATGAGGGTACTAGGAACAATAGACTGTGCAGGTATTATTTCGCAATGTCTGTGATGAGACGATAGTAGTGATCCTTGTGGTTAGCAACTAAGTATCTCTGGATGCATATTCCCTACGTATTGAGCTTCGTGGCTAGACTGTGGTACTATCCTTTAAACAGCAGAGCCTATTCAGATACGATGAGATTATTGTAGGGGCCTAATTGTAACGCTTCTTTTAAAATGCAGAGACTACTCGTAAACGATGAGATGATTGTAATTGTGATTTTTTATCTACCGTTCCTTAAGAAAAGGAGACTATTTAGAGACGACAAGATATTTTTAATTCTAGTTATTCATTATTTAAAGTTCCTTTCTAACAACAGAGATCTTTCATACACGAAGAACTGATTGTAATTATTTATTAAATTTAACGTCCTTCTTAAACTATAGACGCTATTGAAAGACGATAAGATGATTATAATTGAATACCCCCCTCCCCGGAATAAGGGTCTAAGTACATAGGGAAACAATGTACCATATAGGCCTACTCTTATTCCGAGGGAGTAATCAAGTGTAATTATTTATTTTTCTACATGTTCTCTAAAGCAATGTATTGCTTTTCGGACTATTAAGCGCCTTGTAAAGTCGACATAGCAACACCTCAACGAAATAATTAATTAATTAAATATCGATGGTTAAGAAGTGATACCTCGTATCTGTGAGTTTGCAGGTGAATCAGAAGATTGTTTCAAAAATTAACTTCTTTCAAAATAGACAGACTTGCAAGATCTTCCACTCGAGGACGAAATATTACTTAGGCCCTAACTGTTCCTTTTTATGAACATAATAATAACGTAGACCTAGTTATTCTAAATAACAATGGAGCTAATCTAAATTACCATTTTTGTAGTAGATACGAGTAATCACTTCTTAGTCATTTACTTTTAAATAAAATTATTCAACTTCAAATTCTTCGTATAACATAGTTTAGGGAGTTTTTACTAAAAAAAAATATTGTATGCTCGACATAGCCTAAGTGAAGAATTTTAGCGGACTCATCCTACATTCCGGACACGTATGCGCTTTGTCCGAAAACACTGGATTCTTCCGCTAAAGCTTCTCTTGATAAGTTACATTATATAACTTATTATTAACGTTTCTTCAAAACAAAAGAGGTTATTTAGAGAGGAGAATATATATTTTTTAATTATTTCATGTTTAACGTTCCTTTCGACCAAAGAGATTTTGCATACACGATAAGATGATTATAATTACAGGCCTAATTATTTATTTAACGGCCGGAGACTATAGCATGAAGCTATTAAAAAACAAGAATATGACTGTAGGCCTATTGCAGTTCATTTTGAATCTTGCGTACACTACTTTTAATACTTGAATATAAGTAATTGATTAACTAGCGGACTTACTCGTGTTAATTATGTAAGTCTCCTAGGCTCTGAGGATGGTGTGATGAAGCACCGAAACAGCTGTAAGCCGCACAGACTTACATAATTAACACGAGTAAGTCCGCTAGTTAATCAATTAATATTGCAGTTATTTTTTTAAGGTTCCTACTAAATTAAGCAAACTCTTCCGAAACGATCAGTTAATCGATTTCCATTTTAAGGTATAAAAATATTCAAGAACAATAGGGACACGGCTTTAATATTGGAGCAATTGTGAGCTGGGAATAAAGAGAATCAGGTACTCACCTAACTGATGCTGGCTTGCACTTCGGCTCGTCCAGGTGGACCTGCACACAAAAATCACATTTACCGTAGTGCAAGTGTGTTTATACAACAGTTGGTACAATAGCCACTCACTTAGAAAGAGAAATATGGAATGGTGGCAGTAGTGAGAGTGAAGTATATCCCCCCTATATGTAACAGCAGAACTAAACTACCCCTATTCTCCTTCCACCCCCTGGCAGCCGAGTGTGACGTTTTGCTCCACTCACTTCAGTTGTACAAAAAGCCGGAACACAGTTGAAACGTAATGAGGTTATGACGATCAACAAATTACTCGCACGGAAAGGAAGTGAGAGGGTTTGTTGGGAGTGGGGGTGCGGCCAGACATGCAGTATACAGCCTCTCTTGCACTCGTTTCTATCTAGCATTAAAAGTGACACTGTTAGTGTGTCTGAACCTAGCACACAACTATCACAGGAGTTTAGTTCCCACCGAGCTGCCAGGATTAAAGACTGATTCAGGACGAGGCTTAAAGGTTAATTTAATGTAAGTGAAGCTAATGAAGGAATACTTTTAAAGACAAGACTAACCTAAAAAATTAGAAGCCTGAAAAAGACAAAAGCCAAAAGTAAAAAGAAAATGTGTGCCATCTTGTAGCCTATATGAGAACTTCAAGTGAACTTCTTTCAGCCAATGAAATAAGATCAATGATACACAATAGACCAATGAGATGATGATACAGTATCTTTCGTTTGTATACAAATTCACCAATAGAGGGTAAAAATCTGTTTAATTTAAACCAATAAGATCCATTTATCATTGTAATGTTATCGATTTTTTATTGTCGCTTTTGTCTTGTCACAGTTAGAGTCCCTCGATAATAACTGAATATAGGCTAAGAGTTGAGACACTGAGCATAAGTTACTCTTTCTGATTGGTTGGGTCCAACCACGACTTCCATTAACATACAATTAATAAATCTGGGTACACATATACTCAAATAAAAATTAATTAGGTCGATGAAATAATAAATCCCTCATTATCTGTATTGTCTAGTCTCTGGAGTCCCTTTATAATGAGAGTTTAGACTTTATAATATGGTCTCTGATCCCATCAACAAAAAAATTTGTAATGATTTCATAGCACTGAAAATGGGAAAACAAAATTAATATCATGAGAAGTAAACCATAGGCCTATTATATTACACCTACAATACATTATGTAATTTTATAACATAGGCCTATCTTATTATTTATTATAATACATACAAACTACTATTACAGCTACTTTATAAATGAGGAATGAGGGAAACGTCCTATTAACTTGTTCGAAGTGCTCACTTGATTATGCTACAAGGTAGGCGATGTTTGGATCTGTTGTCTCAACTCTTATATTCAATTATTACCAAGGAACTCTAGGCATAGTTGATCGCAATCAATCAATCAATCAATCAATCAATCAATCAATCAATCAATCAATCAATCAATCAATCAATCAATCAATCAATCAATTTCTATAGCTACTACCAAATCTTTACCCTGAACTTCATATTGAAGAAGGCCTTTATTTATATCCACTATTTACTAGTTACTTTCGAATAAAACAACAGAATAAATTGAAAACAGACACCCGTATCAACTCGCTGTTTCTACAGTTGATGGAATTGGTGGCTGCAAAACGATATTTTAGCGAGATGAATTATTATAAGATTCTAGGTTACCTAAAATTCGCTTTGCAGTTCAGGACAATATCGGAAAACCTCTATCATGTAATCAGTCAATCGAGATAAGAGGTATAGTTCTATAAATAATTATGGATTTCTCTGATAAAAGCATTTCTGGAGACATACGGCCAACACTATTTTGTTTATTATAAGATTTCAAATAAAAAAAATTATGAAAAATCGTCTGAGGCAACTTCAAGTTATTTTATCTTATTTTATATAAATGGTTCAATAGTTTTGTAACAGTCATTTCCGGATAAACTGACTAACATAACACAGGCCTAGGTATTTCCATAAAATCTTGTCATCCGCAGTATTACAACTTTCTCTTCAAATTCACTCATTCATAGTCCTCTGTTCAAAGGCAGGTCCTTCACTACAACGAACCCAACATTTTCAATCTTCCCTCTTTTCCGCCTTCATTTCAGTCTCCGCATGCGAACCTTATAGGCCTATCTTAATGTTGTCTATCATCTGATGCCTTCTTCTACCCCGAACTTTTCTCCCGTGCATCATTCCTCCCAATTCATCATTCAGTAGACAGTTTCTTTTGAGCTAGTGACCTAACCAATTTCTTTTTCTTATCCAGACCGGTTTCAGCGTTATTCTTTCTTCATCCACTCTTTCCAACACCCAGCTCTTATTTTGTCTGTCCATTTCACACGCTCCATTCTTATCTATATCCACATTTCAAATGCTTTCAGTCATTTCTCTTCACTTCGTCGTAATATCCATGTTAATGCCTCATACAATGTCACACTCCACACGAAGCATTTCACTAGTCTCTGCCTTAGTTCTTTTTCCAGAGGTCCGCAGAAGATGTTCATTTTTATATTAAAAGCTTCCTTTGGGATTGTTATCCTCCTTTTGACTTTCTGGCAGCAGCTCATGTTGCTGCTCATAGTAGGTCTACACTCCAAGTACGTTATTTGAAGATTTCCACTTGCTCTACTGTCTCATTTAGAATTTGCAAGTTTATTTTTCTTCCTATGACCATGGTCTTCGTCTTATTTGCATTTATCTTCATTCCATACTGCTCACAGCTGTCTTTTAGCTCCAATAGCGTATCCCTCAGTATCATCTCCTCTTCTGTTAACAACGTCTAATCATCAGCAAATGTTTTACACTGTATTCTTCTTTCTCCTACTATCACCACTCACGTTTTGAAAACAGTTCTTCACTAAATCTTCCAAGTAGATGTTGAACAGGGTAAGTGATAAAGGGTATCCTTGTCGTATCTCCTTCCCTAGTCCACTTCCCTCTGACATTTTATCCTATGCTGATTTTGATTCGTTGTTTCATATAAAGATTACATAATATCCTCCTCTCTTTCAAACCCACGTCAATTTTCTTCAGGATCTTCATAAGTTTATTCCTATCCACTCTATTAAAAGTATTTTCCAGACCCACAAATACTATATACAGACCTACTATAACAATAACGTTGTCT
Source organism: Periplaneta americana (assembly GCF_040183065.1). Taxonomy (NCBI): domain Eukaryota; kingdom Metazoa; phylum Arthropoda; class Insecta; order Blattodea; family Blattidae; genus Periplaneta; species Periplaneta americana. Next base: position 9,884,023 of record NC_091132.1, on the reverse strand, counting down.
TTATATGCTTCTTAGAAATAATGAGAAAGTAGTAGACCATAAATAATTACAACATCATTGGAAGAAAACTGAAGATCCAAGAGGAAAATTATGATTGGATGAGTTTTGATCGCTGTTAAAACAAGACGAAATTACATATATAAATTAGATGATGATGATGATGATTAATACGCAATTTGTAAAGTTGGAAAGATCTTGTGATGGCTGTCCTGCGGAACTCGTTAGCAAGATACAAAGGCGCTCTTCTCGAGATAGCGCGCTCCCAGTTGTGTCTGCTGTTTTGACTAATTCGATAACATTTCCATGAGAATTAAATAACATAAAATACGGCATGCATTAATATGGATATGCGAGGCTTTGCGAAAAGAAGAATAGCGGGGAGGTTACGAAGAATAAGTTGAGCGGAGGAAGAATGCTCAAATTAGGCGTAACATCACCATATTTGCATAAATATGTCGTCTGAGCCCCATTTATCACTCCGCTTATGCTTGTGTGCATAGTACTACACAACTCTTACCCCTCGCCTAGAGCTAGGGGGGGTTCTGGAAACCGTGACGATGGGGTGGGGGTGGGGTGGGGTGCGGCGACAGAGACAGAGGGAGGATGTGTGAATGGGAGGCGTATACATAAGTAATCTGAGCAGAATTTAAGAAGCAGCCCTGCTTACGAGATAGAAGCCTTCACACAGCTACAGTAATCGAGGCCATGCGCACAAATATGTTCCAGAGGCACCGCCGGGCTTGCTGACGCATGCGGCTCATTTCCATATTGCGATCGAGTCACATTAACAGTATTAAATTATGATAACAATAATGTTCTTTGTGTCGAAGTTTTGCTCCTGGTTGAGTGTTAAGGAAGGTGTATGATCTGAACTCTGTCAGGTTAAATAAACCATTATTATTATTGTTATTATTATTATTATTATTATTATTATTATCATTATTATTATACAGCTAATGTTCTCACAAAGAAACCGTAAAAATTATCAACTCACAAAAATATCACAGACGATTTATGAAATCCCTTGTTTTGCGTGAAACGTCTTTATTCTTTATATGTAATTTTTTGATCACGTGAGGATGAATTTAAGGATTAAATAAATACTAACACAGCCAGGATGAGTACATCCTATCCAATAATTAATTAGATAAAGGAGCAAGAGTCCAGACCTGTGGAGTAACAGTTAGCGCGTTTGGCCGCGAAACCAGGGTTCGAATCCTGGTCGGGGAAAGTTACCTGGTTGAGGTTTTTTTCGGGACTTTCCCTCAACCTCAACCCAATCTGAGCAAATGCTGGGTAACTTTCGGTGCTGGATCCCGGACTCATTTCACCGGCATTATCACCTTCATCTCATTCAGACGCTAAATAACCTGAGATGTTGATACAGTGTCATAAAATAACCTCTAAAAAATAAAGGAGCAAGATGGTAAAGGCACATTAACTATAGAATGAAGCGAGACGGACCGCGTCACAAACCACAAGACACGAAGTCCAGCTCACTGTTTCCATGGTATCACGAGTGACGTCAGACTAAAGCTTTCATATCAAGATATTTTACTTTTTCTCTCGAATATAGACAATTCACTTAAAAAAAACCTATCATTATGAGCTGTAAGGTACGAATGCAGTTTCCAAAACAGCCTAAAATTTTAATTTTACTAGCCCTTATGGCAGAATATTTAGTGAAAAACTGTTTTCAGAACATGGGAGGGGGGAGCCACAGGCATAGCTCAGTCGGCTAAGGCGCTTGCATTCCGATCCGGAGTTGCGCTTGGGCGCGGGTTCGATTCCTGAATGGGCTGATTACCTGGTTGGTTTTTTCCCCGAGATTTTCCCCAACCGTAAGGCAAATGTCAGGTAATCTATGGCGAATCCTCGGTCTCATCTCGCCAAATATCACTTCGTATCACCTAAAAAAAAAAAAAAAAACATGGGGGAGAGTGGTAGTAGAAGTAAGAAAAAGTGCATAAGACTTGTTGATGATATGGCGTTGTTAGCAGAAGAGGAGATGACATTAAGGGATAAGGGACCTAAATGTCAGCTGTGAGCAGTATGGGACGAAGATAAATGCAAAAAAGACGAAGACCATGGTTTCGGAAGAAAAATGAAAAGGTAAACGTGCGAATTCGAAATGAGACAATGGATAAAGTGGGCAGCTTCAAATACTTGAGTGCACTAACTTATAAATACCTAGTAACATGAGCTGTTGCCAAAAGGTCACAAGGAGTATAGCAACATGATCTGTTTCCAGAAAATCAAAAGAAGTATAGCAATTGTAGAGGAGGAGCATTTTATGCGTGAATACGTCGCTGATAGAATTGCTTTTACGGTAAGTGTCAGCAGTGACAGTCTATATGCCCTGAAAACCCGTTACACCTTCGCTGTGCCGGTATTCCCGGAGTAGCAATGTTGTAGGGCTACTGTATTAAAAGTAAACATTCGTTTGTTTTAGTGACCATCGTGCTCCATCGTTTGGAACCCGTTGCTTATACGCCCTCTACCATTTGCTCTGCACATGCTTCGACATTTCGAATTTTCTCTCATTACTCAATTTTACTCGCGAATTTTTTCAATTTAACTCGTCCACTGCTGATTATTGCTCGATTGAGATTTTAGCCTGAATCGTTTGATGTCACTCCGAACGTTGTATTGCTTCGCATTCTCGAGTTACACTGCCTCGACTGCCGCGCGACCGTACCTCAATTTCCCCCTCACACGTATAGCTAGATGACGTCACCTGCTCCAATTCAAGGTCACGTTGGATATTGATCCTTCGTCTATCGATCGCCATTTATTTAAATTGAATATGTCGTGTAGTTTAGAAATTATAGGAGCGACAATACTCGCCTGTACATGTGTCGGTCGACTTTCAGGGATAGGATCCTAGTACTGGACTGAACATTCACGTCAGAACGCACGCAGCTGATAGCGTATTGTTAATTGTAACGGTAAGCAATACATCCGCTGTGACAGACAATCATTATCTATCACAACACGTGGAGCATTATCGTGGCTTATCGCCGACAGATCAGGAACCAGACGCAGTTTAGTGTAGTGCTGCCGTACTCCAAGAAGCAGACTGCAAGCATGGTGAGTTCTTGTTTCCATCTCTTTGTATCTTGTTTCCAGAACACTCAAATTTGAAACGGACAGGGCCTTCTCAAATATTTATCAGATATCTGATAGGCGAGAGAAGCAGTGAAAGTAAAAATATGTAACTAATTTCTCGTCATCTTGGAGCAGAATGAAATTTCTTCCACTTTGTTTTCAGAGAACATTTACATACTCCTCTACTTTATTTCAGAGCAATTCCGGCACTAGAAAATTCTCCAAACATATCTTAATTGTTTATTTATCAGGTGCATCTTGTCTGTACGTTGTCTGAAATTTCTTTGCACCAAAAAAATGTATTTTATTTCTATATAGCACACGGCAACTTGAGCTCGCTGTTGAGGCATCGACATTCTTATTTATTTGCCACAGAAACAAATAACTAGGCTAAATGTGGCGATGTCATGGTGAACTAAAATCATTTGAGTTTTTGTTCTTCTAGTATTAATTGAAATTCACCTTCACATTTTTTCACAGTGTTTGGTTAAAATGTGGTAGCTCTGAACGGAATCATGATACTGTAATAGTGTAATATTAGTAAATATATCATGTGAATTTTTTAAGTTATTCACACATCTAATTAAATAGTCTATATTTTACAAATGAAGTCAAATATTTTCTTCTTTAGGAGTACGTTACGCAATTTATATTAATTCATTTTTGGGGGCTCAGTAAATAACGTATTTTATGCATATCTTTCGAATGACAGTTAAATATTTAACTAGAAATTGCGATGTCATTGGTAATATGAGAATTGAATTGAATTGTTTCATCAATGATAAGAACTAAAATGAAAATCTATGTATCACATTTCTGACACGAATTATTTTAATCACCGGTGTATTTCCATCCAACTGTCTGCCTACAGATCATTTTGCCATCGTTCACTTTAACCATGGATGTGAACTTAAACAGTAATTATGAACTCGAGTGGCTTAGAAAATGAAGTAAGGACTAAGAGTAACAGGGTTGGAATCCTGTACTTCAGAACAGGAAAACAGTTGAGACAACGTGACTAGGTCGCTGTGCTATGTTACATCAAACAAAGCGTGCACTTTTTTTTTAATGTAGTATCAGTTAGTAAATTTGTTGGGAACTGAGCGGATTTAGGGTTGTTAATCAGACTCATCGCCAGGAATTTGAATTAACATGTAGCATGTAATGTTCATCGGCTCATTGGATCTCCAGTTGTTATGGAAACCGACCGATTCTTTTATAAAACCCCACACGCTCTGTCTTCTCTAATTCATGCAGGGATATTGTTTACATTTACATTATGATTATCTTATTCAATTTGTTGCGCACTATATATATATATATATATATATATATATATATATATATATATATATATGTAATGTTCTTTGTATCGAAGTTTTATTCCTGGTTGAGTGCTAGAGAAGGCTCTACAGCCTCTGTCAAGTTAAATAAAACTATTATTATTATTATTATTATTATTATTATTATTTGGCTCTATGTGTAAAACTAGAACTATTGTAGTGCATTAACTGAAGGTCAGTCTGAGAACAATCGACCTTTGTTATCGTGTCTTTTTTTCTCCAGAGTTATTAATATTTTATTTATTACATCGACTAATATAGCACAACAAATATAGATTTGTTCAAGAATTGTTCGGAAATGACTTAGTTGTAGCGCAGAGGAGTGGACAGCTGTACTGCAAGTTTCTTCAAGGACATGAATTTTATGTGCACATAGAAACATTTAATATTTTTTTTATTTCACAGTGTAATCCAATCTTGACATATTTTTCGTACTTTTTAAATCGACAGACGAATCCAGAAACCTACAATATTTCCAAAGTAAACATTTTTCGTGCACAGATTTTATTTTTGTTTGAAATTATTTGGAACACTAAGAACAAAAATATCAAACAAAATTGCTATTTTCCAAGGAAATGGCAAAAACGTTGTCTTTATCTCTTTGATTGTGAAATGAGTTCCTCGCTCTTCAGGACATTAAATTTGTGCTTATGTGTTTACTAAGTTTTAATTTAAGTAAATGTATTATGTATTTCTGAAAATAAGGACGAAAGTGGATTTCTGAAGCTCGTTGTAGTAGCTACGGTAAAACTGCCAACAGCGAAGAAACTATTGTTAAAGAATTCGCTTTGTTAATAGAACGACACAGTCGGAAGCGCAGACTTTGCCCGGCTGAAGCAGGAGGTGCAGGACCTGAGCTACATGGTCTTCATCATCACAGAAGTGTTGTCTGCCAGCATCTTGCTCATCTTCGTCCTGATTCTTGTTCTGGCATGGCGTCTCAAGAGGTAAGGACAGGAAACGAGACACGAGTTTTTTTTTAGGCCAGGTTCTTTCAATATAATGCAGGAATAATTGTAAATTTTTAAGATATCACTTGTACTACAGTGGCTATTGAGTGACAGTGAAATGACTGTAGTTATAATCCTAACTTTCCTTTTAAACTGCGTGACTATGAAATGACTGTAGTTATAATCCTAACTTTCCTTTTAAACTGCGTGACTATGAAACGACTGTAGTTATAATCCTAACTTTCCTTTTAAACTGCGTGACTATGAAACGACTGTAGTTATAAGTTTTAAATTATTCATATGCATCCACAACCTCGTAACTAGATTATAGAACTTCATGCACTAAAATCCTGAAAATACGCAATTAACTATGCAATGAAAACAGTCGCAATATCCGCTAAAAATTAAAATGTATGCAGTAAAAATACATTTAAGAGGATTATTTGGTTTAATAATAAGATATACGAATTTTAAAATAATAATTGTCATCATTTGTATTAAATATATTTTTTTCTTTGCATGCACTAATAAAATCAGTAATTTTACAGGTATATTATTGAACCGGCACCTCTTTAACTCTATAACTTTAACTTTCTTCGCCTTTCACATAATAATTATGACTGAAGAATCAACGATTTCTCCAGGTTCTTTTCTGTGAAACTTCTCTTATCTGTCAGAATTAGTTTAAATGCCGAGATTGATTATGTCTATGTGACTGGTGCGTACTTGTAAGTAGAATGTTCCGAATTTTAGTGATTGTTTCGCATTTTCCACTGAGAATGTCAGCGATTTGTAGCATTTCTTTATAGCTGGAATTATCCTCTAACACACGCTTAAATTTTGCAGCCATTGTTTTATCTTGAGATCAAGGAACTGCTTCTAGTGAGTCTTTCACCTTTGGCACAACTAGAAGGATTTTACAATTCATTTTGAAGATTTTTTTTAGATAAGTCGTAGTAAATTCAATTAAATGGTTTTATTATTTTCAGTCTATGACTTAACATACAATATTTAAGAAATAGTTCCTTTATATTACATATTTTTTTGCTGTTTGTATTCACGTTTTCATCGCGCCTGCGACATAATCAGATACATTCTCACATTTCCAATATGTTAACCTCATTATCAATGTGCAGAAGCATAGTGAATATCAAATATCGATAAAACAAAGGTTAAAAGTTAAAATATACAAGGTAAAAACCTTTAAAATATGTGCTACGAGCTTTCACTTACATTTTAAAAATTATTTTGACCTGTGTTTATGATTGATCATGGAAAATTTGTATAAGTTATTAATTTAATTAGTGTGAGTGAAAACTCGTTTACAATTTAATTTACATGAAGTGAAATGTATAGATTATGTTACTTATTGTGTCTATGTTCATTATTTTGTGTTTTGGTGTGGTGTTGTTTTATGGTTGAGTATGTGGTTGCTATTATGTGTCAGTATAGTAAGGATGATATTTGGAATTATGGGCCGATGTTGAAGTATTATGTGATTATTTGTGTGTGGTTTATATGTTATCTTCTATTAGGGGGCAGTGGTGTAATGTTGAAATACCCTCAAAAGTTTTCAAAAGTAATTCTTTAAGTATAGTTCTTTGAAAGTTATCTTCTATTTAGAGGAGGTAGTGTAATTAGTATTAGTGGAGCATCGTCAAAGATTCTCAATAGTTACTGTATGAAGGTAATTTATAAGTAAGTTACTATTGTGCCTTGGAATTGTGAATTAAAATTCAATAGTATAGCAATAGCTAGTCAGTTGGTGTGTGTGTGACTTCGCTCGTCAGCTCGCATTCAATTGGAGAACGGGAACGAATAGAGAGAACAAATTAATTATTAATAATAGGCAAAGGAAGATGTACTAAGCATTGTACGCTCTTGTGTGTATGTGTGTGTGTATTTTTCATAGAATTATTACATTTCTTTTAAATTATTATTATTATTATTATTATTATTATTATTATTATTATTAGAAATAAATTTGTAAAATTAGATAAAACAATCGGGCAAAATAAGGAAAGATGTCGAGACATGCGTTTAAATGTGCAAAATAAAGTTGGCTTCATTCGAACGTAAGAACTATGCTCGGCAAAAATTCATTTTTACATTCTCAGTATGCAAATCAATATAAATATGCAATTGCACGTAGTTACGCAATATAGGCTACTCATAAAATTCACAAACACTATATGTTACTTCAATTTGACGTTTCAAATATCATTCTCGATAAAGTTTTGCAATGTTTCTCACCAAGATGATAAAATTTGACATATTTGTAAAGAGGTGGAAACATAATTAATCACTCAATACAGGCTTCAAGTCAAAGAAGGAAATACTAAGCAAATAATACAGTGTAGCAATCAGCAATAAAGAGGCGAGTAGAAATGTACGTACTGGATTTCTTGTGCAAGTATTGGAAACAGATAAGATTATACCCAATCCATCGAGATATGATAACAATTCGCCAAACGCTAAAGTCATTGAACTATTTCGGCGCGCAGGTTGATTGTAATGCTGTATGACGCAATCAATTTTGGTGTAATTTGAAGTGCTCTCTCTTTTTCTTTTTATGATTCAAGTATTTTTAACGTGAAATATTTTTCTGCATACGAGTCAAAAATTTGTAGCAATAATTACAACACTGCTCTCATGGCAGTTGCGTCGAATGCATTAATTGGTTAAAGGACTTAATTTATTATTCACGGCCCAGGTTATGTTTTTGATAGAACACTGATGAAATGCGAAGTACAACCTATGCTTATTTGGAAGATGACACACACTTTCTCATTATACACATTACGCATTTCTGAACAATGCTTCTTTATGACGTCATGAATGAAATTCCTACTTCTTAAACTATCACTTACAAAACAAATTAGTAAGATACTGATTGCAATGTTAAAACCCTATGTCGTAAACCCAGAAAAACACAAGATATGTTACTTACCACAATGAACGAGTTGAAGTAAGAGCGCCAATTGGAATTCAGAAGTGAGATAAGAACAAAGCAGAACCTTTCATCCTTGAAGTTTCTGACGGTAATAGTCACTAAGGTGGCAAAGGGGAATAACGCCAGTCGAGGTAATAGCGCCAACTACTCGTACTTCACCCAGTTTTCAAGAAGCTCAACTGATGCACACACTGTACTTAAGGAACACCTTTGTAGTCAGAATAGCAAAAACTCGTTCTTTAGGCAGCCATTCTTCAGTTAGCAGGTGCATGTGTTGTGTGCAGTAGCTATCTTTTTTTTTTTTTTTGGAACGCTTCTTCTAAATTTTCAAAGGCAAATAAAGTTAGGCCTATATTGTGACCATAATAAGATCGTAGTACAATTGACAATTCGTCTGAAACTTTCAGACAGCCACTAGAAATGAGAAAATACAGTATTTCAATAAACTTATTCTGTAAAGCTGATTCATGTTATCTTTTGTTATGTATATAGCGTTATTATTCATGTAATGCTGGAGTTAATATTCACAAGCACGAGCAAGTTGCAGTAGGCTATAAGGCAATATATTCCTTAATTCCTTTTATCCTTGAATTTCTGACAAATACACATTTTGCACGTTTGATGAACATGTTTGACTCTAGAATTGTGAGACTATATCTGAACAAGACCTGTCCTTGAAAGGTGTCCAAACGTTAAAGTTAACATGGCGTTATTTCCCCAACGTACCGTATTATTGTTTAGTATACTATCCAATTATACACATTTCTTTCATATTGAGATGTGTTATAATATAGGCTATTGCGATGAAAATAAGATTGCATCAAACGATTAATTAATGATTTTCAGCTCGAAAGGGAAACTTGAAACACTGCTCTAGAAAGGAAGAGACCACTGTTGTTGTAGTGGTGGATCATAAGGATTTGAGATTTCCAGGATATGCACATAACAGCAATGGTTACATGATCACTCCAAAAGCTTTGTTCGGTTCAAGTCTCACGGACAGTGCCAGGTGATGCTCATGTGTTGCAGAGAGAAGAGGAGAGCTGCGGCACAACAGAGCCAGCAGACCTTCTTCAACAGAGCCTTCCTGCCCGACGAGGAGTCGGGCCACAGACTGAGCAACATGCAGTACACGTATTCTCAGGAGTGAGTGACAGGTTCTACCACAAGTTTAAGCACACCCCTTCACTCCTGTCCTGAAATCTCCTGATGTTAATAAAGGGACCAAATGCCTATGAAAAATGAAGTTTTTTGCTCCAAACCCAATCTATCTTTCAAACTATGGATTATAAAGCAATTTTTCTGTTATGAAAACTTACTGAAAAATTGCATTTTTTTATAGGAAGAAAATTAATTACTCCAGTACGGATGTATTTGGGGTAGAGTTAAATGTTATCTCAAATAATTCTGCCACTTCACGTCCACACTCCTGAATTTCGACCCATTTCCACTTTTTTTTTCAATGAAGAGATCTAACCTTTCCACAATTGTAGCAATCTTCAAACTGGTTACTAAAATAAAGGGAATAAGCTGATTGACTTGTATTAGCAATGCTCAATGTTGTGATGTAAGTGGCAGTGGTGGTCCCGGGTCAATTTGGTGCCAATTTCAAACTCAAGAGGGTTTTTGAAAATGGCAATTTTTCCTAACGAAAATAAAGAAAAAATCTGGATTTTAATGCGTGAACAAGGTGTCACAATTTGTTTAAACAAAAAGTAATATATGCACAAGAAGCCTTTCAGATATTATGTCTTATTGACAACATAGGCCTATAGGTTTGTATAAAATCATGATCATATACATAATAATATGCTATTCTAGCCTGTCCTAACGTGTCCTGTCATATCCCTTCCTATCCTATCCTGCTATTTTACCCTACCTTAACCTCTTATCATACATTACTCTACGCTTTCCTATCCTACTCTACCTTACCTACGCTATCGTACCTTACCGTACCTTATCTGTGCCTATCTTACCATACTCCAACTAAACCTACCCCATTCCGTTTCAGGCCCCAATAAAGTATACGTATGTATGTACTGTGTGTATATATATATAAGTGCCATAATGCTACTTGTACATTTTTATGCTGAAAGTATGCATACTCGCGTGACGTAAGCAACGCAGGTGCTTATTCAACCTTCTTTCCACTTTCTGTTTTATGTGTTAGGATTTCTGAACAAAAATATGTAAGATCTTAACTTGTCTAATAAGAAGAGAATTCGGCTTCATTTCCAGTCGTCAAATTGGGCTATAACACTTCAATTTTCAGCGTGGTTTGAAAGTCTCGATGGTCTAATGTAATTATATTAGAAAATGAATAGCTAGAAATAAAATAATTTCACTTTTCCTACGATGGTCTAAAATCTTCTCAAACCGCTTAGTATAAGTTAATTCTAATTTAAAAAGTGTCATTGTCACAGTGCATTAATAACAACACTAATAGCTATTTACTTTCATTGCAGTGTGAAGATTCCTCTCTAATCAAGAGTGATGTCGGTGCTGCTGGACGCCTGATTAAGAATAATCTCTTGTGTCAACGATCTTCCTTTCTCAAATTGACTTAGTATATACTAACGACATTTATTTCTAACTTAGTCATTAACAAGTAGACTTACAAAAGTCACAGCTCCAGTATCAGAGAATGAACACAGAAGTGTTTAACATCCAGGATTCGACCAAGAGAGTGCAAGTGTATCTATAAAAGTTCTTGTTTCTTGTTAGACTGAAATATCCATCTTTCAATTCGATACTTTTACGACATTTTTAACTTTAACTAAACATAATGTGATACGTTATTAATTTTAAATGTAATAAAGATTTAACTTCTCTTAATAGTTGATTATAATAGGTAGTAGGCCTACTACTCGAATCGAAAATATAGGCTAAGTAAAAATCTTCTTCACTGGTATTTCATATATGAAACCGGATGCTCTTACTAATACTAAAACGTAATAATATACACGTTTTTTCTTAATAAATGTTCGTAGGAAATGTAACACACAAGAAGAATACGCAGTTACTTCAATTCAGGTTTAAGTTATAGGCCTACTTACATTACAATGATAAATATTCTGGTAAAAACCATTAAAACTATGTTTTATATAAAAAATTTAATAAGTTCCTCAATATGCTAGTTTTTGTTAATTCGCCATAATTCAATACTTCGCTTGCTTCGTCATATATTGCTAATGTGTAACTCATGACTAGACCGCGGAACTTTATGCACTAAAAAAACCTGAAAATATGCATGTAACTATGCAGTGAAAACTGTTGAAATATGCGCTAAAAATTAAAATATATACAGCAAAAAACATATTTTAGAGGTTTAGTAATGCGATATAAATTACAATAATTTAAAGTAATAAGTATCAAGAACCATATTGCACAGAAGACAATTTTCCTACCAGTAGAAAAATATTTGTCCTCAGAAACCCATTTCTTCAACAACATTTTTCTGCTACTTTTTTCTTTCAGCATATCGGTGGTTAAACTTGTAAGCAGACCGATCATGTACTGGTTCTTCACTTGGTTGCGCAAGAAAACTTGATGAAATGAAAATTTATACTCTGCGAGACTTCACTGTCGCAGATGTTTAAATACATTTAGTTTTATTTCTATGAAATCAGAGTGCACTAGCAGCATTGTTTTCGCAGCAATTTCATGACCTCACAATACACGGCTTTACTGTCGCAGGTATCTAAATACTGTACATTCATTTTTGGTTCTACGACTAGTGAAGTGTTTTGTGTGGAGCAGAAATACGGACATTACGACGAATTGAAGAGAAGCGAATTGAAACGTTTGAAATGTGGATATGGAGAAGAATGGAACTTGTGAAGTGGACAGGCAGAATAAGAAATGAAGCTGTGTTGGAAAGAGTGGGTGAAGGAACGAATGATGCTGAAATTGATCAGGAAGAGGAAAAGGAATTGGTTGGGTCACTGGCTGAGAAGAAACTGTCGACTGAAGGATGCACTGGAAGGAGTGGTGAACAGGAGAAGAGTTCGGGGCAGAAGAAGATATCAGATGATAAACGACATTAAGGTGGATCATATGCGGAGACAAAGAGAAAGGCAGACAATAGGATAGATTGGAGACCTGCTCTTGGGCAGAACACTATGAATGAGTGAATGAAACCAGAGTGAAATGTGGTAAAATTCTGAGGCATCTAGGTGACGCGTATTTTCACCCTGGTTCCTGAAACATTACACTTAAGGCTCATTCACAATGAAAATTAAACATAACGTAAACATTAACATAAGCACATAAACATATGCCACAAACTTCTTCTTCTTCTTCTTCACTTCAAGGATTAGGTTCATGTTGAACCTGTTCCGGCGCCCATTTCGCTCTTGGTCTTCCTACATCTCGTCTTCCTTTCGGTTTATAGCCCATTGCTAAAGGTGGCAGTCTGTAGTTCGGCATCCTTTGTAGATGTTCACACCACCTTCTGTTATTTCTCTTTAATTTCTCCAGCAATGGTTCCACCTCTAATTTCTTCCGTATATCTATGTTCTTCTTTTTATCTTGTATTGTACATCCTAGTGTACTTCTCATAAATTTCATTTCTGCTACCTGGACTTTTGATTTATCTTTTTCTGTCATTATTCTGGCTTCACTTCCATAAGTTAGCATAGGTACTGCGATTGTATTGAAAAATTTTATCCGTGTATCTTTTCTTGTTTTGTTTTTTTAAAGATCTATGGATTGTTCCACAGACATTTCGAAAGTTATTAAGTTTTTTATCCAGGTCTATATCTCTTTCATATGAAATGTAGCATCCTAGGTACTTAAAATATTTAACCTGTTCTATAATTATTTCATCGATTACTATTTTTGTCCTTATTGGGTATTTTCCTTTAAATGCCATTGTTTTGGTTTTTTGAGCTGCAATTTTAAAATTATATTCTTTTGTTATTTTATTTAAAACATAAATTGATTTCTGTAATTTATCCTCACTGTCTTGGATAATTACTTTATCATCAGCATATAAAAGGGAGTTCAAGAAAGTGTTGTTCTTTAAATATATTCCTGGAGTAACATAAGATTTCCATGTTCTAAACATGTCGTCAATGTAAATATTAAAAAGTGTCGGCGAGATACTACAGCCCTGTCTTACTCCTTTATTAGTGGGAATCGCTTCTGTCAAGTTTCCTCCTATCACTAAGCATATGCTGGTTTCTTTATAGAGAGATTTAATTGCTTCCACAAGGTGTTTCGGGTATCCCCTTCTTATAAGTATATTCCATAGTAGTTCTCTATCTATATTATCGAAGGCCTTTTCCAGATTTATGAAGGCTAAATGTGTTTCACAATTAAACTCTCTTCTTTCTTCTATTATTCTTTTAAGTGTGAAAACTGCATCCATGCAAGATCTTCCTTTCCTGAATCCTACTTGTTCTTCTGATATCAAGTGGTCGGCTATTTTCTTTAGTCTTTCATTTAGCATTCTTGCATATATCTTGTAAGTGGTATCTAGCAGGCTTATCCCTCTGTAATTATTCGGATTTGTTCTGTCGCCTTTCTTGTAAAGTGAGATGACTTTCGCCTGGTACCATTCTTTTGGGATTTGTCCGAGTTTCCAACACATGTTGTACAGATGAAGAAGGCGGAGATGAAATAATATTCCTGCATATTTTAGTAATTCTGTATTTATACCATTAAGACCAGTTGCTTTCCGATTTTTTGATCGTTTTAAAGCTTCCAATAATTCTTCTATGGTGAGACTGTCCACTTCTTTGCAAGCGTAGTTATCTGTTGCTCCTGATTCTTCCTCGTTATACCACAATTTTTTGTAGTGTTCTATCCAAGATTGTTTATCAATAGCATTTATTTGTATATTTTCTCTTTCATTCTTATTGAGTGTTTTTATTACTTTGTAGGCTAATGACTGCCTACCATGCAAATCATGTTCAATGCATCCAATAAACCTTTCCCAAGACTCTGTGTGTGCTTTCTTTATAATTGTCTTTGCTACATTCCTGGCTTTTTTATATTCTTCCCGATTGTCTTCTGTGGGACTGTTTAAATATGTTTCATACTTTTTCTGTTTATCCTTTATACAACTTTCTATTTCTTCTGTCCAAATCTTTAATCCTTTTCTCTTTCTATACTTTTTCCTGTGTCCCAAAGATTCACTTGCTGCCTTTGTTATTATTTTCTTTATGTTTTGCCACTCTTCTTCTATGTTATCACTTGTGGTACGATCTTGGAGATATGTGTTAATTCTATTTTGATATAGATTTCTTATGCTTTCAGTTTCTAAAAGATATACTTTATATACTTCTTCGTTCTTATTCCTTGCTTGTGTTATTCTTTCTTTCTTCCATCTTGTTAGAAGTTTTATGCGGGAAATAACCAGGAAGTGATCTGATCCTATATCGCTACCTCTTTTAACCGTTGTATCTTCTATATGTTTTGCTATTTTTTTGTTTCCAATCACATAATCAATTAAAGATCTACAGCCTCTGGCTGCCCAAGTAAATTTATGTATATCTTTCTTTTTCTTGAATGTGTTGGAAATACTTAATTCATTAAAAGCTGCAAACTCTATCAGCTTTTCTCCATTAGAGTTTTTTACTCCTTCTCCACATGTTCCCATTACATTCGGTATACCTATATTTCCTACTCTTGCATTCATGTCTCCCATTAGCAAAACTTCATATCTTGAATTATATTTATCCAATATTATTTGAAGAGTTTTATAAAATTCATCTGTTTCCTCCTTTTTTCCTTCTTCTGGAGCATAAGCACCTATTACTACAAGGTAGCCTCTATCATGTTTTAATTTTATTGTAATAATTCTTTCATTGATGTATTGACATTCTTTTATTCTCGATTCCCATTTTTTATCCACCAATATTGAAACTCCCTTTGCTGCTCTACAGTCTTGATTCACACCACTATAAAACATGGCATAATTTCCTATATATTTTGATCCTTTTAATTTCTTCTTCGTTTCTGTCAGCACAGCTACATTTATATGTTTATCTTCTAAGATTTTGGTTAGTTCAGATTCTTTATTTGCTATTCCTCTTACATTCCAGGTAGCAACTTTGAGATAATCCAATATCCATTTACATTTTCCAGGTTTCTTTGCTATGGTCGTCATATTTTGATTCAATCCATTTCCGAGGCTAATATGGGCACTACAAGTAGCTTCATTTTTACGTGGGTGGGTTACTGGCCCTCTCTGCACAACCTCCAACCGGAGGGGGGGATATTATTTTGGACTTTCCTTGTCCTAGGGAGATTGCCTTCTCTACGGCTTTGAAGTCCCCCTCTCCATATCCCTCTTTAGGGTTCATTTCCTAACCCAAGGTGAGAGATTGAGCCTACCATTGTCTGCTCCTCCGCCAAATGCCGTTGGCAGACAATGGGGGACCACTTATCCCGGCGGTCACTCGGTCATGCCACAAACTTAAGTAGCCAATTTGTTTTCGTAACTTCTGACAAAAATGTTACTAGAATTCACCAATTTAAAAATTGTTTTTCAAAACTTATGGTAACATCCAAAACCTGTCTTGAAATTCAACGTTCAGAATAATAATAATGATAATAATAATAATAATAATAATAATAATAATAATAATAATAATAATAATAATAATAATTTTAAACAATTTTTCTTAGTAAATTTTCATAAGAAATGTAATACACAGTGTGTAAGAAAAGGCAACCATTTACTTCAATTCATATTATGTAAGCTACATTTTAATTTCAATATAGTCTACTAAATATTCTCACAAAAAACAATTAGAACTGCACTTACTATAAAACCAAAAAGTAGTCTGTAGATATGGATACTAGAAGTTAAGATCTTTCGCTGTAATAAATTTTGCCCGTTGTTTGATAACTATGTATCATATTTATATGCACTGAGTTAAGAATGGAGCCGAGTAGCAAATACAGTATACTGGAGTGGATTTGGTGTCTATTGGGAGAAGCTTTACACCTGGTTCACAAGTCCCTGAAACCTAACAGCAAAGAACTGAGTGACATAGACTGGAGAGTGCGTTGAGGAATAGCTTGCAAGCTGATGTGTAAGTGGCGGATTGGAACTGATTCAAATCATCATGAACATTGTAATACGTTGATATTCTTTATTATTTTTGTTACTATGGCTTTCCTTCTTTCCATGCTTTGAGCATTACCCGTAGAAATGATGAAAAAAAGGCAAACAACCATAAGTTACACAATATTTGAACTCACATTGCTTCCACTGTTACTAAAGAAGCAAATGTATTTTTATAATGTATTTTGTTGTGAATAAATATACAAATGTATTTTAATTTCCAAACTACGACATTTTACTGTATGCACATCAGATTTAACAAGATTTCAATAAGCCTGGTGGAACTGATACACGATGTAACTGCGCAGATTGAAGGAGACAGCAGAATACTGTACATTAAAATAAATAACAAAACCTAATAATGTGTTTTGCAATTAAGTACATGGTTAATTTAGGCTGAAAGTATGCGTAGTTTGGCAACAGCGCATCGCCGGTTGACATATTACGAAAGTACACACGCACTTGGTCTGAACATCTGAGTTCCTTCTCTTAGTCACTACAGCAGGGTTGCCAGACTTCAAAATGGCAGGAAATGATGATACATGTTGATCTTTATATTTAATTTGCAAGAAAACAATCTACTGTAGCAGAAAATTGCAAAGGGATAAATCAGTTTCTCTAATGATAAGAGTAGAAATCAGAATAGTACAGATAGTATGTATGGTTTAAACAATGTTAACTTTTTGGGGAAAATAATTTTTTTTAGAAAAGTATAGATTCGGGACTAATATGTTACTTTTTTTCGTTGTAGGCATAATTAATCCGAAGAATAAACGGTTAAAATCTGCACAATTAGGCCTATCTTACTTCCACTCGAATACGAATTTTACAAAATCTGAAAGATTGTAAAGGTGGCAAAAGTGAACATATTCCCATTATATCCAGAGAGCCTAAAAGTTATATTCAGAATTACATAAAATACTGTTCGTTTTGTAATTAGAATGCATTAATTTTTACATTTCAAAATTATTCTGTTCAAGCATGACAAAAATATAACAGCACTTGCGGCTATCAGTAGGTTTATTAATGAGGAATGATGCGATAGTTAGGTTCTATGAGTTAATTCTACAGAAAATGTTGCACAATAATTATAATAATTCTTAATAAAATATTACCGGGTCTTTATTTAAAAATTCCAAACATAGTAGTTTATCGTACCTACTCCAAAACGTACCCGAAATATTATTCCATTTTTTTTTTCGTACTTAAGCTGATGGATGAAATTATGCAGAGACATTGAAAAAAAAACGAGGTATTTTTAAAACAAATACCTATCTGTACATTGCACATAATGAATTAATTTAGTGTTTTTCAACATCATAAACAGCCTAGACTTCGGAATTTTTGTATATAGCGCGTAATTTCATCAACTACTAGATCTTACTTACTTACTGGCTTTTAAGGAACCCGGAGGTTCATTGCCGCCCTCACATATGCTCGCCATAGGTCCCTATCCTGAGCAAGACCAATCCAGTCTCTATCATCATATCCGACCTCCCTCAAATCCATTTTAATATTATCCTCCCATCTACGTCTCGGCCTCCCCAAAGGTCTTTTTCCCTCCGGCCTCCCAACTAACACTCTATATACATTTCTGGATTCGCCCATACGTCCTACATGCCCTGCCCATCTCAAACGTCTGGACTTAATGTTCCTAATTATGTCAGGTGAAGAATACAATGCGTGCAGTTCTGTGTTGTGTAACTTTCTCCATTCTCCTGTAACTTCATCCCTCTTAGCCCCAAATATTTTTCTAAGCACCTTATTAACTACTAAGTCTAGTAAAGAAAATGGTATATTCTATGTTGTCGATCAAAGCATAATGGCATCGATTTTAATAGCGCAATGTGAGTTCAGAGTGAAGTTTCTATGGAGAGAAGTTCCAACTGAAAAATTGGTTTAAAAAATTCGAAGAAACAGGTTTCGTCTGACCGATCACAAATTTGATTCTCTAAAGAAGCTAATTTTAATTTGAGTGGCTACGTTATTAAACGTAATAAGCGTGTTTGAGCTTTGAGAATCCATGTTTAGGCAGTCAAGTACCATTACATTCTACAAAAATATCTTCATAATTCCAGTTCAGCACTAAAATATATTTTGCCGAGGGACAATAATTCAGATTGGGTCTCCCAGCATTGTAACTGGCAAGTAATAAATAAAAAGGAAATGAAACGTAACTGTCACAGAATAATCTTTATAAAAAAATACGTTTCATCAAGACATAAATACCTTCGCTTCGTACATAAATTTAAAGAAACATTAGAATGCAATGTTTGCTTCTCCTATGCAGGACGCTTTTCAACAGCATCGAAAATCAATGCAGCAGCACCATGTTTCCCAAACAGTATTAGATTTATTATAGATCTATGAATATTTATGGAACATCTGCATTTT
This sequence comes from Periplaneta americana, assembly GCF_040183065.1. NCBI lineage: Eukaryota > Metazoa > Arthropoda > Insecta > Blattodea > Blattidae > Periplaneta > Periplaneta americana. Next base: position 9,865,198 of record NC_091132.1, on the reverse strand, counting down.
CTGTTTTCTGTAGTTGGCTTGTTTCTTAGCCTACTTGCCGTAAAATCAATCGTTATCAATGTTAAGTTCCTGATAACGACATCTATTTCGGACTGTTGTTTTGAGGCTGCAATCGGATGTGGGATCGATTCCCGCTTACATTTTCCCAACTATATGACAAATGTCAGATGATCCCATGACGAATGCACGTATTCAACTAGGCTAATTCTATTTCGATATTATTAATGCCAAGGACGACTGGATAGATAATCAAGTAATTAATGCGACATCGTCAAAATCAGTTTATGTACATAGCGTGTTTAGTAACATGTGGGAAAACTTTGGGGAATGGGAAGAGAATCTAAAAATAAGCAATAGATTTCATGTAAATAAATAAATAAATAAATATATATATATATATATATATGTAGCCAATAATTTAGACATGTCTTCATCCGGAATTCATACACATGTCCTCTCTCACCCATCCATTCACCCAATAATTTAGGCATGCATTCATCCAGCCACTCATCCACATGTCGTCTTTCATTCAACCATTCTGCTAACCATTGAGGCATGTATTCAGACCGCCACCCATCCACATGTCCTCTTTCATTCAAACATTCAGCTAACAATTGAGGCATGTATTCAGACCGCCACTCATCCACATGTCGTCTTTCATTCAACCATTCAGCTAACAATTGAGGCATGTATTCAGACCGCCACTCATCCACATGTCCTCTTTCATTCAACCATTCAGCTAACAATTGAGGCATGTATTCAGACCGCCACTCATCCACATGTCCTCTTTCATTCAACCATTCAGCTAACAATTGAAGCATGTATTCAGACCGCCACTCATCCACATGTCGTCTTTCATTCAACCATTCAGCTAACAATTGAGGCATGTATTCAAACCGCCACTTATCCACATGTCGTCTTTCATTCAACCATTCAGCTAACCATTGAGGCATGTATTCATACCGCCACTTATCCACATGTCCTCTTTCATTCAACCATTCAGCTAACAATTGAGGCATGTATTCAGACCGCCACTCATCCACATGTCGTCTTTCATTCAACCATTCAGCTAACAATTGAGGCATGTATTCAGACCGCCACTCATCCACATGTCCTCTTTCATTCAACCATTCAGCTAACCACTGAGGCATGTATTCAGACCGCCACTCATCCGCATGTCCTCTTTCATTCAACCATTCAGCTAACAATTGAGGCATGTATTCAGACCGCCACTCATCCACATGTCCTCTTTCATTCAACCATTCAGCTAACAATTGAGGCATGTATTCAGACCGCCACTCATCCACATGTCCTCTTTCATTCAACCATTCAGCTAACAATTGAGGCATGTATTCAAACCGCCACTCATCCACATGTCCTCTTTCATTCAACCATTCAGCTAACAATTGAGGCATGTATTCAGACCGCCACTCATCCACATGTCCTCTTTCATTCAACCATTCAGCTAACAATTGAGGCATGTATTCAGACCGCCACTCATCCACATGTCCTCTTTCATTCAAACATTCAGCTAACAATTGAGGCATGTATTCAGACCGCCACTCATCCACATGTCCTCTTTCATTCAAACATTCAGCTAACAATTGAGGCATGTATTCAGACCGCCACTCATCCACATGTCCTCTTTCATTCAAATATTCAGCTAACAATTGAGGCATGTATTCAGACCGCCACTCATCCACATGTCGTCTTTCATTCAACCATTCAGCTAACAATTGAGGCATGTATTCAGACCGCCACTCATCCGCATGTCCTCTTTCATTCAAACATTCAGCTAACAATTGAGGCATGTATTCAGACCGCCACTCATCCGCATGTCCTCTTTCATTCAAACATTCAGCTAACAATTGAGGCATGTATTCAGACCGCCACTCATCCACATGTCGTCTTTCATTCAACCATTCAGCTAACCATTGAGGCATGTATTCAGACCGCCACTCATCCGCATGTCCTCTTTCATTCAACCATTCAGCTAACCATTGAGGCATGTATTCAGACCGCCACTCATCCGCATGTCGTCTTTCATTCAACCATTCAGCTAACCATTGAGGCATGTATTCAGACTGCCACTCATCCACATGTCGTCTTTCATTCAACCATTCAGCTAACCATTGAGGCATGTATTCAGACTGCCACTCATCCACATGTCGTCTTTCATTCAACCATTCAGCTAACAATTGAGGCATGTATTCAGACCGCCACTCATCCACATGTCCTCTTTCATTCAAACATTCAGCTAACAATTGAGGCATGTATTCAGACCGCCACTCATCCACATGTCCTCTTTCATTCAACCATTCAGCTAACAATTGAGGCATGTATTCAGACCGCCACTCATCCACATGTCCTCTTTCATTCAACCATTCAGCTAACAATTGAGGCATGTATTCAGACCACCACTTATCCACATGTCGTCTTTCATTCAACCATTCAGCTAACAATTGAGGCATGTATTCAGACCGCCACTTATCCACATGTCGTTTTTCATTCAACCATTCAGCTAACCATTGAGGCATGTATTCAGACCGCCACTCATCCGCATGTCCTCTTTCATTCAACCATTCAGCTAACAATTGAGGCATGTATTCAGACCGCCACTCATCCACATGTCGTCTTTCATTCAACCATTCAGCTAACAATTGAGGCATGTATTCAGACCGCCACTCATCCACATGTCCTCTTTCATTCAACCATTCAGCTAACAATTGAGGCATGTATTCAGACCGCCACTCATCCACATGTCCTCTTTCATACAACCATTCAGCTAACAATTGAGGCATGCATTCATCCGGCCACTCACCCACTTGTCCATTCACCCAACATTCTACCTGCACATTCGTCTAACTTTACGGTCCTTCGTACACCCATTGATCCAAGCACCTACCCACCAGTGTCTAGGAGTGAATTGACTTGGACATCCCTGATTTCTGCGGGGTGAGGAAAAAGAACTGACGAAGAAAAAAGCGGAGAGTGGGTCGGCTATGACAACACTTGGAGGCGACGTCTCCATTGAAATGTGCACCTATTAGCAGATTGCGCTTCCTTGCTCACCCTTTCTAAAGTAGATTCATAGTAACCAAATTTATCGTCAGTGCCTTTTTGCTAAGCTGCGAGGGTGGGGGTTAAAAGGGTGGGTGGGGAGGAGAGTGCGGCGGGAGGTTAAGCCCAAAACCTCGACGGCATATGTGACGTCTCACAAAGCGATACATCAAAAATTTAATCTGCGAAATGGAACTAGCACCGCTTCGGACAGACAGGCAGACAGACGGGCAAAACGTTCTAGCTGAAATCAACACGCCGGCCGACTAGAAGCAGAGGACAGCAATGTGTCTAAAAGGCTGTTAGCATTCTCGAGCTATAGCCGGACGGCAACACTGCCGCCTCGTAGGCGACTTGCTAGTCTCCACAATTCAAGTCACACTCACTATCTCCGAAAACAAGACAGGCTACAAGGTTTGCAGAGTAATTCAGAATTTTCAACCGTGTCTTGAGGTTAGTGTCCCCGACGTTTCGGAGGTTCCATCATCAGGTCATATTACCCCTACCCCATCCTTCCAAACTCTAAACTGGCTTCGTGTTAATGAACGTAGAAATTTTCATTTCCTTGTTATTCTTTTCCAAGTCCTTCACATCTACACGTACCTACCTTGCTTACCGCTTCAGTTATCTATCATCATATGACAGTCTCTACACACATACGCAGAATATCCCTATACTAGCCATACAAACATATGTATAAAACAGGGTATGTTCATTTAGTGAGTTGTGATGCAAACGTTCTATTGTTGTGAACCAGATGGCGACTGTAGGCCTATATGTAGCCTATTACTGATTTGTTATGAATATGATTTCGGTGATGAATGAGGCCGGTGATTTTCAGGGATGTTGTGGCCCGAATTTCCTGGCATTTGCCTTAAGGTTGAGGGAAAACCCTGAAAAAACCCAAGCAGGAAATCCAACCCGACCGGAAATCGAACCCGGGTCCTCTGAGTAAGAGACCAGCATGCTGACCTCTACATCACAGAGGTGGATGAATACACAATTGCTTGAGGTCAGGGGAACGAGTAGGCAATAATGAGTAAATCCTGTTTTTCTTAAAAGGTCTCCTGAGTTAATGAAGATGATGTAAGAACTAAAGAGTGCCTGTAATTAAAAAACAAAGCGAAATTTACTGTACTGTTTACTTGTTTTTAGGTTCTCCATCCACTTTCCAAAAGTTTCCCATATATTAGTCAACGCCTTGTGTAAAGACAATTTTATGATGGTAATTATAACTAATTTTATTTATTTATCTATATATCTAAATATCACAGAAAGCAGACCCCAATTACAGCAGACAATGCAAAACTATAATTATTTACGACACAAAAATAATAAAAAGCAATTAAAAAAAAAGAGAAAATGTAGAATATAAAAGTCAAAACTAAATATATCTGGTAAGGTTTATCCTGCCTCAGTAGCAATAAAACCAAGTCCCTTTAAATGAGGGTGGAGATTATAGGAGGGTTGTAAATTTTCAGAATTCCTTTCAAAACCTTCTTATTGTACAGGCTACCGGAAGTCAGTTTCTTGAAAGACAAGCCCAGTGACGGAACTACACAGTACGAAGAGAGATATTTTGTAATTTTATTTTGCGCTACAGAATGTATCAACTGGTCCCTTCCGCCACTGGATGGATGGATGGCATCGCTTCACTCCCCCATTGCCATAACAATACAGACGAAGTAAGACATATTTCCTTTCTCTCTCTTTTCACAGTGAGACAAGATACATCACACAAACTTTAATAACAAATAGGTAGCAATATTATTTTAAATCGACTACCTTCATTATATTATTAAGAATAAGTCTCTGCTCGTATTTAGGTAGGCTCTAATATACGAAATGAAGAAATCTAGATCTCATATTTTACATACGTCATTGATCTCAGCACATATTTTTAACATTTGTAAATTTTAAATGTGTCTAAGTGTTTGATTTTTTGTAATGTAATGATTATGATTGTGAGGAATTGAAATTGAGTGGCACTTTGGGGATCACGCTACACAGATCATCTGTGCCGATCACCACACGACAGGCAAGATTTCTGTCCCCTTACCATGACCACAGCTGTAACTTTCAGTGCGGCCAACGAACTGGTACAACAATATTCCGTATTCGGCCCGGAGAGGTTGGGAGCGACACTCGACGCGCAGCCTCGGGGCCATGCGCTGTGCCAGGACTGTCCCCTGCTGGCTCGGTATAGCTATAGCGCCGCCGACACTAATATTTTCTCCCGAGTTATATATGACGTCCATTTTGTTTGGCTGTAAATAATCATTCTTGGTGAAAACTTTGAACAAACAACTCTGTTCGTCAACGCTCTCTTGTCACTATTTTAAAATGACATTTTTCAACTTTCATTTTGTTATCATTTTAAAGTTTCCATTTTTACAAATCGTTTCGTGATGATAACCAATACAGACAACTCAGTGTTTAGTTTTGCTTTATGTATAGGCCTAAAGAAATTAACTGTTCATTTCCACACACAGCTATGAATCCTGGGGATAGCCTGGCGCTGAATGTCCCCATCGAAGCTCATAATTACCCTCCCGGAGATTTCAGTTGAACTCAAAGGATTTTACATTAAGTTTATGCTATCGGTATTAAATTTAACTTAAAATAAAACGAGTCAAACAAATGAGGAATTTCTTGTGTCTAGTCATACATGGATCAGCTTCAACAATAGCGGCTCTCTTGCACATAAAGATCGCTCTACTTTAATATTATTTTACAATAAAATAGTTTATCCTCACTAATCATGTTATATTCATCAGCAGCGTATAAACATAATAATAGTAGTAGTAGTAGTAGTAGTAGTAGTAGTAGTAGTAGTAGTAGTAATAGTAGTAGTAGTAGTAATAACAACCACAATATGAACTTGAACTTACTGCATTACGAATGGGCAGGTATCTGATGGTAATTTTGGTATGATGCAATAGTGAACAAAAAAACATTATACAAATACAAAACAAAATACAATATCACGCCAGTGCAAAACAAACAATCAATAACATAAACTAATAACAATTACAAAATAAAACACAAAAAATCCGTACTATCGCCAAAACTTCAACCAGCCTATTTTTTAGTTATTGCTTATGATGCATTAAATTGAGGGAAGACAGAATGTGTAGGTGAGATAAAAGGGGGGAAACAGGAATACCCTGAGAAGGACTCTCTGCGGCATCTATTCTGTGCACTACAAATTACACCACGACGAGACTGGGGATCGAAGCCGGGCCGCCTGGATGAAAGGACAACATACTGGTGCTGAACCACAGAGGTGGTTTGAATTATGAATTATACGTTGTGCTCAGGTTGTATCAACCTTCGTGCTTCGTAACATTAGACGTGATTTATATAGCCAGAAATAGGAGAATTACTCAACTATTAGAGGAACGAAGTATTTTACACAATTAATCGGTATTTTGTCTTCCAGTTTTACTTTTTCTTAAACAGTGCTCACATGTCTGCACATGATACAGAGATGTATGAAGATTTGGGACACTCGCTGGAGATCGTCTTCACTAATATCGCGTATTGATTTGCCATTTCATCCATATTAACACATATTACATAATTTAACAGCACAATATTCCTAATGTCGCCGACTCTTGCGTAACACAAACTAATACGACTTCTTCAGTAGATAGGCCTACATTTGTACTGTATAAGTGACCATGATTAAAATACGTACTTCTAAATAAAGTTCAGACAGCTGACTAACAGAGACTGACAGTGTAAAGTGCCAGCAGAATTGTATTCCAAGTGTAGTGCAACAACCCACGCATTGTGTCCTGGACCACGCTTAAAGCAAACATAAGTTACCTGTATTCATACAGAGCTGTAACATTGCTATGTGGCAAACAGTACGTTGGGTTTTTCCAACCTCGTGTATAGAACGTAATGGAGGACATATTTTGCAACTGTGAATTCAAGTAAGATTCTCTCCATTTTATTAAATAAATAGACTGATAAATAATGTAGGATTTGTTTATAATTGCCTCCAGGCGTTAATGCGATAGTTAATAAATAAAATTCCCTACTTTTTCTACGTCCGTTGAATTTTCGCTGCAAGATGTGCCTAACTTGAACCAGGGGTTCTTATAAATTTTCGTCATTACGGTAGTCTTATACTGTAGGCCCAGGTACGTATATTGTGTTACTTTTTTCTCAATGTCGTCTTTTGTTCAAAATAGACGAGTAGCAGGAGTTTTAGTCTGGATTTGATAGATGAAGTAGAGTGAATATTATTAAATAATAAATAATGATGTTGTTAGATATCAAGACAACAGAAAGCTGGGTGTCAACGGTAACAACAATAACAACAAGGGCTTGCAGAAGATACAGTTTTTGTGGAGCGTGGCTCCATTGCCACAAACAAGCGGACGACTGGTGTATTGTGAGTTTTGAATTATACATACATGAAATCAGTGACCAGTATCATCATCGCTTCCATTTTTCAGCGATTTAGCATTTTTGCTGAGCAATACAATAGTCGCCCCCTCTCTGTCGCACCCACACAGTCTCGCTCGTCTAAAAACGCTATAATTTATTGATTAATAGGTTTCACAGCAATGGGATGCGATACGCCCTATTGCTTTTTTGTGCATGTTGCGAAACAATTGAAACCATTCCGACAGGGTAGACACCGTGCCTATGCAGAGGCGACTTGCGAGTCGCCGAGCAACAACGGCGCAAGTGCCGTCCTGCCGGTTTTTTATCACAGTATGAAGGATTACTTAGTGGCACTGCCTGCAGTTTATCAACACGTCGTGTCTAAACAATTTCACTATTACGCGTGAGGTCTGAAGCAGAATGGAGGATGGTATTTTAGCGTGAGAGGATACAATTAATGCTGTAAATTCTGAGTTAAGTGCAAATATAGTAATATGCGTTACAAGAGCGGTATGTTTCATGTTCGAGGAAAAGTTTGAAAAAGCGAAGCGTAGTTGAGCTTTTTTAATTTCCGAGAATTGAAAGAAAACATACCGCTCGTGTATCGTACATTATTTTGTGCGAAGATCGTTTATTACATACCTGAAAAAGGAACTTCTAATTAGTTGCAATGAAATCCCCATCTTGGTTTCTGTTCAATGACGGCAAATTTGCAAAACAGAAATATCTATCTTCAACATTGTTGCTTTAAAATGTTTTCTGTGTTTACTATACTCCAGCAGGCCGTGATATACGTCAGTCTTCCCCCCCCCCCCCAGTCCATAAATGCGAACTTAAAACAAACGGTAAGGTTATGTAATGATTTATTTTTCATTTTAATATTTTAACAATATTATTTACATAACATATTGCAATAATAACATCGGAATCTGGAATCTGGTTGATTTTTTCACGGCTTCCTTAATGTTACTTGTATCAGGAATGCAATAAGTTTCGTGGAGTAGTAGACTTTACTTAATTCTTGCAAATATTTAAAAACAATAATTAAGAGTGCAATTTAGGTGAAATTGCAGTGGTAAGCTTCCAATTTATAATTATTAGTATGTTAAACGTCTCTAAAATAATATGTTAAAAGCCTAAAGCAGTAAAATCAATATGTCACTTAAGCGGTAAGAAGAGGGAAATTGTTGGGTGTGTTAGGTTGGGAATACTGAATGTGGAATTTTAGACTTTCCGCGGATTGGTTTTGTGCGGAAACCAAGCAAATACGCACGATCTCGCACAAAAATTTATACGTTCTGGTACAGTTAGGAAAACTATCCGTGTCATACAGATGGAATGTAGGCCTACATATTTTCATTGGGTTTTCGTTTTATACATTTCCCGATAATTTAGTTATTTGGGGTGTTATCAGTGACATTCTTTTCTGTAGTTCACTCCTCTGCTCATCACTCCAATTTCACTTTAGTCATTTACTACGCACTGAAGTAAGATTATAACTTGTTTCTTCCGCACTACAAACAAGAAGCATTTTTTTTTTATAATTGTACAAATGAGAAATCTGACTTCAACTGCAAGTTACGTAGACACAGTTGTCTACAGGTTTACTTTATGCAGTTATTGTAACAGTTTCTAATACTATTTTGCTGATTAATCTATACTTAAACCATCGGCGTAGCTCAGTCAGCCGATCCGGCGTTGCTCTCGGGCGCGGGTTCGATTCGCGCTTGGGCTGATTACCTGGTTGGGTTTTTTCCGAGGTTTCTCCCAACGGTAAGGCAAATGTCTGGTAATCTAGAGCGAATTCTCGGCCTCATCTCGCCACTATCTCACTATCATCAAACCCATCGACGCTATATAACCTCGTAGTTGATATAGCGTCATTAAATAACCAAGTTAGAAAAATTATAGGCTACTTATCAGTCGAAAATGGTATTTACTCTATATACAGGTATAAACCACAGGGAGAAAGAATAATTGGAAGATCTAAGAAACGTTGGCGAGAACAGCTATAAATCTTGGAGACGGGATGGATAAAAGGTCCAATTCATGAAGCTTATGATAATAGGCATATATATAATTATATATATATAATAAATTTATAAATCTTCTCACTATTCGTGAGCTGCCAAAGGGACAAAGAGTACTAGTAGAATCAAAAAGTGACCGAACATGTGTATAAAACTTTGTTGCAGATGACATGTACCCCTGGGCAGTGACACACTTCTGCCAGCGTCCATACCACTTCTCGAAACATTCCTGCAGCCCATCTTTGGTAATTTCCCGCAGAGCGCGCGTCGCATGAATTTTCACCTCTTCGGCTGACGCAAACCGCTGTCCCTTGAATAGAGATTTGACCTTTGGAAATAGGTAGAAATCTGCTGAAGCAAGATCTGGAGAATATGGTGGCTGTGGAAGGACAGGTATTTTGTGTTCTGCGAGGAATTCGCTCACCAAGAGCGACTGATGTGCTAGGGTATTGTCATGATGAAGAACCCAATTTTGTCCTTGACACAAATTGGGTCTTTTTCGTCGAACTGCATCACGAAGGCGTCGAAGAATTGTAACATGCACCTCCTTACTTACAGTTCGACCCTCAGGAATGAACTCGAAATTTACGAGACCCTGGATATCGAAGAACACTTCAAGCATTACTTTCCCCTTTGATCGGTCGGCAAACTGAGTCTATACGCCTGGAGAGTAGGCCAGTACCACACGGACAAGGCAGAGAAGTTGCCTACAGAGCACGGCGTTGCTACCCGAAGTTCAGGTACTTTCTGACTCTACTAGTATACCTATACAGTGTGTGTATGTACACAGTGCATTTTTTCTACGGAAAAAGTGCCGGTACTCACCAAAATTCAGAAGTTACACATATTTATAATAGCAACCAATTTCGGGACGAAAAACACCTTCTTCATGGAATCATAACTTAAAATTTGTATTCACTGCCGATTGTATGATTATTTTGCCAACATTTTATGACAAAATTGTTAATTTAAAAACGTTTAAAAAGGAGAGCTGCCGGTGCGTACTGCAAAAAAAAGCACGGCTTATATATGTACATTATATATACATATGTGTATATATATACATATATAAAGGTAAAAGTATCCCCTACACAAGCCATGAAGGCATTTGGGGAGCTTAGAGGTAGAACACCATGTTTTCTTGACCTCTGTTACTATAACGAAGTGGTGTTGTCGGACCATGTTCCGACCGCCATTTACCCCAAGAAAGACCCGGTACTTTAATTTGATAGAAGGCTAAGCGAATCTCGGGGCTCTTCTGGAAGTTAGGTAACGAAAAAAAATCACCACCTGGATCTAAATCCAGGGCATTCCAGTCCGTAGCCAGTTGCCCTACCAACTGAAATACCTGATCGAATATAGCCTACATACATAACTGTAATGAGCAAAAGTAGGTTATGCATTATTATTATTATTATTATTATTATTATTATTATTATTATTATTACGTAGCAATATGAATATGAATAATAAGAATAAGTATTGATGACATACTCAAAACAATTAATAACACAGATAAGTTCATTTCCTTAAGTGTTCAAATTGGAATCAAGAAAACTTTGTCTAAGGCTTTTTAATCTTGTTACTGCTGTATTACATCATTACATCCAAATAATGTTTACACTTACTTATGAATCATCCGGTACATATATACATACATTTTATATATGTGTTTACATACTGAGATGAGCAGAACACGACACGAACTTTTGACATGATGCTTCTTTCTTCGAGTAGGCGTCAGACTTCTGATCTGTTGTGGCCCCTATTAAATCTGCTGTACTCATCTTTTTCTTAGTCCACCGACGTCCTACGTCCCTCCTGGCTCGTATAAGAGTACTTCGGTAATCTCTCTGTGGTCTGGATTCAGCCTTTCTCCCTTTTTCCCTTTCCTGGTTACTCTATCCGCGCCTGATTGCTGTCATGCCGGGTTATGACATTCTTCCAGTGTAGCTGCTTCAATCCTAAGAATTGAAATTGCTGATCTATACTAAGATAATTTGCGGCATAACACAACAAGAAATTAAACAATCTGTCGAAGTAATCATGCGTTCTGTGTAGTGCAGAGTTTCAAACCCCGTAACGATAATTAGGAATAGTCTATGTGCGACAATAACTGAAGATCCCGCATCGGTGTGATGTCGTATATGACAGAAGGAACAGCAGAGGAATAGAAACAGAATATCTTAACACTATACCCAGTTCTTCAAGCTAGTTCACATACCTTCCGTATTAAAAGTTAATATAGCCTCACTAGGCAGTTGCTGCATTTTCTGTTTCGTAGTTGACATTAAATAATTCTGTGCGTTTAGTCAAAAAATTACACTGGTTAGTTTACTTGTGGTTGATTATTAATGTTGCTGATTAAAAACAGGCAGCGCTAGGAATACTGTAGCAGTATAAAAAATATGCTGATGTGCCGATAAATCACAAGATACAAGAGTAGTAGGTGCATCGAAGAAAAGTTTGAAAAGAAGAGACTAAGTTGAGGCTTTTCTATTCCCGAGATTGTTACGCACTTAACACATATGGTAAAGATTGAAATATTGTGATAGCTCTTTTTGAGAATTTATTATAATTTTACTGAGCGAGAGAAAAATCGATTTTTTGCGTCAGCGTATTAAGGGAATGTTCGTGGACAAGTTTCTGCACAAAACCGGTCCTTCTCTCGCTCAGTAAAATTGTAATAAATTTTCAAGAAGAACTATCACAATATTACTCATATCACAATACTACCAACCTTTATCCTATGTATTGAATATTGGTATATTTTGCAGGATCATATTTTTACAGTTATTTCAAACACTACAAAATTTTTACGATATTTCTTGTACTGAAAATATAGAGTAAACTTATTTTTCAAAGGCTTTGTGTACTGTTTCATTGTAGACCAATTGATAACTAACTCCAGAAGAGAGATTAATAATAACAATAATAATAATAATAATAATAATAATAATAATAATAATAATAATAATAATAAGTTCATTCTCAGAAAAATATAATGCTCCGCCATTTTAGTCGATGTAACTATTATACATTCAAGGGAGTATTATTTTACTAAGAAGATTAGTAAATTTAGTGTTATACTCGTAAATACATCCGATAAGCTTACATCAGCTCCGGGCATAAGAGAGGAAGTTAAATGGACGGAGAAACCTCCGCCCCTGCTTTTTACTTACACCGCCTTGTAGACAAACGCAAAGTAAGGCTCTGTGCTTCAGTGGTGGATTTTAGGCGATCAGCTAGAGCTGAAAGTTCGCACAAGCTATAATTCCAGCTGGTAACAGTGACTTACATCACAGCAGCTAAGATGACTGAAAACGAAAATTCTGACACGTCTGAGGACATAAATATTGCAGAGCTACGGAAAATTGAAAGTACTTCATTGGTACTGTTACGTCCTATACAACACTAGTGTTGTTACGAGTCTCTATAGCAACTATCTCGCGTGTGGTAAACCCAACTTACAAGGCCTGTCAAGAATAGCGGTAACTACCACAAAAACTACAATCGCGAAAAACAAGATTATTATGAAGGCCTACATAAGGTTTGGACATACAAAAATGAAATAATTTAATTTCGAATTTGTGATACCAGTCAATTTTACTAGCCTATATTTGAGTTTTGTAGAATTGTTTTGGCTAGCCGCTTTGACTGTATGGAGAGCGCGTGTGCTTCCCAATTAAGCGGTCCTTGGTTAAAGTTCCGGCTTGGGTGTAATTTGTATCCATGCGGCGGAGTAGATGTCTGTCCCTTGACATTTTCTTGTCCTGCGACGCGTCTGTCGAGCGAGGTAACGGAAACAGAACATGAAATATAATAGGCCTAATTATATGGTTATGTAACGTAGGCAGAAATTTAATGTAACCGATAAATTAAACTGTTGCGGAATACATGAATATAACATGAGAAAGTATATATATAATCTTTATAACAGTCTTTTTTATTTTTAATAGTTCTGAATCTCCAAACCCATTTTTACCACTAAATTCTGGTGTTATCGAAAAAAATTCTTCTGTGAAAAATATGAGACCACAAAACCGTAAGAAAATATCTGATGCTTCACAAGTTCCCAGTAGTTAACTTTCATAGCTACCTTCTCAATAGAGGTGACGTCGTTAGGCATGAGTCGACAGTCCGTGTTTCGCTTCCTGAAGGGTTCTGACTTAGCACGCTGTTGCGCGCACTTACGCAATTAAAAGCCCATCGACAGTAAAAATTAATCGTTTACACATAAAAGGCAGTGACGGCAGTTAAAAAAGATAAGTTTGTACAAGTGATGAAGTGCATTTATCGGTCTATCTGCTTGATAATTATCTGTCCCTTATGCATTACTGGCTGGCTGCAGGGCAGACCATTGTTTGTTGGGAATAAAAATGATTTACTGGACTTATCTAATCTTTTGATAACACTCTGTTGCTTATGGGCGCTGCTATATGTCACAGCCCTGCCAAGAGACGCAGAAGAAGAGCGTAAGTAATGGCTTTGTGGTGCCGTATCGCTAGCATTTTATAGCAGCATTATTAAAAAAAGAACAAAATATGACGTGGGGGGTCTCTATTAGTACATCAGACTCGCTGGAATTTATTATCATTCATGGGTTTAAAATTTACATTAAGTGCACAATTACATTATTTTTCAATACTTTATTATTTTAACTTTACGGAGTGGAAAATTCTACACAGCATACAAGCCGCACTGCAACATGTTTACAACAAACAACGGCCGGCAGGCAGGCAGGCCCCCAGCCTGGGCGCTATTGAAAGCGGGTTGCGCCAACATGTAAACAGATTACCGTGGCTACGGAAATTACATATAAATTTAATATATTTTTGTTTCATTTTTTCTTCCCTCCTTTATTTTCTTTGCTTCTTCTTTATTCTTCTTTACCCTTAGGCATAATTATTATTTTCAATTTGCTTGTTTTTCTCTATTTTATTCCTTTCTTCATTTATTTGATTATAATTCTGTGGTGTTCGGGTAAAGGGGGATAAGCCATTTTTTGTGCAGATGGAATTTTGTTCCCCAGATGAACACACAAGTTAAATTATACAAGTGGGTGTGCAAAAATCAAAGAATATTAGCAGTTGATGTGTTTTATTTGTGTAGAAAATTATTTGTAATAAGGGTTCCAAGTTTAATTTTCATTTATCTCCGAACTCATTTTTCTGTCTTATCTCCCTTTACCCAAACACCACAGAATTGTTACTTTGATCTCTTCCTGTCTTTCCGTTCATATCACACTTTCGTTCTGTCCTATAACATTTTTCTTTCCTCCTTTCTCTCATGGTTCTTATAGTAGAGGTCCATATTTCTTTCTAAATTATTGTTAACTTACATTAATGACAAAAGAATACATTGTGAATGATGGGCCAACTACAATTTTATCAGATACAGTAATTACTGAGAAGAATGTTACAGATATTATCAATTTTAAAGCAATTACAACTTAAAATAAATGTTAAGCAAACCAAATTATTACTTATTTACTTATGGCTTTTAAGGAACGGAGGTTCATTGCCGCCTTTACATAAGTCCGTCATCGGTTCCTATCCTGAGCAAGATTAATCCAGTCTCTACAATCATAATCCCGCTTCCCTTAAATCCATTTTAATATTATCCTTCCATCTACGTCTCGGCCTCCCCAAAGGTCTTTTTCCCTTTGGCCTCCCAACTAACACTCTATATGCATTTCTGGACTCGCCCATACGTGCTACATGCCCTGCCTATCTCGAACGTCTGGATTTAATGTTCTTAATTATGTCAGGTGCAGAATATAATTCGTGCAGTTCTGCGTTGTGTAACTTTCTCCATTCTCCTGTAACTTCATCCCTCTTAGCCCCAAATATTTTCCTAAGCACCTTATTCTCAAACACTCTTAATCTCTGTTCCTCTCTCAAAGTGTGAGTCCAAGTTTCACAACCATAAAGAACAACCGGTAATAAAACTGTTTTATAAATTCTAACGTTCAGCTTTTTTGAGAGCAGACTGGATGATAAAAGCTTTTCAACCGAATAATAACAGGCATTTCCCATATTTATTCTGCGTTTAATTTCCTCCTGAGTGTCATTTATATTTGTTACTGTTGCTTCAAGATATTTTAATTTTTCCATCTCTTCAAAGGATAAATTTCCAATTTTTTATAGGCCTATTACCATTTCGTACAATTGGGAATATAACGCCGAACCTTTCTGTCAGCATCAAACTCGAAATGAGTTGGTCACTGGGTATGAGTAGATTTTAAAATGGTTCTGTAAGATCATAGTAATGCGATTTAGTTACCTTGTTCACTTTTTGAAAATTACTTTAGTTAATTGTCCCCCAATTACAATTTAAACACTAGTGTACTCTTCCACATAAGTAATGCATTACACTCTGCAATATCTCACAATCAATGTTTCTTATTTCTTCTCGTATGCAGTACATGGATGATTCTGGAAGACTTCGGACTATAAATAGCCCCATACACTCACATCCGGAGATCTTGCTACTCCCAAATCTTGAAATTAATAGACCGGGAAACATGGCTCTGAGGGCAGTCAAGCTTTCTCTTGCGGTATGCGCCGTGGCAACATCTTGTTGAAAGGAAAGTTATTTATCCCAAGTCTTGCAATTCTTCTAAAAATCGTTCTCGGAATATTCAACAGCAGAGACTGTCTCAGGATCGGAATTCTTGCCACGGCAGTTCGCACTCGTTCAACGTTCTCGGGAGCTCGAAATAAACGTGTATCACTGCCACGAAATGATGAATTAACACTGCCATAAACAACAGAATTGCTAACTCATTTTAAAATCGTATTCCTTTTGAGTACCTTTCCATGTTTTGGAACTAAATGAGATATGAAACTTCTTTGTGTCTGCACAAGAAGGTATCCACAGGAAACGTCCGTTGATTTACTGAGAAGTATGACATGATTCATCATACTGTAGAACACGGAAAATGAATTTGTAACAATATGATATTCTTAAAGTGTTGCGTTGGAATTACACATCCAATCCTGTATTAAAATGAATGAATGAATAAATGAATGATTAGGCGGATGGAAGGATGGATGAATAATTAATTGGAACGGCTTTACTAGTTAAACAAGCCTTTACCAATAGAAAAGCAGTTACTGAACTGCCGCCTCAAACATATATGCTAAGTGAGGAAAACATTCATAAAAATTATCTGTACTGTATTGTTGTATTGAAGTGAAAGTTAGCAAATTATTACAATACTAGCCGTACCCGTGCGCTCCGCTGCACCCGTTAGAAATAAATATAAAGTAATTACATAATTAAAATAGGACATTTGATCCAGGGAACATTCGTGTTTGATATAAGGATAAATCGTTTATTATGTTACTTAATTTAAATTGTATTTGCATAATTAAAATGCGATCATTTTGATCCAGAGACCACTCATTTGGTCATAAAAATTATTTTAGGAAATACAGGAAACGAATGTACAGAATAGCCTATCAAGTTTTCTGTGCATAAGAAGCTATTTTAATCCTACCTGTCCTCGATTCACTCAGAAGTTGCTGTAATAACATTATAGCATTATGTCCATCTAGAGAAACCACACTTTCCAATGGTGAATTAATAATTAATTATACAAATCGATTAATTCAGCTTCCGATATTACTTCATACAAACACAGAAACAATATCTGTAGGCTATCTTTCATAGCTTTCGATTGTTGCTGTCCAAGGCCCCTTATACACGAAGTCATTTGTTTTTTAATTCATTACACGGCCTTAGATGGCAGTTATTTTAATTTTAAAACTCATTTATCTCATTAAATATCAGTCCTATCAAAATTTTTCAAGGAATAACACTTATCGGAAATTATTTTCAAAGAAACTTTTGTTATGTAACATTTTTCACAGAAGTCAATAATAAGCGAGATATTTCGATTTATTTAATTCAGGCCCCCTTATAACCCCCCTTTTAAATAATGTATTTTGAATACCATATAGCCTAAAATCTAAGTTACAAAGAACTTAATTTATATTCCAATTTTCATCGAAATCCGTTCAGCCATTATCGCGTGAAAAGGTAACAAACATACAGACAGACAGACAGACATACAAACAAAAATTTCAAAAAAGCGATTTTCGGTTTCAGGGTGGTTAATTATATATCTTAGGACCAATTATTTTTGGAAAATCGAAAATTACCAGAAAAATTTCGGCTACAGATTTATTATTAGTATAGATTAACAACGCCGTAACAACTGCTGGGTTATCTGGCTTCAATGGAATTGGCGACGGTCAGATGGCATTTTGGTGAGATGCTGTAAGTCTCGAGGTTTGCCGAGATATTACTTGAGATTTGACTTAGAGCCGGGAAAAGCATAAAAAACTAGTTAATCAAATCCCAAGGGACTGAGCACAGGTCCCTCTCGCTACCCTTAGATCACGCCGATAGCCTATTGTCGCCTTAAGTAAACAGCGTTATCATAAACTCATCGATAAAATAGCTCTGTTAAGCGGATATCAACCCACCGGTGATATACCTACGAGGTGTCGTACACGCTACTCGTCACCATGGAAACGGAGCAAATTGAAAGCGGTCCTCAATCTGAGGCAATGCACTACGATCGCCATTGTAAGGGAAGGGGGAGGGGGCGTGGTCATGCCTGCTCATTTATGCATGCGACTTTAAATGGGCAATTAATGATGCAAAATTTGACGAAAACCTGGTTCGAAATCAATCACAGATGCGCGCCCCATTCAGTGCAGTACACGTCTAATCATTTCGCCGCTCCGCTCGGAGCGCTTCGTAGCAGACAGGGAATGAGTGCGTGGTGGCATTCAAGTGCGATCCAGGGGCTGCCTGGCCAGAGGCTTAAAGCCGGACGACACTGGGCGTGAAATTCTTGAATGGCACTGTTACTCGTTCATATGTGCCATCAATTCATCATTATCATCATCATCATCATCATCATCTTGAAATTCTTAAAAACTCCCTATAGTTAATAAATTCTACAATGTAAACTTTCTTCCGAGTATTTCAAGTTTCCGCGGTTTTCCTCACATCCACCTCTTTTATCATCCAACATAATAATAATAATAATAATAATAATAATAATAGTAATAATAATAATTTATTTAACCTGGCAGAGTTAAGGCCATACGGCCTTCTCTAACACTCAACCAGGAGTAAAAACTGCGTTACAAAAACACTACAAATTTACAAAGTACACTACAATTTTACACACAAAACTGAATAAGATAATAATAATAAAATGTAAACAACAAGTAAGAAGAAATCAGACATATATAACATAGAGAAAGAAAGAAAGAAAAAAGCATAATAAAATGTGAACAGCAGGTCAAAAATAAATGAGGCCTACAAAGTATAAAAAAATAAGACAATTATTGATAATAATAATAATAATAATAATAATAATAATAATAATAATAATAAATAAGAATAGTAATAATAATAATAATAATGACAATAATAATAATAATAACAATAATAATAACAGGCCTAATAGTAATAATAATACTAATAGTAGTAATAAAATAGTGCAGTACAAAGCATACAATGAATACGATATTTTTAAGTACACATAGTAAGGGAAATTATGATTATATATAGCTCAACTTATCACATTAGAGATATGCCATTATCGGAAAATATGAAAACAAAAATATAAAATAAGTTAAATATCACTAGAACATAAAAAAAAATGTGAATACGTGGAAACATGCAATGCAACACTCGTCATAATAGTAAGTTAGTTTGGCAACTCGTCATAAGATAATTTTCTAACTTGGATTTGAAAGATTTCAATGTTCGGCAGCCCTTGACTTCAGGCGGCAGAGAGTTCCAGTGACGAGAGGTAGCAACAGTGAGAGATGAGGAATACAGAGATGATGTGTGAAGTGGAATTGCTAGCGTGTTATCGCGTTGTGATCGAGTATTAATATTATGATAGCGAGAGAGAGTATGAAAACGAGCGTATAAATAATAGGGGGATGAAGTGTGCATAATTCGATATAAGAGAGAAAGTGAATGCAGATTTCTCCTCTCATGTAACCTAAGCCATGATAACTTCTCGAAAGAAGGTGAGATATGATCATAGTATCGAACATTACAAATGAAGCGGACGCACGCGTTATGAACATGCTGTAGTTTCTGAGCGAAATCAATCCTGAGATCACTGAACACAACGTCGCAATAATCGAAGTGAGGTAGAATGAGTGTCTGTACCAGCGTCTGTTTTAATTTAGATGGATAATGATACAATCTTTTTAGTGAATGAAGAATAGAGAATGCCTTCTTACATGTATATTTAATATGCGTATCCCAACTGAGATTAGATTCGAAATGCACTCCGAGATTTTTTACGGTAGAGCTAAACGGGATGATTGTTTTATTCAGTTTCACAGGTGGAATATTCAGGTCGTTGACTTCAGGAATTAATCTACGGTTCGCGAACAGAATAGCCTGTGATTTACATGCGTTTAGGTTAAGCCCAAATTGTTGAGACCAGGAAGAGATGGAATCAAGATCTTCATTAGGCCAATGTCTACGATCATTTTATATGCTACTTATAGGACAATAGTCTGTTGCAGATGATACGGCTGACTGTAATTTACACTTGCGGTAAGCACGTGCGAAAGTTTCCACTCATTAATACTGTATGCCCGTTGACGAGCCAGAGAGACAGAGCTGTGACTGGTCGAGCTCTGGAGGAAAGAATCGACACGTTAGTAGAAAAAGTAAGTTAAGAAAATGAAAATTGAAAGAGAAAAATCCAAAAAGGCAACGATAACTCAGAGAGATAGAAGTCTGACCGGTCCATTCCTAAAGGAAGGACAGAAAGGACTGAAAAGTAACGTTATCGCTGATTAAGTAAATTCAGTAACACGTCATTGCTTGGACGTGAGAAATGATGGGAACTTTAAGAAGGACACCTGCAAGAGTGGAGTGAAAAATGGAGACGACGCCACTAGATCGATCAATAGATCGATTCCAGCACTAAGTGTCAGTTCAAATGACGTAGGTACCTCTAACACGCAAACATTCTGATGGAAGCAGATAAAAAAGTTAAAATATTTTCCCTCTCCCATGTTAATAATGTCAAAAGAAGTACTTACATAAATTTTGCCCACTGGACGCAATTACGAGGGCCGTAAAAAAATAAGTTCGCCGGAGCCGTTGTAAGAAAGAAAACACAATTTCATTGGAAAAATTTATTTGACCAGACAAAGCAATTGTTGAACTATTTTTCAACATATTCCCCACCGGAACTGATACATTTATCATGTCATGGTATCGATAGAGAGGTGCAGACGGCTGTCACACAATGGTTCCGATTCCAGGCGGCATACTTCTACGACACAAGGATACAAGAATTGATCCCATGGTATCACAAATGTCTTATTTTCAGTGAGGAATATGTTGAAAAATAGTGCAACAATTGCTGTATTTGTTTCAATAAATCTTTCCATGCAATTGTTCTTTTTTTCCATAAACGGCCCCAGGGAAAATCACTTTCTAGACAGTCTCGTAATTGCGTTTGAGTGGCCAAAATATGTATAAGCACATCTTTCGACATTATTAACATGATGGAAGAAAAAATTAACTTTTTTATCTGGCTCCAGCTGAATGTTTACTTGTAAGAGGAAAGTGAAGACGGTTCAGAGAATTGCTGAAGCTTCCACCATCAGAGAAATACTGAAGCGCCGCACGCTGGAACTGGACTCAGAGCTTTGCGAACTATCATTTCGTATAGTATGGTATCCCAGCTACTAGAAACGATTAAAAGAAATAACACCTCGAATTAACTAATTAACTGCTTGAAGTGTAATATTAATACATATAGGCTATGTAACACCGGAAATGCTTAATACACAATTATGCGTGTGAATTTGTTATTTTAACTACAAGGTCATATCGCGTTCTCCTCAGAATGGTGCACTGCTGATATCTGGTTTTCACTGTAATGTCACCTACAGGCCAGACAACAGACATGTGCACTCATGACCAACGTGTCTACCGGCATGTGCCCGACGTTACAGCTCATGAATCCCTTTTTATATATTGCCATTTAGTGACCATATCTGAGTATTCTGCAGTCATGTCAGCCGTGTATAACAGGTCTTGTGAATCACTTTTTGCAAGTACGTTTGTAGTGGAAGTGGGAACCAATCCCGCATTTGCTCTTTTTTTAATAACCAAATTCCCAGTTATTTATTAATTATGATCGAGTAAACCGCGATCAAATTGTTCGAGACCGGAACTTGAACGCGAGACATCCAAAATGTAAATGTGCATGTTTAACCATTGAGCCATATCGCTCGGTTTCGAACTTTTTCAACATCATCTATGTTTACTCTTTGTTATTTTTCTTATGGAGTGTTATCATGGGATAACATCTCCACTCATGTCATATTCTTTTATTATCTAAATTTACTTACTAGACAGATTGTAAATTTGGCATAAATGTTAAATAAAAAAGTCTGGTTACTAAGTCAAAGCCTGTTCTCTTGTTTAAATTGTCATAGCCTGCTAATTCTGTTCTCTTGTTTAAATTGTCATAGCCTGCTAATTTCTAAACATGGCCCACTAATTAGGTCTAAGTAATTTCTTCATTGTTTTCATTCATAATCTAGGTTTCTTATGGAAATGTTAAATGCCTAAGTCCTATACCCAGAAAAACACACGGTGTACCTATGTAGGTCTAATACAAAAGTATTTTTTTATCATCACACGACATTTATTTGAATAGAAATATCTCTCAATTATCTTACACTCATACTCTTAACGAACAAATCAAACAGTTTTGTCGCACCTTGCAATATGACTCCTCATTTCGCATACTTGAAATTCCAACGATTTATGTCCTCCATACGAATAAAATTGTTACAGTGTGCTTCATGGAGTTCGCGTTTACACAGAAGAAATATATCAATAAGGAAAATTCTTACATAAAAACTTTTCTAATAAATTTTCAACGGTACACCGCACGTCGGTACAAAATTCGAAACTACAAGGTCAAGAAGTTTTTTATCAAGAAATGCCACATTGCAAGTCAAAATAAGCTCTTCATATATCACAAGAAAACTCATGAAATGTATTTCCCTTATAAGGAACATTGGCTTCAAATCCTTTAAACAACAGCAGAACGCAGAAGAAAGTCGAGACTTCCTCTTCCTAGCCTGCTGCTTTCATGGATAATTTATAGATCTAACTTCCCGGATTCTTTTTATTTCGTTCAAGTCTGTATGCATATTTTTACCTTGCTACGATCTGGAACAAGTTTTCAAGTCATAAAACATTAGAACCGAGAACTATGTCATCTATAACACAAGAAACGACAATTCTTTCTTTTTTATTTTTCTTTTGCTCCGTCTTTTGAATATCAGATGTCGTTAGAGGTGGAAGCGAGAAGTGTAACACTTTTCCAATTCCTCGCGCTCTATGAACTGGAAGCGAATCTGAGAACAATTAAGAAACGAGTATCGCCAGCAACTCTATGAATTGCGACCATACAAAATTATCATTGTACAATCGTAAACAAATTTCAGGAAAGAGTGCATAGGAGACTTACTGCCTAATAAAGTGCAGAATATTCTAGGTCTCACTTTATTAAACATATAGACACAAGTATAAGAGTACCGGCCCACACTGAGAACCAGTTAGGTCGAGTTGTTCACATATACGTACTTTAGCCTACACATATGTTTATTCAGAGACATAATAAACTTTACGTACAAACGTACATTGATACATATATATCTTTATATTATTTTATGTTTCTTGTATTTATATCATTATATTTTCTTTGTCACCTTAGCTTTGTAAATAAATAAATATATATACAGCTATATATAATTTTTGTATTTAATAATTAATATCTTAGTTATAAGTGAACATTGTAATTGGTTGGCCTGTTATGGTCACATCTTAAAAGAAAAAAAAAAAAAAAAAACAAACAAATGAAAAATAAACATTTGGGGGGGGGCACATTTTTTTTTCTAAGAAAACTATGGACTTTCACTAGTATTATATTATACTTTTTTACCATGTAACATGAACTTCGCTCTGAAAATCTGCAGGGTTATTTCACTTCCACCCTGTATATATCGACGAGTCAGTTCAAAAGGGAAACAACTCAAAATTTAAAGTTTCATGTTACTGCGGACAGTCCAAATAATATCACTCTAATTTTAAACTTATAATACTGGACATATAAAACATCATTAACAAAATTTTGAGTAATTGCAATTATCCCAGAATTTTACTTGGAAGTTTGTTCTTTCTGACATATTTTGAGTTGTTCCTTTTTCATCTGACACTGAGGGTAAATTGACAGCAACAGCAGTATTGTTTTGAGACAGAGTACAGGAAATGTTACGAATATGAAATAGAGGTACAAATATGAAATAGTGTGATATACGATTGCGTCTCAGATTGCGTCAAGGACGGTATTCCGTTGGACTCTACCAATCGGGTACGGAGGGCAGATCTGATATTTGAATGTAATTTATTGTGAAAATTTGTTTGAACAATCTGGTTCTCCTCAACAAATCGGCTAACTTTCATTTGAAACATTTTTTTACACAGTGAAGACTTAGAAGTTACAGTTTGTTTGAAAGTAATAAGGACCCATAGAAACTCCAACTATGACCTTGTCCAACTGCGAACCCGGGCCACCTGCCTGACAGTCTGGTGCTGTAGGCTAGACACGGAACCACAATGAGGATTTAATGCAGTTTGAAAAAAAAATGTGCGTCGCCGGTGTGCCGGAATATTTTCCCGCAGAAGTTCTTTTATCTTTTACATGCCAGTAAATCTACTGACATGAGCCTGTTGTATTTAAACACACTTAAATGCCATCGACCTTGGCTGGGATCGAACCTCAACTTCGAGCATAGAGAAGGCCAGCGCTATACCAACTACGCTACTGCAGTTTGAATACTGTTTGTGAACCAGGGAAAAAAATTGTTGGAAAGGCAACAGTAACATTCTGATAATCATCTGTTTTCAATATGAATGAACAAATAAGTGAAGCGTGTGATATTATTATTATTACAGTCGGTATGTTAGTAAATGTTAGAAGAAGCCTTCGTAATAGTAATATGCGTTACAAGAGCGGTGTGTTGAAGTTTTCATGTTCGAGGAAAAGTTTGAAAAAGCGAAACGTAGTTGAGCTTTTTTAATTTCCGAGAATTCTCGTGTATCGTACATTATTTTGTGCGAAGATCGTTTATTACATACCTGAAAGAGGAATTTCTAATTAGTTGGAATGAAATCTCCATCTTGGTTTCTGTTCAATGACGGCAAATTTACAAAACAAAAATATCTATCTTCAACATTGTTGCTTTAAAATGTTTTCTGTGTTTACAATACTCGAGCAGGCCGTGATATACGTCTGTCTTTTTTTTCCCCCAGTCTATAAATGCGAACTTAAAACAAACGGCTTCCTTAATGTTACTTGCATCACGAATGCAGTAACTTTAGTGGAGTTGTAGAGATTACTTAATTTTTGCAAATATTTAAAAACAATAATTAACAGTGGAATTTAGATGAAATTGCAATGGTAAGTTTCCAATTTATAATTTATTACTATATTGAACGTCTCTAAAAATAATATGTTAAAAGCCTAAAGCAGTAAAATCAATGTCACTTAAGCGGTAAGAAGAGGGAAATTGTAATGTGTGTTAGGTTGGGAATACTGAATGTGGAATTTTAGACTTACCGCGGATTGATTTTGTGCGGAAACCAAGCAAATACGCACGATCTCGCACAAAAGAATTAATAAGCGGTTAGATGTTAATGAAGGTTACAGTTAGCTTCCTCATACGCAGACGAGTTTCGTTACGGAAAGTTATGTAGTAAAGATCGTCAAAGTTTAGGTTTATCTTTACATGCGTCGTTTACTTCTGGCTGCTTGCAGACTTGTTTATAGCTTAAAATGACACTACTTATTATAGTATAATACTAATAATATAATATAATATAATATAATATAATATAATATAATATAATATAATATAATATAATATAATATAATATAATATAATATAATATAATATAATATAATATAATATAATATAATATAATATATGTTTAGAAAAAACCTGAGAATTAGTTTCAATTAAAACAGTCTTGGCCTAAATGTACATTATAATTTTACGAATTACACGTCATCTTCATCTTATCTACAACGAACGACACGTAGAGGTAACACATCGAAGGTGGGGAGAAGTGTCGCAGAGATGGAGGGCGGCCTCAAGCCTGCTTCTTACGGCTCCCATTCGCTCACCACAAAAACTCCGTTACTTTCCTTCCATTATTTCCATATTAACGTGTGCGCTGGTATTTTATGACCAGAATATGCGATAAGGGTTCGTTGCTACGAACCTAACTAAATCAGGGAATCAATGATGCATACAAAACACTGCATTGAAATTGACGCTGAATTCCGTTCCGCGAAGCTCCTGCCACCCCAAACATATCCCTGATATCTTTTCAAGGATTCCACTGCGACTAATATTATTTTATTGTTATATTTGGCAAAACATTGCATCGAAATTGACGTTATATCCTGATTCCAGGCCATATATATACACACAGTGGATTTCTATAGGTTAGGCAACCGTCGTCAGGCCCTATCAATGCTCCATTCTATTTTTTTCAAGTGGTATACATCCTTCCTAGCGGCGATATTCTAAAAATCTACCCTCCATACCTCCCCCTGCTCCTCCCCCTTGTTTGCATGAAATAAAATATATTTCAACCAGCGCCCGTAACGCGGAAATTTAATGGTAATTAATCATACCATTGTCTATTGGAACCGGAGCGGACTCCTCACTCACAATGTCCGCAGCCACACAAATACAGTCAATCATAAAATATTCTTTCAAAGTCGTAACCAGGCAGTTATGCTCGATCAAGTCTCATAAATATTGTTCTGTGTATGGTGATCAACTATTTAATACGTGTTTTATTTATTTGTGCAATTAAAATACTAGTAACATTTAAGGAAAGCTCATTGGGATGAGCTGAAATGGAGAAATTTTGACATTCTGAGATCTAAGCTAAGTTCAGTAAAGAAACTGAATGTCATGCAAAGTACTGTCACATAATTCGTTTTACGAGTTCCGTAATTCAACTTTCTAACATGACATCATTAACCATCAATCCAGTCGAAATTGACTCAGATACCGAACATAGATCAAATCTAAGAAACAGTTTAGAAAAATTCGCTATACACAGACAGACAAACACACATGGCATGCCAAAGAAATACGTTCCTGGAAACAGGGATGCTGAAAAACAAGTTTTTCCATAAATATTTCAGATAATTGCTGGCTTGCACTGAAATAAAGTTACAAATAAAATTACATAATAGTACATTATGCAACGAGCCTATAATGAAGGTAATTAAGAAGTGAGTATGGATATTTATGAAACGAGCGCAAGCGAGTTTCATAATTTTCATACGAGCTTCTTAATTACCATTATAGGCAAGTTTCATACGACTTTTTATGCTCGACCATATTTCTAACTTGATATTATTAATTTTTTAGCAATGTCCCGTATGTTGTGAGATGTGCGCAGACGCGAAAGTATTGATTTTTTCCGAGGAACAGATGTCCACATTGACCTTGCTAGGCCATAAGAACCTACAGAGATAACATTGAAATTAAATTAGACATTGAAAAACGAGATGACAAATTGAATTTATTTGAATATTATTTACAATTAACGCTAATTATTATAATAACAGAAGATAACCTTCTGCGACAGTATTGGATTTCAGCCTCCGTGACTTTCCGCTAATTCTCTTTCGATTGCATACCTGAGAATAATCGATACTTGCGGTTTTATAACGGTAGAAAGCTGACCTGTCATTGGCTGAACAGTTGTAACCTGAATCGTCATTGGCTGAAAGACCTGACCTTTAATGAGTAGGTGTACTTTAATGACATGCATTAAAGGTCTGCTACCAGGTGTATAATTACTACATTTCGGCATGGTCGAGCATAAAATTAAATAAAAGGAAACAATGAAAGCGCTGAAGATATCGATAACAAAAATTTCAATAGAAGGAATATGAATTAAGAAAGGAAGAGAATCTTACTACTATTCCAAGCCCACTGGAAAAAGAAAAGAAGAAGGTGACAGGGGCCTTTGTAAAAGGGGATCATTAACACCAAAATTATTTTGTATTGTTAACTATCCACACTCTGTGCTTCGCTGCACTTGTTACAAATAAATATGGATTTGAATCTATTATATTTTCAATACAGCTTTGTTACTACTTAGTGAACAATTAGCTTATTATAAGTTATAAGTCGGCTCCTGCTGAATTATTTTAAAAATTACTTTTAGTGGCATCTAATTTATTTTACATACCAATTTTCATAGATACCTGTTCAGCCATTATCGAAGGAAAAAGTTATAAACATACAGTCAAACGGACAGGCAGCCATACAAACAAAAATATAAGAAATGTAATTTTCGGCCTCAGGAGAATTCATTATAAATATGCTAACACCAACTGTTTTTGCAAAAGCAAAAATTACGAAAAAAAATTTAAGTTACAATTTTATTATTATTATTATTATTATTATTATTATTATTATTAATTTGTATAGTTACACGATTTCCTCTACTAATTTTTTGCTTGGCACTAATGTTCTTCGAGAGTTAGCCTAATTAATTTGCATTTACTTTCGATTCTGTTTTATTTTGTAATATTTAATTAGCATCTAACTGAAGAGTGTGATCCCAAAACTCGCTCCGTCCATTTTTATGATTTATACATAGTCTATTGTTTGAGACCTCTATCATATTTTAAGCTTGTTTTCTTCCAAAACACCACCAATCCTTGACTAAAAGTTTGTGTTATTGTCCATGTTACTTGAAAACTCGCTTAGTCCGTAGACAGGTGTGTAAAAAAAAACTAGCTCAGTCCTTTCATAAAAATGGACTTAACTCGTTTTGAGATGATACTGTTCAATTGACTTATGTTCTTAGCTCTTGGTTATTTATATTCTTAGAAAGTTGTTTAATTAACTTTACCTACTTTAATATTCAGTTTGTGATTTATTTACTTATAATATTATATTTTGTAATTGTTAATATTAATTTGTCCATTACTGTATTCTTTTATTTTTGGTTCAGTGGTAGAAAAGGCCTGTTGGCCTTAACTCTGCCAAAAAAAAAAATAAATGAATTAATTAATAGACAATACGCATAGCTATATAAATAAACAAGCCAAAAACAAATATATACATAAAAATAAATAAATAATGACACAGCACTGCGACCATTACTGATCTATTGTGATAACCCCCAAACTAAGCGCAACAGCACCTCGCAACTGAGCTAAGGCTGGGTTACCGACCTGTGATCGGAAAAATCTTGGTGAATATGTTAATGGAGGGTTGACGAAAAGCTGTCGATGGCTATATTGGGATAAGTGGAGTATCTCGAGAGGGTAACAGGAGTACCTCGAGAAAACCCTAATCGCTACCTCGTTCTCTACAAGTAGTATCAGTATAGAATTTTCAATGAAAAATTCCAGGCCTAACCGTGATTCGAACTTGGACCGCTTGCATGATGTTCTACACCACGCAGCCATATGGACAGTGCCATGGCCTTACTTAAGCAGACCAATATCGTCAAAATAGTTGTTACTATGGATACACATATTGTATAAGTAACCAATAAGCTTGTTTCTTTGCGGAATGTAGATCAACGAACCTAACCTTTCAGACTTCCGACCTCAAATATTGGTATTATATTGTATTTTATTTTGTTAATTTTATACGAAATATTCGAAGCATTTTTGCCTCATAATTTGACAGTGTACACCACCTCCCTTCCGAATTGTATGCAAAGAGACAAAAATCCTTGCACACAACGCTGCTCCTTGGTGGCGGGGCATCAGATAGCTCAGAGGCATGTGTCAGGAAGAAGATAGGAAAATGGTAGCTAAAATTACATGCAAAAGGGTTTTAGTATTAGATTACAACGGAAATTGACAAAGTAAGCATTTTAGTTGTAGATTCGCGCATTAACGCAGGGTGGCAATTACAGAGAGCGACAGCAGGGTTACCAACCAATGTTTCAGGGCTGATATTGGATAAAAGAAAGGAAGGGTCGCTAAGTTCGTAAACGAATACAAAAAAAATAGAGCGGTTAGACGCAAGTTTTCGACAACGTGACGAGAAGCCTGTTGTAATATAACTTCATATAGATTACGTAGTAAATGAATGCGAAGTTGGTATAACTGAGAATGTTTGACTTTTTATAGTCATAGATAAACTACAGGTTGAATTGCCATTGTTGTGATTTTATTGTTGTTAAATTTATTTACTTTACTGTCGATGAAAGCGTAATGGAACGGAGAAAAATTCTCTCCGGCGCCGGGATTTGAACCCGGGTTTTCAGCTCTACGTGCTGATGCTTTATCCACTAAGCCACACCGGATACCACCCCGGCGTCGGACAGAATCGTCTCAGTTTTAAGTTCCAACTCTTGGCTTCCCTCTAGTGGCCGCCCTCTGCACTACGTCATAGATGTCTATGAACGAAGGACTGAAGTCCACACATGTGCTGAGGTGCACTCGTTATGAGTGACTAGTGTGCACCCCAGTAATCGAACCCACGTCCGAACGCAACTCCGGATCGGCAGGCAAGCGCCTCAGACGACTGAGCTACGCTGGTGGCGAGTGGAAAGTGGCAACCCGACAATCACAACTAAACTATTATTTTTACATACTAATTTAATCATGTGTGAATAAATATTTGTTGATATTAATAAAGACTTATCCACATAATAGGTCTATACGTAATACAATACTTAAGGGATATGTACAAATTTTGATAACAGTAGTTTTAATCATTTCTCAGAAGAAGAAAAAAAAGGATCATATGTTTGTAAAATATTAAGTAAAAAATCTGACCTAAATTTCTTATTTGGCATAAATGTACGAGCGACCTATTACAAAGATAATTTTAGGACATGACAATACTGTAACAATAAACCCCCATAATGATATTCTTTTAATGTACGCACAGAAAATTCTTCATTTCAAACCCAAAAACCGAAAATGTCATTTTTGGTAATCTACACTACCCAGATTCTTTAAGAAATATTGAAATAAATATTGTAGTTTGTACAACTAGTTACAGCAATTCTTTGAATAGAGAAACTTATGGAACTATTGGTAATTGTCTAAAATATGTTATATGATATACGTCAGAAATGATTTTAATTTGTTCGTAAATTTGCTACACTTGGCTTAGCTGTCTCGTTTCGCAAACATGCATACTCACGAAATAAACCCACACTTTTAGCTCTTGTGTCAGAAGTATATCATTGTAAGGAATGTCCAAAACATGAATTTTGGGTGAAAATCTCAAAATGTACTTTTCAGCACAACAATAATCTTGTTTCACGTTTCTTAAAGACCTGATAATATAGCCTAAACATGACGGGCGATTATGGTACACTAATAACGGACACTAAAATTCAAGGCTTTCCGCGACCCTAGCGCCATGAAGATGAACAGTCCCTTTATTCCAGATCATTATTTCTGGATCATACGTAACGACAATGACGTACGAAGTGATATAGGCCTGCACACTAACTGTGCATATCTGCGTCGATCGGAGACTCGTCAACAGCTTCATGAACAATGTTCTCCAAATCGTTTTAGCTGCTGTAGTTGGATTATGTATCAATTCAGTCAATCGCCTGCGGTTTATGAATGTATCCCTCGTCACTGTTACAGGCATGTTACCATAACGACACATTTTGCATTTTAATTAGCTGTCACTTCCTGGGGATTGGCTGCTGCACAAATACGCCATACCACCTCAATCACCCGCCTTTAATTGAACACTAAGGTAGAGTTAATCTTCGTTCATTGCAGCATTGCGTTTGCGAACACATATTCGTAAAATTGACGGACTAATGTTGGAGGAAACAGCATATTTTACTTTTAAAATACCCACTAAATTCATCATTAGAATAACTGGATAAAACGTAAGTATACCGAAAGTAAAACATCGATTAATACTGAAAGATTCGTTTTAACGATGGATAGTTCCATGGCAGCTGTAGGACTAAGAAGTTTGTGTTTATTGGAATAAGATGACGAGCGGATGTATGTGAAAGGTAACAAAAGAAATCTGACTTCTATGTTTATGTTTGCAGGACAGTACGTTTATGTGAAATGAATTTACAGTAGGCCTATGTTTATGTTTCATTCATTCATTCATAGTCTTCTGCCGAAGGATTTAGGTCCTTTACTGCAAACAGAGCATTCTCCAATCTTCTCTTTTCTCTGCTTCTTCTTCTCCGATGCAATTTATATATCTTAATGTTTTTTTATCATCTTATTCTGTATCATTTTCTAACCTGAACTTTTTCTCGCTCACCATTTCTTCCAGTGTATCCTTCAGTATGTTATTAAAGGTAAATAAATAAAATAATGAAAATGAATAAAAGAAATTTAAGGTGAAACATTACCGTGTAGTTATATTTTTAGTTTTTTCTAATATTTTATAAAGCTAAAGGTTTGATAAAGAAATGTTTCAGACAAAAGTTTTTTCTTCTTGCGTAATATCAGAATCTGATGAAAAAGTTTGGTTTCTCATTCAGAAAAAGTTTGGTTTCTCATTCAGAAAACTAACCAAATCCTAAAATGATCTTGCTAACCTCCACCAAATAAAAAATAAGTAATACCATCATTTTTACCCTTTAAACGAAGAAACGGTAATTAAAAATTTTCTTAATTCTACAGAAGAACTAGACCAAACGAGGAACCATATTTTAACAATATGCGTACTACGAATAGTATACAGTACTAAGCACGTGGTTTTACTTTCTGGTACCCAATACTTTTCACAGAATAACTAAGAATTATTCACTTATTTGTACGTACATAGTAGGTCCTAATGAATTGATGTATCGCCGCCATATTGTCCACATCAAACGTCACAAGCGAATGTATCACCATTTACGCGATTTTAATTATTTCGAAATATGACTTCATTCGAAAATAATCTCTATCTTCACTCGCACTAAAAATGCTTTCTTGCTGGTGCTGTCCAGGCCCCCAAATACGCACCATCCGTGAAATATGTACCTCCACTGGCACTAAAAATGTTTTGTTGCTGATAAGATCCAGCCCCCGAACACCATTGTTCAGAAATTTTCACCTGGACCTCTCGAGCAAACATATCTCAACACCATGTGCCATGAAGGCGTGAATAGTCCTGTTATTCTGTGGAAAGTATTGGATACCGCTGGGACGTAAAACCAAAGCTTAGGCCGGTATTCATAGTCGAGATAAGTCATACTTATATATAAGTCGAACTTAAATCTCGTCTCAATTGGAGATTTCGGTCCAAATAAGTCGTACTTATTATAAGTCGTGATTATTTTATAAGCTTTACTTTACAAAGTCTGACTTCATGAAGTTGAACTTATTGCAATTCATAGTGACTCAAGTGCGACTTATGTTATGAAATAAGTTAAACTTTATCAAGTCAAGGGAACCCCTGACTTAAGTTATGTCAGTTTTAACCTAAAAATTAATAACGTTTATGAAGAACTGGCGAAGAAAGTTATTGGAATGTAGGAAATTTGCGCCTAAAAGCGTTACTTGCGAAACGTAATGGGTCGCTTTGAGTTTTATAATGATCTTGAATTCAAAACGAGGTTTCGTTTTCGCAAAAGGACGGTTTTAGAATCAATACTTCGAAAATGTAAAGAACTCTAGCAAAACCGAGATAGCGAGGTTTGCCAGTTCTTCTAGTACTTCTTGTTTGCTTGAGATTTTATACACGGAAAACTTTGAAATAAGTTTAATATTCTTAAAATATAGCCATAACTGTAGTCTGTAATATACTGTATGAGGTATTCAATATATAGATGAGGTTAGGCTTCTTTAATATGCATGAAATTGAAGTATTGTTAAGATTAAATTCCCTTATCCCGTCATTTTAAATTAAATTATTATGTATTAATAAAATGAATGGAAAACAAAGCCTTCTTGCTGTTATACTTACTTACAAATGGCTTTCAGTGAACCAGGAGGTTCATTGCTCCCTCATATAAGCCCGCCATCGGTCCCTATCGTAAGCAAGATTAATCCAGTCCTATCATCATATCCCAACTCCTTCAAATCCATTTTAATATCCTCCCATCTACGTATCGGCCTCCCCAAAGGCCTTTTTCCCCTCAAGTCTTCCAAATAACACTTTGTACACATTTCTGGATTCACCTATACGTGCTACATGCCCTGCTCATCTCTTTCCATGAATAAAAAGTCCTGTTCCTAATTGGTGATTATTATTTCCTTCCCCATAGTACAAGTAATGGTGATTATTATTTCCTTCCCCATAGTACAAGTAATCTCCTATTGGTGATAGGCCATTCTCATCTAATCTAACTCCTGTAGTCCCACAAAGTCTATTCTATATCTACTCGTAGCTAGTTATATTGCTACTAATGTTACCCCTCCTCTTCTATAAAGACTCGTGGCATTCCAAGTACCAAATCTCACAACCTTATTCTTTTGCTGTGGTCGTGCCAAAGAATCAATCCCATTTCGAGGCTTGTGTTGGGGTTCCGTAACAAGCTCTTTTTTACTGTGGGTTGTTAGCCCTTTGCCAAACCCCCAAGCTGGAGGACCACCCCTTATCGGCTGTCCGCGACTGCTTAGTCAATATATTCGCAGCTACCATTCCCGGTGGTTCAAAGTTTCAAACGAGCGTAGAGCTCACTGATCATGCAACCACAGTAACCAATTAAGTTTTCTTACTGTCATAATAAAAATAAATAAATTGTAAAATGTAAGAAGTTGTGGAAATATCGGCTTGACACTTTATAAAATTTATAGATACAATACAGCCGACAAAAGAGACGAGAATTAATGTAGCGGAGACAAAATTTGAGATTTGGAAGGTGAGATTTACTTTTCTCTCGGTTAGTTTAAGAAACAAACTCGAGAATGTCCCAAATATAAATTGTTACCTGTGCAGTGCTTCACAATTTGAGTTCGGAGAGAAATGACAACTTACAAGATGATGATCCAGATGTAACGATTCTTCTTATGAACCTGTGCCTGTTACATCACCTGTACAGCAAACTTCGGTTTGGCTTTCAGGAAGAACTGATTAACAGTGTGTTTAGGAGGCATGATGACAAAATGTAAATAAATTTCATCATTAGTGTTCATGTATTTCACCGAATAAAATATTTATTCATTTATGTGATTTACCAAAACATTTAAACTTGAGACAATTTGTAATATCAACAATGAATACTATGAAGTTTTAAACAATAACCGATTGATGTATTTTATAGCAGTCCCAGTTTCATTATGGACAAGCGGCATTTGTTTGTGAGCTTCTGATCTCAGTTGCATTATTGACTTGTAAAAAGTAATAATAATTACTCTAACCACCTGACCCACTTTAAATATGTGCGGCATTGCCAAGTCTAGTCTTTTTCCGTGGTGTCTAAACCTAGAAAAAAATATTTAATATTCTAATTGTTGCTACCATTAACTAAGATCCGGCAACAACGAGGCACTCTCAGTGAAGTGACAAAGAGCTAAATGGCAGTTAAAGCGCGTGCCGTTTCGATTTCAATGACTTGAACAACAATATTGACGCGATAACGAAAATCTTTTACATGCCACTTGTCTGTAATGAAATACAGTAGGCTCCTAGTCTCTACTATACTATAATAATTATGCTTAGCTATGTCAACAATATCCAATCTTTGAGCTTTTGTATTTTTTGCTAGATCAATATCAATAAGTTGTTCACGCAACACAATTTCCGCAGATTCTACTTCTAATTTTGCCTTCATTCTTTTTAAATGAAATAATTAATTTCCTTCAAAACTGCATTCCTGCGCTTTCTTGTGTGATCTGCTAATGCTGCTGGAGTTGCCGTTACTGTTGTTTCAACTGCAATTGAGTTGGATGGTCCAGCAGTAGAGGAGGTTACGTCCTTGGAAGGATTTGGTGTTTCCTCTGCGAACACAACTGCAATTTAAACAATATGTATGTCAACTGGCTAATTATTTTGTGAAGAATTTATTCTTCCTCATTCTATCACTTGTTAGGTTTAGTTACCTATTACGGACTCTCTTCATGTAAATAAATATGATTTGACAATTTTCTTTATTAACAAACAATAGCTAATAGGCTAAGAAAGAAATTAAATGTTCAAGAAAGAATGTTGAATGTAACACTGCTTAGGCCTACCTTTTAGTTCACTCGCAATCATATCGGAGTCAACCGCTCCCGGAACTTGGACTATTGTGCGAGGATTATTTGTGCTACAGGTGGATCAATGTCCTTCATATTTTTACTAGAAGATCACCTCGTGTAGCCAACACTATTTGACGTTCTTTGGTTAAAGCATTTTATAGGTTGCATTTGATGTTCGTCCATAGTAGCCTATCCGTAGTTGTTTTCCAAATCTCTGTAATCATTATAACCAAATTACAATAAAATTTCCATCTTCGCATAAACGAACTTCATAATTTCTTTCTTTATGTTATAATATACACTTTTCAAAGAAAATATTGTATTAGGCTTACTGGTTATTTGTAAGAAGTCGTCGCTGAACGATTCACATCGTTTATAGTTCACTTCTAGGGTATTGTTACACAAGATGGATGCACTGAACGATTCACACCATTTATAGTTCACTTCTGTGAACGATTCCATTGTCTATTGTTACACAACACACTAAACCTGGAGTAATTTAAGCTTATTAATCAAATAAATAATTCTACTTACTGTTTTTTATATGCTCACCTGTATGTAATTTCTATTTTATACATATTTCATTGTTATTTTCCATCCGAAGATCATTAAGAACGATGAATATTACTTAATATCTCCTATCTTTCTTCAAATAGTGTTTATATGCTATGTTAATTTCATTTCTTTTCATAAGTTAACAATGATGCACATTGGGAGCAACTTATAAGAAATTATTTTCCTACACAATCCACGCTATATTCACGTTGTTTTGGAATTATTAATCGAAGATGGTTTGCTTATTGTTTATTACACGCACATTTGTATGTAATATCTATTCCATACGGTTTTTTTTTTATCCCCCGATCATTAAGAATGGTGAATATTGTTCATGCTTGTTTCTTGTATTTCTTAAAATAATGTTATGTGGCATGTTAGTTTTTATTTGTCGTTATTTACGTAAAAATGATACGCCAAAAAATAAAAAATAATAATAATTTCGTACTCACTCCACATCCTATGTATTCACATTTGTTTTTCAGTGATTTATTAAAGAATGTACCGGTATTTAAAAGACTAATAATTTAGAAACATGTTACATAAATCATCCTTGTGCCAAAAGAGAATGCTCCCTGGACCAAACTGTCGTATTTTGCAGTGGTCGTCAGTACTCGCTGAAATGGGTAATAATAATGTAATAAAATAATGTTGTACGTAGCATTTAGAAACATGTTACATAAATCATCCTTGTGCCATAAGAGAATGCTCCCTGGACCAAATTATCGTATTTTGCAGTGGTCGTCAGTACTCGCTGAAATGGGTAATAATATAATATAATTGTTTTGCACGTAGCAAGTGGGGCTGCAAGCCCTGATGATGATCCTACGTGTAGCACATGATGTAAAAAGCGGGGTATCGGGGCTACAAGCCTTGATGATGATCCGACGTGTAGCACATGATGTAAAAAGCAGGGTATCGGGGCTCCAAGCCCCGATGATGATCC
This sequence comes from Periplaneta americana, assembly GCF_040183065.1. Classification (NCBI taxonomy): domain Eukaryota; kingdom Metazoa; phylum Arthropoda; class Insecta; order Blattodea; family Blattidae; genus Periplaneta; species Periplaneta americana. Next base: position 9,827,946 of record NC_091132.1, on the reverse strand, counting down.
GATGTGTAGCACATGATGTAAAAAGAGGGGTATCGGGGCTGCAAGCCCCGATGATGATCCGACGTGTAACACATGACGTAGAAAGCGGGGTATCGGGGCTGCAAGCCCCGATGATGATCCGACATGTAGCACATGATGAAAAAAGCGGGGTATCGGGGCTGCAAGCCCCGATGATGATCTGACGTGTAGCACATGATGAAAAAAGCGGGGTATCGGGGCTGCAAGCCCCGATGATGATCCGACATGTAGCACATGATGAAAAAAGCGGGGTATCGGGGCTGCAAGCCCCGATGATGATCTGACTTGTAGCACATGATGAAAAAAAGCGGGGTGTCGGGGCTGCAAGCCCCGATGATGATCCGACATGTAGCACATGATGAAAAAAGAGGGGTAGCAGCCCCGATGATGATCTGACTTGTAGCACATGATGAAAAAAAGCGGGGTGTCGGGCACTTAAAAGTGCCTTTTCGAAAGCATGGTGATGCGCATTTGACAAACGCAGTGTACGTACTTTCTAATAATCCCTTTTTATTTTTCGTTATTTACGTAAAAATGATGCGCCAAAAAATAATAATACTTTCGTACTCACTCCACTTCCTATATTTACATTTGTTTTTCAGTGATTTATTAAAGAATGTACCGGTATTTAAAAGACTAATAATTTAGAAACATGTTACATAAATCATCCTTGTGCCAAAAGACAATGCTTCCTGGACCAAATTATCGTATTTTGCAGTGGTCGTCAGTGCTCGCTGAAATGGGTAATAATATAATATAATTATGTTGTACGTAGCAAGATCGATTATTCAATTGATAGGATACTTTATGAGGTTGTCATGACAGAGATATCTATTGTCAATTGCTTTTATTTGTCAGAAGGCCTTGACTGACGGGTATATAAGGACCGGCGCTCTTAGTGGTGGAGGTCGGGGTTTGGGATGGCTCACAAGTAACAAGGGAGAGAGACACCTAGTATTTTAAAGATTTATATCGTTCACTAGATGAGTTGATTCAACTAACCTGGAAATAATGTGAATCGTTCAGCGACGACTTCTTGTAAATAACCGGCTTATTTATATGTTCCACAATATAATATATCGACGAATTGAATTCTTCTGCAATCTTCTGTCTTCAAAAAACTGCGTCGGTCTTCTTATTCTCTACAATCTTTGAATATTTTAGAATAATCTCCTTCAATACAAGAATCTTTCTGTACATAACTAAAATATTTTCTTTTCTTCTTTCCGTACATACATCAATTATTTTATTGTATCCTACAGAAACTATGCATACAAATTTAGAGACAAAAGAAAATCGACTGTCTGATTTACATTGTCGTGATAATGGCCTTGCAATTTCTCATACCAATAAGTTCGACTTATTTGTATACACATGTTACACTTATTCAGTGAAACTTTACAAAGTACGACTTATTAGCCGACTATGAATACCGTAATCATATAAGTTAAGATTTTCCAATAAGTATAACTTAACAAAGTCATACTTATTGAACAAATAAGTCACTGACTATGAATACCGGCCTTAGTACTCTATACTACTCGTAGTATGTACATGTTAAAGAAAAAATTGTGCCCCCTTTGGTTTGGTTCTTCTGTAGAATTACCAAATTGTTATTTTCTTCTCGCTAACGCGTTGTTTTCGAGATAAGCAGTTGGAAAGATTAGAAAGAAACTTCCCGTATACCAAAAACAACTGTTTCACTATGAGGATTGTTAATGATGTGAATTTTCGTGAAAACTTGGAATCGACAATTATTGTGCAGCGTTACGATTCTTTCTCTTTTGCATAATAGTTGGTGTAACGAGGTAGTAACACAGCCTCTTCCGCATGAATGAGAACGCAGACGGACGACAAAGATCCGTTACATAAGACTACGTGCAACTGCCATCCCTTCAGATGTTATAGGAAGTAATTATCACTTCGCTAGTGATAACAGATAGAAATCGAGGCATATATCACTTCTTGACTACGTCCGCGGAATATAATCAAGATTCCATTCCCTTCATGCACAGTTTAAAAAGAGGAACTTTTTTTTCTTGTCAGCGACTGCTGTAAGAAAACTTGGACGGGTTTAATCCAGCGAGCGAGCGAGGCACGTAGCCAAGAATTGACCAGGCGGTTTTAGCCACACTGTCTATATGGAGGAAGGCTAAAGGCCATAAGGGGGCGAAGCGAAAGGGATGGGGCACGCTGCCAAGAAACTGACCCTTATTATTTATACAATGCAAACGTGTGTTTTAGAGAACATGGCTTTTCAAAATATGGACTATCCTATCCGGGCTGTGTTGGACTGGGATATACAATATGGACTGCATAACCCAGAGGGAAGGAAAGACCGCAGAGCGGCAAGACTGGCGAGCAGCGGGAAGAAGGCGGAGCTTCGCTGAGGGAGAAAGTGGGCTATCTAATCAAATATCATGCGAGATGAACGTCTGACCTCAGAAAAAAATTAAACAGACAATATTATAGTGCTGATCAGCATATCGGTAAGAGCATAATAACTTCTCTATGTGTGCACCAATTTTTAAGAACCTTGGTACACTCATGTCATGCTAAGAAATATGTTTTCAGTCTGAATCGAGGCACAAATGAGTCATTTTGATTCTTTAACAATAATTATTTCAATGTAACCCACCAGTAATATAGGCCTAATATACTGTTTATAAAGTTTAATAATAATAATAATAATAATAATAATAATAATAATTATTATTATTATTATTATTATTATTATATCCCATCGTACTGGAAACTAGTTGAGAGATTTATTTTAGACTAGTTTCCTTCAAGTTTATTACGCATACCAAATAAACAATAATACAATGTATTATAATACTACACAATACAGTCACGTATCTTAACATGATACTTGTTTACTCACGAGATTTATAATATAACATACAGTAATAAAGAATGACTAATCGATTGAAAAAAGTCAGTATTTTCCTACATTTAGTCTGTCTTCAATTACACAACGAAGAAAATGATATCCAAGATAAGAAAATATAAAAGATTATGTGCTAACATAGAGAAATCTGAAATATATGCAGCAAATGAAATTAGTTTAAAGTGAAAATATTTGTAGTATTAAGTGATCTATAATGAACCGAAAGTTTGACGATTAGCGCAAGGAGGGAAAAGAGACTGCGTGTACAAAGATTAGATTTTGAAATCCCGTAGACCTACTGAAGTGAAACGAGCTAAGGAATTGTCATGTTAGGTCGAAAATGTTTAGCTTAGGTGGAAAAATAAACGGTTACTGAAATCGATGGCTATATTATGAGGAAAAAGTGACAATCGATTTAGACCTTCAATTCATAAACCAAATTGAAAAATAAATTTCGAACGACCGAAAGAAAGATGCGTGCACAATACTGGAGTCGAATAAGTATTTTCGGTCCAATCCTTGAAGGAAAACTACAAGTAGAAAGAGCAAAGGTCGAAAAGAGGAGGAGGAAAAGTAGAATTAGAAAAAATAGCATAAATGAGAATAAAAGCAAAAAAAAAAAAAGGAAAATAATAAGAGTACGGTAACAATAAAAATTACAAGAATAAGAATAACAAGAAAAATAAGGGAAAGAATAAGAGGAACAATAAAAATAATTAGACTCAAGTCTGATTGAGCCATATCATATTGTGTTAGATAATGAATAAGAAAATTTGTTTTGAACAAACGTGAACTGCGATTGCGGACTCAGGCACGAGTTCCATAGCTGACTGTGAGTCCGAAAATCGTTCGGCGGCGCGAGCCGAGGCTTTTTCTTGCGCTGTTCAAATCGTTTTACTCGCTCGGTGCTGGTGATATTTAGCTTGTTCGGTTCCTTTTCACCTGCTCTTGTCTGCTGTTAAGATTTTCGCCATTTCTTGTTAGGTTCATTAGCGATAATTCGTGGCATCTTTAAAATGTAAACCTTATATTTTCTTTTTCAGAATAAAAATATACTTACATAAAATTAATTTCGCGTTGAAAAAAATTAATTCGTCTTTTAATAGATAGAGGTTTACATGTCTCCGAGAACTTTACAGCAATTATAAGAATATGTTACGTCAACCGGATGCCGAGAGAACCTGAGTAGAGTGGTCGAAAAATTACATAATTCTTGGGCGTCGACGGAGGTTGAGGGAGGGGAGATGCGCGCGACTTCGTTGTGCATTACTGTTATGGGAGTCGTTCCTCTATAATATTATTATCATCATTGTAAGTCTATTAGTTAGGCCTACTTATAAAGGTTTTCGCTATAACAACCATTAATTGTGTTAAACGCATAGCCCAAAGTGCAGCCCCTATTCTGACCCGAGTTCTTAGGCGCAGTCCAATGTCAAAACACAAAGGCTTCGTATTATGTACGTTGACACAGGCGCAATGTTTCCATGTAGAATACGCCTGAGGGGTTTGCTGAGTTAGAACGAGACTACAGTGTTCTCTTTTTTTCAAGATTTGATTTATCTCTGACAATCTTTACATTGGCTACGATGATAAGAGAGGTAAGAAATGGAAGGCATAGGGGCTTAACTTTGAAGTTCTGATTTCGTTCAAATTTCTCTAAACTTAAAAAATGTGTATTATCCTAGCAGAACTTGTAATTCTGAATCAAATGGCAGTGAAATGAGCTCTGTACAATATGTCTCCTCGAAGTCGTGGTTGTTTACTGGAGCGTTACACAATGTTTTCACACTGACTATATTGTCGCTACCCCACCATGACTCATCGCTCGGACTGCACATGTCAGAAATGTTCGTCCCTGTACTCTAAAGCACTGCGTGTTCAGTTCAAAGTATGTCATGTGTCGCTGTATGTCGTCATGTGGCTAGCCGGTTAGCCTAGAGAATTCAATCTTCCTACACTCCCGCAGAGGCGTATTACCTAAATGCGAGAGAAGTTGCCTAGCAAGTACGGCGTTCATTCTGAAGTACGCAGAGTCCGTGGATACCCACGGACTCTGGAAATACGTACCGATACGTGCGGTAACGCCGGCAGTGGCAGGAATGGAAACTGTTTGGAAACACGTACTGAGATGAGTTTTTTTCTTACTGTCGGGATATGGCGAGAGGGTTAAGACGATTACTTACGTATTTGTTGACATTAACTTGGACGGTCTACATGGACACGGAGCATTTGATTTGTGTTGTGGAATGTTGCGGTATGCAACGGATGATAACAAATACCCTGCGTACGACTTGCCCGCGAAAAACGCAGTTCGAAAGAGGTTATGGTAGCACACAGACCGTACAGACCGCCATCTGTTGCTACGACGTTCAAGTTATACCGTACACGTTCTCAAGTTCTGATTGAACGCCTTGATTAATAGGCAACTTCTCTAACATAAAAGCTGAAACTCACTTCAAATCGCTGACTCACAACAGTGACATCATGACACACTTTGAAATGAACACCCAGTACAATTATTTGGTTTATTTGGATATTTCTGGTATTAGTTTTCTCACAGTAGGAGTTTCTATTATCGTCTATTTTCGTTTGGCTTCCTATACGCAGTGCGAACAAAGATGTATTTCACGTCAATAAAGATGAGAAAGGCAAGAAGATGGACGTGAGGGAGGATCAGAAGAATTACAGGAAAGTTCAGAATAAGAAGGGGAGGAGGAGGAGGTGGAGGAGAAAGATAAAAAAGGAGATGACACAGCAGAAGCGGAGAACAAGAAGATTGAAAGGGAAAGAAGAAGGAATAAGTATAAGAAGAACTGCAATGAGCTCATAAACGAGAAAAGACTCGAGTGACTAAAAAGGAAGAGACAAGAAAGATACACAGAACTAAGAAGAAGAAGAAAAAGAAGAAGATGATGATGACAAGAAAAAGTCGGGGACAAAAAAGAGATGAACAAAAAAGAAGAATAAAAAAAGCAGGAACGGGTTTTCATTTCTTACACGAAGCACAAATTAATTCTTTACGAAAACAAGCTAACAGATGATAGGGCAACAAAGAAGCTAACGTGGAAAGGAAATGACAGAGCGAAATCTGCTTTGATTTGATGAGGTACCCTGATTCGAACCTCGGCCTCGCTCATGAATGCGGGATGCAGCGGATCGTATGGGGAAGAGAATTAGGAGCAGCAGAACTGGAAAAGAGAAACAACACAAGGCTTATTACGGAGAGGGAGGCGCTGCGAACAATAGCCACATCCACCTCCATAACTGCAAAACTGCTTTGGCCGCTAGAGGCGCTTTCAACCGAATTGATTCTCAACTGTTTCGTCCCCTTTCGACCTCAATCTTCTAGTTCATTATCCTGTCACCTCGGGGCGCTAGTAGCGATATTGTTGGGATGGGATCCTGTTATATGTACGCTGAGGGAAAAAATATATATACCATATAAAGTAACAAAAAAGATCCAGAAATTGAAGGAAAAATAAGGAAAATGCTTTTAGACATAAAATAAGAATTTGGAGGAAGTACAGAAGCATGTCAATGCAGAAGTGCTTTATATTATGGATTCTCGGCTTACAAAATCACAAGCGACAGATGGAAAATGTTTTCCTTTTCAAATAAAATAGGGCCGATCTTTAACTTGTAGTTTTGGAGTTCTTTTGATTTCAGTATTGAAAGAAACGCTGTTATGGAATTCATTAAATAGCCACAAACATAATGAGTACAATTTTTCAATATTGTAACATGATTATCATTTCAGAAAAAACAGTTATTGCAGAAATAATAATAATAATAATAATAATAATAATAATAATAATAATAATAATAATCTGGCTTTTCTTAATTTTATTTTTCGCTGGCCTTAGGTAAGAGGAAAGAAAATCTATATTAACTGAAAGCATTACATAGTGCAATATAACTTTTTTGGGCTTCTATATATAGTTTAGGTTCGCCGTCTTTTGGAAACCAATCCGGTAGAATATAAAAGAGGTGAAACGTCTTACAGTAAATAATGTAATATCATGCAGTGACAATTTGTAGTTGGAAATTAATAAAAGAATGTCATCTCGCATTTATAATGCCCTGTTGGCTTTCTTTTATATTCAATATGAAATTACAAGACATGTAGGGCTATATACAGTAGTTAGGACCTAAAAATTATACAGGTTTACATTACTACAAGTATCTTTACGTTCTAAATAAGTCGCAGAGCCATTTAAATTCCAAGTAAGGTAAGTCCCTTTTACTCAGAAATAGTTAAAACTACAGTTCTCAAATGTTGCTCACATCCCCTAAATACTGTGTTACAGATATGGGTAAGCTGTCATTAAAAATACAGTTGTTTCCATTTTATGCTTCACATGGTACATTTTTTTTATTAAAACTACCCAAGAAAAATAAGCTAAAGCTTAATAACATAGATAGGAGAAATGAGGAATGTGTGTACAAAATTTTCGGTTCTGAACTATTTTTAGTTTCAGAGATATGGGGCACATATGTAGTCAATGTTCGTATTTTATTTTTCCATACTAAATAATTTTAATCAACTTTAGTCTCTAGAAAGTTAAAAATTTGTGTCTTTATAAATTGTACCAACAAAGGCCAATGCGCTTCTGACATTATTGCCAAATAAAAAAGTAAAAATCCTTCTGAAGGAAGTAAAAAAGTCCCTTTCAGAATACCCACAGATCCCCAGAATGATCTTCGGGGACCCCACTAAAAGAATCTCTGCATTAGTCTGTATCAGCGGTTCCCAGTTATTTTTTTTTCAAAGGCCACATAGTGTTATTTGACATGGGCAAGGGGACAGAAATGAGCAATTAATACTCAAATGCTTGAGGAAAAAATTGTTTATATTTGGGGTTGATTAAAGTATTAAACAGTTTTTGGAGGTATCTAATATTATTAACATCGCCTTATATATTAAATAATTTTATTAGCAAACGTTTTTACATCTGTTTTACATTTAATTGAATCCATAACCTGTTAATGACAGAAATAAGTACGATATTCAGGGCAGATTTTATCTCAGTTAAGGCTGTAAGAGATAGTGGGTAATCTTAAAGTATCTTGAAAGTCATTGAAATATAATTCCGTAATTTTTTCATATTACTTATGTCAAAAAAGCTTGATTCACACCAGTAAGTTAATGCAAATATCGATACAACCTACAGTACAATGCAAGTGTCTTGCAAGTTTGAAAATTATCCACAAATTTGTCCAAAAATAAGTAATATTAGAATTAATCTCAAGTTATTCTGAATCCTAAATACCATGTAGTGAAACTGTAAACTACTTTTGTTTATCTCAGGTAACATTGATTTCAATCCCTCATAAATATTATTTATCTGAAGGGCGTAAAAATACCTGTGTAACAAATCACTTTTGTCATTAAAATGTGTTTAAGGAAATATCGAAGATTTTTACCGCTGGCCTTCTGTGCCCGAGGTTGCGGGTTCGAACCCGACCCAGGTCGATGGCATTTAAGTGTGCTTAAATGCGACAGGCTCATGTCACTAGATTTAGTGGCATGTAAAAGAACTCCTGCGGGACAAAACTACGGCACACCGGTGACGCTGATATAACCTCGGAAGTTGCGAGAGTCGTTAAATAAACCATAATAATAAAAAAAAAAAGATTTTTACCTAATTTCGAATTTTTGGAAAAGAAAAACTTATTACGAACGACATCATCTGACAGATTAGACTTCCGTTTGTGTTCCATAAAGTTTACTCTTCGGGCCCAAACTAGACATTTGTCGGGTCACATTCTTCCCGCAAACCGCCTATTGGGAACAGTAGCCTACTTACTAGGACTATAACTATTTTAAAACTATATTATCAATGTAACAAAACATAAAATAAACACATTGTTGACAGTCTATCAGGGAGTCACCAAAAACAATAAATAAATAAATAAATAAATAAATAAATAAATATAAATAAATAAATAATCACGTGAATATATGAATGTTTGAATGAATGAATAAATAAACAAATTAAAAAATAAGTAAATAAATAAATAAATGTGAGGTGAAAACTTACAAGAGAACTGTTAATAAACCTATTCCAAAACCTCAAATTGAGTACACTGAACAATCTCCACAACATATTGACAAATATATACAAAATATTAGTTATCCATACTTCCAGTATGGGAGCGAAATTAAAACCTCAATAAATGGTATAAAAAAATTCGCAGCAAAATGATGTAACAGCTAAGCCATGTTGATGGTAATGATAATGTGATTATAATCCTAATCCATATTTGACGATAATGAAAATGATGGTGATTACTATCAATCCTAGACAAAAGTATAGGAGGTATATGATATGAAATGAACAGGAATCAGAGTGTCTTGTATATTATTCAGATGCTGCTCGTACTTGACCCTTGTGTCTCATTCATGATAGATCCTGCAATTTGGCGACTCTGTTCTGGGAAACCACTCGTGAAGGAGAAATGCAGTTTGCCACGGGTCACAACTAAGAGGATTTATGAAGCCCATAATGCTCGGAGATCTACATCAAGTGTCTGGGCTCGGCACTGCTATGGCAACAGCATTACCGGACGCCGACGACATCTCGAGAATGGCTGACCGACTTGAAGCAATTAATAAGTCAAGGGGATCAGATGGCAGGTGAGTCAGGGGCCTAGCTTTGATAATACTGTGCAATGCGGGATTCGACTGTCCTTCATTTATTTTCTCTGTTGTTCACAATAGAAAATGAAACAATAACTAACATCTGAATGTCACTTCATGTCAAAGAGTTTGTAGCTCTGTTTACGCTACGCAATACAACGAATTTTCACTCTCGACAGCGGTCTTCAACCAGGTCTTGTACTCTCGTCTTCGTTCAGTTTTAAACATAAATGAATTCTTGTACCCTCGGCCATTCCTCATTGTGTATTTTGCCTGTCGTGATGGTATTTTACCCAAAATTTCATGGACATATTTTAAATTGTCACTCTACTCTCACACACTAGTCTCGTAACGTTGTCACAAATAAATGATATTAAGTGTAATTATTGTGTACAATTAAGTTACCACTGCCACCGGTTGTTTGCCCACTTGCATACATACAGCCTACATACATTATACACTGACAGCGTTGCCTTTAAACTACTGAACGAGGTACTGCTCGCTTCCGTATCTCCAGTCACACTGACGCAGTCTGCTCTGACTCACACCGCGGCGCCAAGCCGAGGTTGCTGAAGACAGTCATTTTCGCCTCGTCTTGTTTCACACTTCACACATTGGGTCCAACCGGTTTGATATTGTTAAGAAATGGCATTCTGTACTCTATCCCTGTAGGCTAAATAAATTATTAAGGTAGATCTTATAGTTTCCGTGCAGTAAAGGTTTCAAATTTTGAACTTTTTGGGACCTTCGAAACTCTATACTTAACACCTCAATCATATTCAGGGAAGGACATATTTGTACGTCAAAATAAAAAGGATAATGAAAGACGAGGCAGAGTCAAGAGCAGAACTGAGGAAATTAGGGAGAAAAAATGACGAAGAGAAAGAGAAGAGAAGGATAAATGGGAAGATGAGGAAAAAGGGAGAAACAGAGAAGAAGACAAAAATGAGGAAAATGAGAGAAGAGAACAATAAAGAGAAAAGAGTTTGTAGGAAATGGAAGCAAGAGGAGGAGAGAAGGAATACAAAAGAGGATGACGTATAAAAAAGAAAATAAAGAAAATGTGAGAAATACGAAGAAAATAACAGGAGAAGAATGTGCCTCACATGCATCGTAGTGTCACAATCTCTATCTATCATGTCTATCATGTACAACAGGGCTGGGCAGCAAGAGCGGATTGTATTCTCTCACGGGGAGCCATATGACTTTTTTCTTCATCCCCTTTCTTCCCCGCCGAACACCGCGCAGCATTGATTCAGTAACGGATGAATATTAAGGTCCCCGTTTAGAGTCTAGTCCCGCTCCCGACGCCCAGCCCTGATGTACAATATCCTTAAACGTAGTTATGAGGTTTTAAAGTAAAACAACGTTATCTTACTTGTCTACAACTACGGAAATTACACTAAAGCTCTAAATTTACAGTTGAGTTCGCCGTATAATAATAATAATAATAATAATAATAATAATAATAATAATAAGAATGATAATACACAGATTCAAATACAGTGGATCGCAAAGAGCACTGCTTATGTTCGGGAGTCAGTTCAATAGAGACAAACATTAATGAAGACTATAACAATAAGTTATTTTGTCTCAAAAAAATAAAATACAGAACCATTTAGTAATTATCAATAATATATAATTCTGTGCTGTTTGGTCAGAACATAACTCCAAAAAGATATTTTTAAGCTGAACGCGCAGCCCTATAGGTATAAAACAGTTCTCTTGGCATAGCAGTGATATCTCCATCAGTTGTTTTTATTCCAAGAATCCTGTTGAAATATCATCTCTGCTTCGATTCGACTGTTTTTCTGGCTCTTATTATTATAACATCGAATGTTTTAGTTGTTCAGAATTACAATTGCTCGCATTGGATTGTCTTGTCGAATACAATTCGTGATAAAATTTATTCTCAAATATTTAATTTCGCTTTTTAAACTATGTTTGCTGTCATTAGATAATTATTTATCGATCTCCGGTCTCGAAATAATTGTCATGACAACAAACACTCGTTGTATTATAGAAGATGTTATGTTATGTTTTATTTAACGACGCTCGCAACTGCAGAGGTTATACCAGCGTCGCCGGATGTGCCGGAATTTTGTCCCGCAGAAGTTCTTTTACATGCCAGTGAATCTACTGACATGAGCCTGTCGCATTTAAGCACACTTAAATGCCATCGACCTGGCCCGGGATCGAACCCTCAACCTTGGGCATAGAAGGCCAGCGCTATACCAACTTGCCAACGAGGTCGACATTATAGAAGATAGTTTTGAGAATGAAAATGTTTCAAAAATATAACAGAAATAAAATAAAAGCCTCCCCATATTACCGGTTCTTCTGTATGGTTGTGAAACTTGGACTCTCACTTTGAGAGAAACAGAGGTTAAGGATGTTTGAGAATAAGGTGCTTAGGAAAATATTTGGGACTAAGAGAGATGAAGTTACAGGAGAATGGAGAAAGTTACACAACGCAGAACTGCATGCATTTTATTCTTCACCTGACATAATTAGGAACATTAAATCCAGACGTTTGAGATGGGCAGGGCATGTAGCACGTATGGGCGAATCCAGAAATGCATACAGAGTGTTAGTTGGGAGGCCAGAGGGAATATAACCTTCAGGGAGGCCGAGACGTAGATAAGAGAGTAATATTAAAATGGATTTGAACAAGGTGGGATATGATGGTAGGTACTGGATTAATGTTGCTCAGGCGTGCATATGTAAGGGCGGCAAAGAACCTCCGGGTTCCTTAAAAGCCATAAGTAAGTAAATAAATTGACGCGGAATTCAATTTATGATTTTCTAAAGCGGAAGTAATGACATAGAGAATAAAATTCTGTAAGCAACTTATTCCAATTAACAACACATTTCAAGTCTTTTGTGTTTGTACAGTAGCTTAACTCATTATTTGTTTTAAGAAAAGCCTCCCCATAGTAAATAGCCACTCCTCTAAAAGACCAATTTTATGTGAGACTATCAATCAGTTTAATACCGATTTCACACAGAATTTCTTAATTTTCTTCTAATTATTGTATTTTGACATGTTACTTGCAAGTTAATACAATTAACTATGCGTAACGTGTACTCATACTTAATTGACACACTGCAGTTTTGCGACAGACTTAATCGGGTCACTCCCGTTTATCCTGACACTGAATCCAAATTTGAATCGTTGTTGCATTCGAGTGGTTGTGACGTCCGCCGTGAGTTCTCCGCATCGAGTGGGATAATTCGGCTGTAACGTCTCGTTAGCCGGCTCCTCGACATCTTCTGCTCGTTGGGGTGAGGAGAAGGGGTTGCACAATATTATACAGCAGGCGATGCAGATATTAGATTTTACCTTAATTGCACTTTAGTTGTTCGGAGCTTAATTTAATACCCGCTCCAGTCCAAGTAATTGATTGGAATAATTTGTTCTTTATTTCGACTTACTGACATCAGCAGATTCTATTTTATTTGCTGCATTCGCAAATTAAAAAATTTCTACGAAATGAATCCGATTCAACAATCAATAAGAGCTTTCATGAATGCAACAACCACAAATGGACAGATTTATTTTGAGGACGTGGGTTTCATGTTGTTAATGTTCCTGTTTCACTTATGTTTCGACATCGTTACGCGGTAGTAAGCAATATTGACTGAATGACAAATTCTTCATCCACTTTGGCCAAAACGCTAGCGTTTATTACGTTATGGAATTCAACACCACCAAATATCCAAGAATCACATAAAATACAGTTTTATTTACTTATAAATGGCTTTCAAGGAAACTTCAGGTTCATTGCCGCCCTCACATAAGCCCGCCACCGGTCCTTATCCTGAGCAAGATTAATCCAGTCTCTATCATATCTCGCCTTCCCCAAATCTATTTTAATATTATCCTCCCATCTATGTCTCGGTATCCCCAAAGGTCTTTTTCCCTCCGGTCTCCCAACTAACACTCTATATGCATTTCTGGATTCGCCCATACGTGCTACATGCCCTGTCCATCTCAATCGTCTGGATTTAATGTTCCTAATTATGTCAGGTGAAGAATACAATGCGTGCAGTTCTACGTTGTGTAACTTTCTTCATTCTTCTGTAACTTCATTCCTTTTAGCACCAAATATTTTCCTAAGAACCTTATTCTCAAACACCCTTAATCTCTGTTCCTCTTTCAAAGTGAGTCCAAGTTTCACAACCATACAGAACAACCGGTAATATAACTGTTTTATAAATTAAAATACAGTTTACTGTGATAATATATCTTGTGAATATGAACAAGAAGAGCTTAAAAGTTACACATATTTCAAAATATTTCTGGCATCTCAAGAAGTTTAAAAAAAATGCATTATTTTATTTTTATAAAGTTATTGCGGTCCCTATCCTAAGAGTGCAACTTCGATTAACGTTAGTTTCGATAACAATTGTTAATGTTTATACTAACGTCCATTGATATAGTACATATTATTAGCATTAAAATAAATTATCGTCGAAATTTTATTAATCAAAATTGTTGCTTAGTCATGTATCGGTACATTTCTCCTAGATGAATAATAATGGCACAAACTTGAGCATGTTGTCACGTGTCCCATCAATTAAGGAAGATTATGAAACAAGCGAGTCTTGATAGTTTTTTTCAAGGAGCAAGATGAATCAGACACTTTCAGAACCCCAGTCATCAACTAAAAACATAGACATCATTTTAATTCACTGATTTCAATTTCTTGAGACGACGAGAAAGTCTTTTCATGTTCCAATTAACTTTCGTGTTTTGTGTATGCCTATGTAATATTATTCAAGACGCGCATCCGATGTGAATATTTGAATGCTAATCTTCCTGATCGTTGGACTGGACGCGCTTCTGGCAATGACTATTCTCTTCTTCCCTGGTCTTCATGGTCATCTCACCTAACCACCTGTGAATTCTTGTGGGACAGTATGAACGTATTTCCTATGAGAGAGGTAATTTACTAGGGCTGAGACAAAGAATCACGCAGACAATCACTGCTTTCGACAGTGAGATGTTGAAACGTATGTGGTGAGAACTTGATTTTACAGGATTGGCGTCTGTCGTGCCAACAGGGATGGACATACTGATTACCTGTATGGTAGGATACAAATTTGGAGAGTTTGTCTACCTTTTTACATGTAACTCGTCGTGTACCGCAAGTGTAGAAATCCCAGAAGACTTATAAATTGCCTTGCATTATCGGAACAATTTTTTTTATTTAAATCAAAATTCTTCACTATATCATATATGTAAATAGTTTTTTGATATGATTCAAAGAATATTTCTTTCTCGAAAACCACAACGAAGATATAAAAATCCCAAAGCACTTTTGAGTTTGCTTCAGTGACTCATCGCTATAAATGAATGTGCGCATGCAAGAAGGCGACTTCTCCAAAAGAGCAAGTTTTCAGGAGAATGTTAGAACTGATTTGTAGTCACATGCATTACTGCACAACTTCTTTACTACAACATATCGGTAGATAATGGTAATGCCTGCCTTTCTGAGGTATTATAAGCAATGAATTTTATTTGCATTAAGTACTAATACAAATCACTTTTAACCTTCTCATAAAAACTTGTTCTTTTGGAGAAGTCACCTTCTTCCATACGCACACTCAAAAAAATGCAAAAGTTCTTATTTCATCCTGCTGAAATACTTCGTACATGCTTTACTGCGATAGGTTGTCACAAGTACTACTGTACACTATTATTACTTACTTACTTACAAATGGCTTTTAAGGAACCCGAAGGTTCATTGCCGCCCTCACATAAGCCCGCCACCGGTCCCTATCTTGTGCAAGATTAATCCAGTCTCTATCATCATACCCCACCTCCCTCAAATCCATTTTAATATTATCCTCCCATCTACGTCTCGGCCTCCCCAAAGGTCTTTTTCCCTCCGGTCTCCCAACTAACACTCTATATGCATTTCTGGATTCGCTCATACGTGCTACATCCCAAACATCTGGATTTAATGTTCCTAATTATGTCAGGTGAAGAATACAATGCGTGCAGTTCTGTGTTGTGTAACTTTCTCCATTCTCCTGTAACTTCATCCCGCTTAGCCCCAAATATTTTCCTAAGCACCTTATTCTCAAACACCCTTAACCTATGTTCCTCTCTCAGAGTGAGAGTCTAAGTTTCACAACCATACACAACAACTGGTAATATAACTGTTTTATAAAATCTAACTTTCAGACATTTTGACAGCAGACTGGATGATAAGAGTTTCTCAACCGAATAATAACACGCATTTCCCATATTTATTCTGCGTTTAATTTCCTCCCGAGTGTCATTTATATTTGTTACTGTTGCTCCAACATATTTGAATTTTTCCACCTCTTCGAAGGATAAATCTCCAATTTTTATATTTCCATTTCGTACAATATTCTGGTCACGAGACATAATCATATACTTTTTCTTTTCGGGATTTGCTTCCAACCCTATCGCTTTACTTGCTTGAACTAGAATTTCCGCGTTTTCCCTAATCGTTTGTGTATTTTCTCCTAACATATTCACGTCATCTGCATAGACAAGAAGCTGATGTAACCCGTTCAATTCCAAACCCTGCCTATTATCCTGAACTTTCCTAATGGCATATTCTAGAGCGAAGTTAAAAAGTAAAGGTGATAGTGCATCTCCCTGCTTTAGCCCGCAGTGAATTGGAAAAGCATCAGATAGAAACTGACCTATACGGATTCTGCTGTATGTTTCACTGAGACACATTTTAATTAATCGAACTAGTTTCTTGGGAATACCAAATTCAATAAGAATATCATATAATACTTCCCTCTTAACCGAGTCATATGCCTTTTTGAAATTTATGAATAACTGATGTACTGTACCCTTATACTCCCATTTTTTCTCCATTACCTGTCGAATACAAAAAATCTGATCAATAGTCGATCTATTACGCCGAAAACCGCAATGATGATCCCCAATAATTTCATCTACGTACGGAGTTAATCTTCTCAAAAGAATATTGGACAAAATTTTGTACGACGTCAACAAAAGTGATATTCCTCGAAAGTTACCACAGTTGGTTTTGTCCCCCTTTTTAAAAATAGGTACAATTATGGACTGATTCCATTGTTCTGGTACAATTTCCTTTTCCAAAATAGCAAGTACAAGTTTATAAATTTCGCTATATAATGCACTTCCACCCTCATGTATTAATTCTGCTGGAATTTGATCGATACCTGGAGACTTGTACTTTTTCAGATTTTCTGTCGCAATTTCGACTTCTGAAAGCGTGGTTCGGGTATAAATGGCTCAGCAGTTTGTGTTTCAATTTCGTCCCGATCATTTCTATTTGGCCTATGTACATTTAGTAGTTGCGCAAAATAGTTTTTCCATCTGTTTAGGATTGATGGAGAGTCTGCAAGCAAGTCATCATATTATTAAATCAGTGAAAATTTGAAAAAAAAAAAAAAAAATCACCACAAATAAACTACGTAAAGGATACTGAAACAAGTAGCTACACTCAACAAGTTTTCTCTCACACATTTCACAGGTGCTCAAAGTATCAACCTCTGTTAATGTACATACCCTGTTGCGACGAACTGGCTGGCAGTTTCAGGGGAAGATCCTGGCTCTGCACTGAAAAACAAGAAAAACAGAGTGAGACTCTTGAAAAGAGCTCGCGCGTCAGTACTGAGCTTATTGAAGGTCTATGATGACAACCCCAGACTTCCCTCATCACCATAATGTCATAAAACAAGTCTAATAATTTCTGCACAAGAACGAAAGTCGAGTATCTTGCGGGCTGACGTGCGGAAGAAGAGGGTAAACTGCTGCGAGAGTGCGGCAGGTTTCACTGCTGTAAAAGTTGCAAGCAAACTTCCATATTTTCTGGCGCAGTAGGGCCCATTGTGCTCGCACGCAAGGGTGTACAACGCGCCTCGATACAGCTTCTTAAGATCAACTAATTGAACATACTGTAACACAAGAGCAATAATAACGTCTTCCCTTTACAAGCGTGTATTCTACAGAGTGTTCATAATAGTAATATGCGTTACAAGAGCGGTATGTTGAAGTTTTCATGTTCGAGGAAAAGTTTGAAAAAGCGAAACGTAGTTGAGCTTTTTTAATTTCCGAGAATTCAAAGAAAACATACCGCTCGTGTATCGTACATTATTTTGTGCGAAGATCGTTTATTACATACCTGAAAGAGGAATTTCTAATTAGTTGCAATGAAATCTCCATCTTGGTTTCTGTTCAATGACGGCAATTTTGGAAAACAAAAATATCTATCTTCAACATTGTTGCTTTAAAATGTTTTCTGTGTTTACTATACTCCAGCAGGCCGTGATATACGTCTGTCTTTTTTCCCCCCAGTCTATAAATGCGAACTTAAAACAAACGGCTTCCTTAATGTTACATGCATCACGAAATGCAGTAACTTTAGTGGAGTTGTAGAGTTTACTTAATTTTTGCAAATATTTAAAAACAATAATTAACAGTGCAATTTAGGTGAAATTGCAGTGGTAAGTTTCCAATTTATAATTATTACTATATTGAACGTCTCTAAAAATAATATGTTAAAAGCCTAAAGCAGTAAAATGAATACGTCACTTAAGCGGTAAGAAGAGGGAAATTGTTATGTGTGTTCGGTTGGGAATACTGAATGTGGAATTTTAGACTTACCGTGGGTTGGTTTTGTGCGGAAACCAAGCAAATACGCACGATCTCGCACAAAAAGTTTATTCAGCAAGCAAGAGGATATCCATGGAAGTTCGCCACTCCATGCTGCTCCAGTGGACAATGAATGCATTCAGGCAGGTGGATTTCAGTTCGAACAATTCTTGTGAGCACTTGTTTTGTTTAGTCTTTTATCTTAGGACGCTGTACCGATTATGTTCGTGGAATTTGTGAAAGCGAGATGAATCCAAAGATTCGTCATAAGATTATCTACCATCAGCCGTATAGTTGGAAAAAAACTCGGAAAAACTCCTACTTGGTAATCAGTCTAAGCGAAGTACGAATAAACGTCCAAGTGGATTCCCGGAGAACGAGAGCAGCTCGTCAACCTCTGAGCTTTGCCGGTGGCTTTGCTATGTTCTGTAGAAGATTATTGTCATGTTTGGTTTCGTTCATATTTTAAAGTACCGAAGTACCGGTATGTGAAATTTGTTTCAGTTGCGTTGTTGAAGTTTTACTGCAAGAAATACAAGCATCTGAACTCTCTCCTCCTCCCTCACTTGATTCATCGTAAGGAAGGCCTGCCTAAAATTCGCGTTACCCTCAGGTCCCTAATACAGATGATTCCGGCGCTATCTGTAATGTTATTGTTAAAAATTACCTCTTTTTACTTCATCTATTACCTGGCAAAGTTTGTCAGTCAATTTTTTCCTACATTCTGTGTATGTAAGTAAACATAGGCCTACATATAAAATTGGCGGTAGTCAAGTTAATTTTAAGTTACATTTCAAAGTACGCTGGTTTATTCATATATGTATGAAAGCGTTAGACTGCAGCTATAGCAACGGAAATGCATTCATAGCTAAAGGATGGTGTTAATTTGCTACCACAATAAATATAATGCAAATTTAACTTCTCTCTTACAGTAAAATGGACGGCACTAGCTTTCATAATGCCGGTATTATAAAAGTAGTTTACACCTCAGTGTTAATAGTTAACTTCTAGTTTTCGATATTTTTGCGTAGGCCTATTATACAGGTTGAAGTGAAGATTAACTCTACCCACAGAATTCTATCGGTTAACTTTTCGTTAAACAATTTCGATAGCAAAAGCGTGATTCATAAACACTAAGGCCGCAGATATTGTTATTTAGTCAACTGTCCGAAGACATCTGAACCTCACAAGTGATACCAAAAAGGCACCATTTATGAGGCAACCACGCCTGGAGGACGAATTTGAAGAAATATTAATTGACGATTATGGGGTACACCAAGGCCACAAGTAAATCATATCAACTTCTTGGACTAAATTATTCCGATATACAGAAAAAATTATATAAGGTAATTCGGGGGAAGATGCCAGTTGGGTGAAGACGCAACTTTCTTTGCAGTTCTTTTATGTGTCAGCAATTGACAACGCGGATCCTCTAGTTTGAAGAGTGTTGACGGGGTGGACACGTAGCGTGTGCATTTGTCTTACTTTATCGTCTTTCATCACCGTTATTTTGGATCTTGTGAGAATATAGTCTGGTTAGGACACACTTTATAATATTTCGTTGCTTATATTTAAGGTTCATAGACTGATGTTTCATTTTAAATGGAATATCTGCTATATACGTGAGTTGTGCATTTTGTTACGCACACTAGACATGCAGCTACGGCAACAACCTTGCGGCAGTAGGCAAGTAAGTGTGAGTGGCGTCTTCCCCCTGTAACTGGGGGAAGACGCAACATGGTTAAGAAATACATTATTTAACACGTAAATTATGTTTTGGGAAGGTTATTATTTGATAATATTTTAAATTATATTATTTTACATGTTCTCTGATACTTTACAAAAGTTATCAATGATTAAAAATATATTCACATTTCATTTTTATGCAGACGATGACTTCAGACTACAAAATAAAAACAGATTGGACATCTTAGTCAAAATAAAATTTAATTCTAGCTGCTGAAGATTTAAAGTATGGACAAAAATCGTCATGCGCTGCAGTGAGGGTGTGTGGCATTCCATACAGAACTCTCAAATGACGAATGGAATCTTCAAACATTACTACAAGAAATCCTTGCACGAAGATTGGAGTGGTGATAATTTGCAGTGCATGAAATGTGGTACAGGCTCGTACTAACATTCAGAATTGTGTCCTAATTAATCAATTTTTGCAAAATAATCATGAAATAAGTTTATAATTAAATTTATAGATGTTTCTCTGTAGTTGTAATAAAATACACATAAAATATTCCAATGTTTATTTTATGTATGCCATTTACTCTGTTGTTGCATCTTACCCCATACCAAGTGGCATCTTCCCCGTATATATGGGGGAAGATGCCACCCTGACGCGAGTTCTTTTAACATGAAAAATTGTTAACAATATACGCACTTGCAAAGGAACCAATCATTATACAGAGCAAATTATAATTGAAAAATACGATAAATTTGTTTGTATTGGCTTATCACTTCAGGTTTGAGTTGTATAGCCAAGAAATACCTTAGTTGTGGCGTCTTCCCCCGAATTACCTTACAGGTATAATAGGGCTACAGGTAGTGTTTGGACAGATCCATTTTTTTTTTCGAGTACCAAATAAAAGATTTGGATTATTTTCAATTTAAATAATTCATTATGAAATTAATTTAAATATAGGAATCTATCTTCAGATTTATTGTATAGGATGAATTAACTTTTGTTAGCTCTGGATATTCACATTGGATTGATGTTTTATCTACAGACAACAAAAATTTTCATTATTAAAAATTACAAAATCAAGACAAAAATATTCCCAGTATGACTCTAAAATAGATGAGTAAGTGCTGAAGTTATTGTATAAATGAATGTTTATTTCATATTTTAAATTTAAAACCAACTACATATAGAAATAAGAGAAATCTATATATTTTCTGGTAACATTGTTGTACTATTGTCACTTGTAGCACTATCTAAATGTATTGAAGTCAACTAACCTTAGACGAATTTTATAATTCCGAGAATGGATCTTTAATGATTTGGTGTTATCTTATTGAGAATTTAATTTTATCTCATATCATTCTGTTATTAATGTACTGAGAATTTATTATTCAGATTATCATTAATAAAATTAAACACTATATTTTCAGGTTGATAATTATTGCGTCACTTTAACGTCTACTGCTTCGAAGCCCGTTCAACCTACTCCGACCAATTCTTATCAAAGAATCTGTGTTACGTTGATAGTTCAGCAACACCGCCTCTTGTTTTGTAAATCTCAATTTTCTCTAAAGCTAACTTCTTCGCACACTTCTTGAAGTTATCATGTACTTACACTAAGATTTTTTGATGATCGTTGCGTACAACTGGTTCTACCGTTGAATTCGTCACAGTCACAGTCTTCTATATATATTCTAGACTGTGGTACCGTACAGTTATTCCATATCCCTTTTTTGTTCCTATGTGAATGCATCGGTCTTCTTGCACTCTGCACTATATTACACTTATATTTCTTAACCAAGCTGAATAACAACTTATTTTCGTCCTGTGAGAAATAACGTTTCCATTTGTTTCCGACATTTTGTTAACAAAACACGATCTGTTCGTATTACCAACTACAACAAAACACGATCTATTCGTGTTACCAACTACAACAATGTTCAGTTTAACTTAACCAAATCTTTATACTGAAAAGTTCGGTAATATTTAAATTGACGAACGGCTAACTTTTCTTTATAATACCAGCCATGACCGGTTTGGCTCAGACGGTAGTGTTTGAGATTCCCATTCGGGAAGTCCCGGGGTTCAAACCCCGTGGCCGGCCAATCTGACTGGAGTTTTTCATGGTTTCCCTCAGTCACACAGGTAAATGCTGGATTGGAAATTTATATACCATGATTCATCACCGCCTCAGTCACCAATGTCATAAACATTCATCAAAATCTAAAATCAGTTACATGGACACAAGTCATCTACAAACATAACAGAAACAGAAACTCAACAATAGTAGCAACGGCGTCCTACCACAGATATACCGATATAACCACAGATGTTAAAGCGTGTATAAATAAACTTAACAAAGAAATACGGCCTTAAATAATTATCCAGACTTTTTCCATTATAAAAATGGGGAAGTGGAATTTCATGTAGCTGGCCATGTGTAAGAAATTAGTAGGCCTTGTAGAAAAGAAGACTGTCTACTGATTACTGCCAACTAAAATTCTGTTTGATTACATTAATCTAAAAAATAGATTATTACACTACAGAAGAAAATATTTTATTTATTGAACTATTTGGAAACAATCCTTTGAGAAAGGTAAGATACCTACTTGAGAAATCTTTCCTGGTAGAAGAGTTCTATCCCACAATACGATCAGACTTGTGATTAATCTCTTCAGAAATTGGAAGTGTGAACAAATCATGCAGGTGTGAGGAAAGGACAGGGCATACATAATATTGAACAGAAGCGTAGAGAGAAGGAAATCCTGTTGAGAGTTACTGACAAAAACGTAAGTACTCGAAAAATTGCCAAGTAACTAATGAAAAAAAAAATCTTTAAAATGAAATACACAACTGAAATTATAATAGTGAAACCATGATATAGTTATTCTAATCACTTAATCTAAAAGTGATAATATGTTTTGAGACGAACATGTATAAGTTGGCAATAACCAGCAGTCTTCTTTTCTACAAGGCTTATTAATTTCTTACAAATGGCCAGCTACATTAAATTCCACTTTCAATTTTTATACACGAATTTCTTATGGCAATGTTAATTCCCTTTGCACTATAGTTCGAAATACACGTGGTACGACTTCGTGCGCAGATAGTGATACAGACTTATGAGTGCGCCAGCAAACACCAACAAATAGCTTTGCCCATCGTGTTTTTTGAGTGTTTAGGGCATGACATTTAATTTCTTTGATATATATTTCAATTTCAAATTGCGGCAGAATCTTACTCAGGGACTGGGTTGTTCCAAATAATATTTAATGATGAACTAATCATTCGAAATGGAACTGTAGTAAAGCTGTTGCAAACAACTTAGGCCAAATTCATCGTGGCTTAATGATTCTGAAGGTGTGAATTTCTGTTTCTATAGTGCTAGGTCTCAACTTCCATCAAATGCATATTTACAGATCAGTTCCAATTTGTAAAATTCGCTGTTATTTGTTAACATATTTTAATAGTGTATTCCAGTAAGAGATTTAAGGGAATTTTAGCTCTTGTATCACTAACTTGTAGATCTGGAGATCTGCATGAAAGTTTTGCTGCCTTAATGCTTTGATAAGGACGGAAAATAGGCTCATTAGCGTTCTGACTTTTAAATATAATCTGGTGTTGATACATTGTCGTTTACTTAAATTATTATCTAGTAGTTATGTCAACGCCTTATCACCACTTAAAAGTAAGAGTGATGGATTATTGGAATAAAACAATAATAACAATAATAAAGAATAATTATATATTCGCATAGTCGGGGGTTTATTCACTTCCTTTGACACCACAGCAAGTTCTAATTGTTCTATTGATCTGGCAGCCACACTTACAGCTTTAACAATCAAACCGGCCTGTTGATGATGATCAGAAGATAACTTTTACGCAACTCTACGCTTCGATATTTCTGATTTTCCTTCAAATGCAAGAGCATGGCGACCTGATTCATGTCTTGAACAATCTGTAGAAAGAGAAGTTTTTCATTTAAATAATTCAAAATCATCCGAAAAGCTAAATAAACAAAAATTTCTAACATCCTGTAGCTTTTTTGGCATTTTATATTAAGTTTACGACAAAAATCTTTAACTGTTAACTTCAAATTGTATACATAACCATCTAGAATATCATCTTCATTACTGAAATTCGATATTTGATACAGAGCAGAACTTTCCTTGTATAATTTTACAGTTTCATCATTTCATTTATCAAATAGTACTTTCTTCTTCACGCGACACTGAACTGGCATGTAAAAGAAATCCTGCGGGACAAAATTCCGGCATACCGGCGATGCTGATATAGCCTCGGCAGTTGCGAGCATCGTTAAATAAAACATAATTTACAATTTTTGTTATCTGATATAATGTAAATAACCCCTAGGAGTGCAGGAGAGTGCAAAATGAAAGTATTCGATCATGATCAGTGATAAATAGCAATAATAATGAATTATGAATTAAACAATTAAATACAAACTGTGTAGCAAATTTAGACTAATATAGCCTACGTACAGTACATAGAATGTTAGTATACTTCAAATAATTTTAGATAATAGCAAGAAATTACAATGAAAATAATTACGATAATTGTAAACATTTAGCGTCATCAGAATGAATGCCTAGGCCTAATAGGTAAACGAAATTACCAGGTAGTCAGCAACCGTTAACGTCAGGCTAAAGATCGAATTGCTAAGAAGGTTATCCTTTAACCAATTCTTAAAAGTGATTGTTGTGTTCCAGTGCCTATTGATAATACCTGAAAAAACCGCAACTTCGAACTTATCCGTCACAAGTGTCACTATACTAGATCTTTAATAAAAATTCTAGACCTGATCGGGATTCGGATCTGGAGCGCTTGTATCACAGGTTGACGATTTAGACAAGAATAACGGAATACATAAATCTATATCTAGTGGTTCAGTAACCTGCGATGCTTGAAATGGCACATTATGCAACGAGCCTATAATGATAGTAATTAAGACGCGAGTATGTTTAAGAAACGAGCGCCAGCGACTATCATAATTTTCATACGAGCGTCTTAATTACCATTTTAGGGAAGTTTCATACGACTTTTTATGCTCGACAATATTTCTAACTTGAAATTATTCATAAGTATTCATGTTATTCTTATCTGACTGGGGAACGGAACTGACCTTGTGCAATATCTCGTAAATTGTGAGATGTGCGCAGACGCGAAAGTATTGATTTTTTCCGAGAAAGAAATGTCATTGACCTTGATATAATCTAGAGAGTAAAATGAACAGTAATCTTGATAAAACGTTGAAATTGATTTAGACATTGAAAAACGAGATGACAAATTGAATTTATTTGAATATTATTTACAATTAACGCTAATTATTATAGTAACAGAACATAACCTTCTGCGACAGTATTGGATTTCCAGCCTCCGTGACGTTTCGCTAGTTGTCTTTCAATTGCATATCCGAGAATAATCGATACTTTCGCTTTCATATTGCTACAATGATGTTTTCTGATTGGTGGAACACCTGAACTTTATTGAATAGGTGTACTTTAATGAGGTCCATGAAAGGGCTGCTACCAAGTGTATAATTACTACATTTCGGCATGGTCGAGCATAAAACCTTCTTTAGTTTTCAATTAGGCATATTTATTGAAAAGATTTATTTTCTCCTTTTGCACGGTGTTACAGAATGCACCACGAAATCATAAAATATTATCTGTGCGATTGAGTACTTTTTCACCTTTAGTTCTTTCTTATATTTATTATTATTATTATTAGTAGTAGTAGTAGTAGTAGTAGTAGTAGTAGTAGTAGTAGCAGTAGTAGTAGTAGTAGTAGTAGTAGTAGTAGTAGTAGTAGTAGTAAATGTTTCTTTCAAGCTTGGAAGAGATTAGAATGCAATTTTTTTCATTAATTTCAACTTCAAATTATATCCATGAACATTTAGATCATACAGGGGTAATTAATATATTGTGGAATGATAACGCAGGTTTCATTCTGTTACAAACTTATTCAAAAGCTGATTATGATTCTGTTCAATTTGCACATGTACTGGTATTAGACATTATCTTGTAATTTTGGCCATCCCCTGTTTGAACTGCGTTGTTAGTTCCCTGCTTAGAATGAAACAGATTTCCCGTTTGTAAAATCTGAGACGCGACAGAAGTTGTAAAGTCATTTAGAATTACTGGCTGCTTGGGTCGGACTATATGCTAGCTCTGTTATTACAATTGCGCGGATCCCACCATTATCTGCAGACAAGGAGACGCCAGATAAGAATAAGAAGAACGTCTTGCTGAAAAATCCCACTTAGAGCGAAACCACGGTTTCATGAAGCAATTCTCTTTATATACAAAACTCTGCTCTGTTTTGCAGCTGTTTATACAGCGCAATTGCTACAGAAATTATGGGTACGAACTTGCTCTTGCAGATAAGACATAAATGTGACGCCAAATGAGTTCCGGTAACACAGTCCGTCCTTGCGTCAGGATTCTTCAATTTGTCCAACATACTAAATTCACGTGTGATCAACCAGGCTGTGGCGTCTTACTGAGTTTCCTACGAAAGTGCATCATAGGTTCAATACATCCTTAGCTTATTTTCACTGGTTTTATCTATAGTAATGTCACAAAAGGAGTCTGAGACTTATTAGGGCTATTTTGTGAATAAAATAAAAATATAAATAATAATATATCCCTAAAATTCACTCACGAAATGTTAATAATTGTATATTTATTCAGACATTGTGAAGTTGAAATAGATGAATATCGATTACTGCAATAAAGTAATTGGATGTTGTTCAGTAATGTCAATTGAGAAAAGCGAAATAACCTACAGGTTTAACAATGTTAATTACATGTACTGCGCTTTTCCCTTGTTATTATAACATAGATACATTTTCATTATCTGCTGAAATCATCTGATTAATAATTTAATGAAATGAACAATTGTTATGAAGGAGTGTCATTCTCTTTATATACAATGGACATGGAATTAGAACATGAAGATATAATGTTAAAGCAGGATTTCGAAATTTTATTTAGTACAATGAATACATGCTCATCCATTTACGGGGAACAGTTGGCGACACCGACTAAACAAAAGAACGACCACGCGATACATTGATAGTGATAAATCTAGTTGCAAAAACTATCGCGATATGTGACTGTGATTGGTTGAAATTCAAAATTTAATTACACTTCATTGGTCGAAAATGGAATGACGTCATATAAACGAAATAGTCAATCTAATCTCACATTCACCTCCTCGTCTTTTAAAAATTACCACCGTGTCTTACAATATGTATGTGTTTATTTTTAATAAAATAACAGTACTACAATTACAATCTTTTCGCTTTCTCTGAATGGTCACTGCAATTTAAAAGGGAAGTTAAACAAACAAACAAACAAACAAATAAATAAATAGATAAATAAATAAACAAACAAATAAATAGATAAATAAATAATCTATACTAATAATAAATCTGTAGCCGAACTTTTTCTGGTAATTTTCGATTTTACAAAAATAATTGGTCCTAACATATATAATTAACCACCCTGAAACCGAAAATCGCTTTTTTGAAATTTTTGTTTGTATGTTTGTCTGTCTGTATGTTTGTTATCTTTTCACGCGATAATGGCTGAACGGATTTCGATGAAAATTGGAATATAAATTAAGTTCGTTGTAACTTAGATTTTAGGCTATATGGCATTCAAAATACATTATTTAAAAGGGGGGTTATAAGGGGGCCTGAATTAAATAAATCGAAATATCTCGCTTAATATTGATTTTTGTGAAAAATGTTACATAACAAAAGTTTCTTTACAAATAATTTTCGATAAGTTTTATTCCTTGAAAAATTTTGATAGGACTGATATTTAATGAGATAAATGAGTTTTAAAATTAAAATAACTGCCATCTAAGGCCGTGTAATGAATTAAAAAACAAATGACTTCGTCTATAAGGGGCCTTGGACAGCAACAATGGAAAGCTATGAAAGATAGCCTACAGAGAATGTTTCTGTGTTTGTATGAAGTAATATCGGAAGCTAAATTAACCGATTTGTATATTTAATTATTATTTCACCATTGGAAAGTGTAGTTTCTCTAGATGGACATAATGCTATAATGTTATTACAGTAACTTCTGATATAATATAATATAATATAATATAATATAATATAATATAATATAATATAATATAATATAATATAATTTAAGTTATTTGAAGGGTTCAGAACCATAGTGGGCCAAGCGCCATTTACTGAATACGTAGAAAACAAGGGTTAAAATTAAGTTATTACCATAATTCAATGGAAACTTATAACAAGTAAAATAAAATATACACATTAAATCTAAATGATGTCAATCTTTATTAAACTGTGGTTGCGTGTAATAAAAATTAAGAAACATGTTAAGGGAATTGTCGCACCAAATGAGTGTCTCTGGACCAAAATGATCGCATTTTAATTATTTGGATGCAATTTAAATTAAGTAACATATTAAACGATATATCCTTCTATCAAACACGAATGTTCCCTGGTTCAAATGCCCTATTTTAATTATGTAATTACTTTATATTTATTTCTAACGGGTGCAGCGGAGCGGACGGGTACGGCTAGTAGATAAATAAATAAACAAACAAATAAATAGATAAATACATAAATAAATAAATAAATAAATACAATCCTCTCGTCTCCTCTGAATGGCCACTTTAGTTTAAAAGAGAAGTTAAATATATAAATAATTACACTTACAATCTTCTCGCCGCCTCTGAATGGTCTCTGTAGTTTAACAAGAACATTAAATACATAATTACAATTACAATCCTCTCGCATCTTTGAATAGCCTTTGTAGAACAATTTAACTACATGAAGACCTGGAAACAGACACCGTGTCTATAACAATCAGAAATGTGACAATGAAACTCTATCACTTGGCTTCACAGAACACCAACCCGCTAATATGCAACTTTGGCTCCTATTCAACTGCAGCAGATAAGCACTAAAGACCTAAAAACTTTCTCACGAGTCACCACCATCTTTTAATAACAATAATCAAGCTGTAACTACATGTAAGCATAGCTCAATCTCATATAGGTTAGCATCTTTTGAACTCAAGACACAGATCACCATGTTGAACTACAACTGAGAGGAAAGATCGAGAGACCGACACTGTTTATACTAGGCTACAACACAAGAAGAATTACAATTGCAATCCCCTCACTGTAGTTTAAAAGAAACGTTAAATATAATACAATTACAATAAAATTACAATCCTTTCGCCATCTTGAATAGTCTTTGTTGTTTAAAAGTAGGCATAACAGTAAATTACATTACAGACATCTCATAGTCTCTGCTGTTCCAGTGCTGTGTGATAAATGCGTTACAGAACTCTTATCCACAATCACACATTAATGTAATGTTCGAACGTTTACACTGTTTTGCGGATTCAGTGACTGTGCCAGCAATTCGCGATTCAGAAGTATTATATGTAGGCACATTGCCATGTAGAGCAGAGGGTACGTTCAGAGTAAGCCTTAAGGTTTGCGGTATGAATTACGAGATCTTGGTACCCGTGCGCAATGCATACAAAAGACAATTCTTGAAACATTGTACGCGACATCAGAATCCCCTCCGCCCTCGCAAGATAACGTTTAAACACTAAGTATAATAGCAGGAAACAATTATAAACTTGCTCGCAGCCGCAGTCTTTACGATTCCGCTATGCAAATCGACTTCGAGGAGAAGATATCTCTTATACTGCTAATTAACTAAAACTAGACTAAGATTTGTAATTAGATCTCTTGTGCTGCCGCAGAACGTGAGGCAACAGCGCCTCAATGCATCAGCTAGAGACATATTTACTAGCATAGCAATTCTTCTAATTCACAGAACAATTCCTCCACGTGTCTAAGTGTACTGTTTACCGCTCTAATTTGTTTCTACATTCATAATATAAAACGTTTTAGGGATGAATAGAGAGAAAATGAAAATTTCTACATTTTTTAAAATACAGCTTTCATTTTTGGTACACGTTATGTATCTTAGAAACCTAATAAGGGCACCAAAATCGACTTTCAAAATGTCCTTTTTTCAGTTACTGACTTTTTTTTAAGAAAATGGGCCAAATTTTCAAAATTCTACTCCTGATACAAATTTCAAACAATCAGCTTCAATATTTTTATACAGCACCACTGTTACGTTAGAAAGTGAACTGTGTAATTCATTTTTTTAAATAATACCAAGTTACAGAGAAAAATAATCACATCATTTTAAAATTATTTTGTTTATGCGACATATATTTTTTTCTTTCGAAAGTTAGAAAAAAAAATCATGCATAAAATCGTTAGTATGGTATAGTGGATATACATAATAGAATTTAGATTCTTAGATACACAATTGTAGAAGCTTGGTACTTTGGGTGAAGTGAAATGCACAAAATATTATCTATAAAAATGACTTTAAAGTTGACACTTCAAGAGCACGGACCTTTAATTATGTAGGGCATTAGGAACCATTCACAAGAAAAGGAAAGAAAAATATATTTTTTTGTTCAAAAATATCACATTTTCTCTATAAATATTGTTATTCCACAATAGTTTTCTTGTACAGAGAATTCTCCTAAACTACTGGACAGAATTTCTCCAAATATTTAGTATGTCTGAAACATTTCAATCTCAAATGATGCGTGTGAAATGTAATCGTTGTAATAATATATATATATATATATGTGTGTGTGTATGTATGTATGTATGTATGTATGTATGTATGTATGTGTATGTATGCATGTGTGTATGTATGTATGTATGTATGTATGTATGTATGTATGTGTGTATGTATTTATTCACACTGCAATGGGTATATACCCGGTGGCAGTGGTAACTAATTACACTCAATAAAGACAATAATAAACACAATTAATAAAAAACACAATTAATGATAATACTAATAATTAATACTAACAATAATTAATAATAATAATAATAATAATAATAATAATAATAATAATAATAATAATAATAAACAATAACAGGGAACATCCTAAATTAAATGAAGCACGATCGGTTAAAATAACATTTATATATATATATATATATATATATATATATATATATCATATATATATATATCAATGCTAAGTAGGTGATAACATTTCTCATTATACATTTTGTGCATTTCGAAACAAATTGGTTTTTCATGATACCAGCTCGTATCTACGTTACGTAACCACATTGTCACGTTATATTTTAGATTCTAGCTCCGTTAACTCGGTCCACAGCACACATACTGTACACTGACACAATTCAGAATGTATAGACTTATAGGTCCACATGAAACAGCTACGCAGTGAAGAACAGAAATAAAAGGGAAATTAAGGAGGGAAGAAAATTTAATAAACGTGAAGACATTTTGATTTCATTCATAAGTTGAATTATACAGCCTAAGTGGACACAGCCTATATGTAAAGGATACAACTTCAGCAATACCTTTTTGCTCTATTATGAAGCTACTGAAACCTTATTTATTATAAATCGGTTATTTTATGGCGCTTTATTTTATACGATGCTATGGTTAGCGTCTGAGTGAAATGAAGGTGATAATGTCAGCGAAATGAGTCCAAGGTCCAGCGCCGAAAGTTATCTTAATGCGCCCTTCTAGAGTCCGTAGAAAATGTTGCAAAACAATTTTTGGGTTTTACAGATACAGAAGCGGCTAAATGCAATGATGATTCTACTGACATACAGGCCGATTATTTAGTCCTGACAGCTCAGCGACGCGAAAGAGGGGAAGTAATAGGAGTAGTGGGGAGAGCTCCGGAGTAGAGATAAGGGCGAGCGGTCGGTAAAGGAATGCAGTACAGCTTAAATGTACTAGAAACATACCGCTCTACCGCACGCATGACATCCGATCTCTTCGAAGACAAGCGAGTGACTAACCCAAACACCCCTTGGCGTAACTAAATGGACTCGCCTGACCCAGGCGCACATCGCCGGCGACTGTCAGGACTAAATAATCGTACTCTACCACTAGATTTAGATGAAACGTGGCAGAAAAGAGGATCACGGTGTAGTTGCTGCAACCACCTGCAGACACAGAAAAGTTGTAGATCTACATATCATGACCAAATACTTCATACTTTTAAACAATTTGGTGATCAGCATCATCCTGACCGCAACAAAAAAATTTTGAAGATACCAGTGGCGGGGAATGGAGACAAAGGGGACAACACGCAATTTTCAGAAGTTTTCAGAGGAAAGAGAAGTAAAATACTGTACATAAATTAGGGGATGGAGATAGTAAAATAGTAAAGGCTTTGTGGAAGTGCTAGAAAGTATACCCTATGGCGAAGACATAAATATAAAAAAATTAGAATGCGTAAGCTACACAAAGAAACGCATGGGTTTACGACTGCGGGAGGAAAGAAGATTTTGTGGGGGGGGGGACGAACAGATGGACGCAAAAAGACTCAATACTCATATTTT
Organism: Periplaneta americana; assembly: GCF_040183065.1. Lineage (NCBI taxonomy): Eukaryota > Metazoa > Arthropoda > Insecta > Blattodea > Blattidae > Periplaneta > Periplaneta americana. The sequence goes on along the minus strand of NC_091132.1, from coordinate 9,795,620 downwards.
GATCCAGTTTTGAGAAAAGTGCACCTAAACATTTTCATTCAAACCCCTAATTCTTCCTTTGTTTCTGTGTGTGAATGTTAAAACGAGTTCATAAGACTCTATTGAACGATTGGTTTACGAGTTTTTACGTAAACATTTTTTTTTCAGAAGCTCAGGCTGTGATTGCAAAATTATTACGGAATGGCAATAAAGCTAAAGTATCGGGACCTGTCACAGCCGCTGCCACGTGGTCAAAAGCATCATGCGGTACGGAACGAGAGCTGGTTCCAGTCCTCGTAAGGGAAGAAAATGTATCATTTCAGTGTGTGGGACCGGTAATCACCCAGCTCCGTCATGAAATAGGAGAGCTACAGTAAGTAGCTAAATCCGGTTTTGAACGGCTGAGAGGATAATCGTGCTAACCACACTATAGATACTTCTGTAGCCCACCTACTGCTTGATTCAATTTAATTAAATTTATAAGCCATTAGACATACAGTGAATGTATCTATGTATGCCACAGATTACAATTTTCCCAAAATGGCAAAAAAATATGACTTAGAAACAGTATCTTAAGTATAGAATCAAATGTTAGGCTAAGATACAGTAGATATTTAGGGGATGGAGATGGTAGAGGCTTCATGCGAGAGTGAGCCTTATGTTAATGAGTGTTCCATTAAAACTACGCGAACTTTTCTAATCGAACTTTGTGCGTACAGAAAGTTAGTGCTTGTTATCTTGAAGACGTCGCCGTGTGCGCTCGCGATACAGGCCGTAACTCAGGCACTCGCTTTTATCTGTTCGGAGATCGGAGTAACTGTAATATTCCCAAGACGTGACGTCATCTGCTTCTCTTCAGCTACTTACACATTCTAAACCTGTGCATCTTAATCCCGGGGAAATTCCCCAGGTATACCGGAATTGCTCTGCCAAATGATACGATCTTTTTAACTCATTTAACTGCAGTGTACGTCACACCTCCTGAGCGGTATACTTCCTTCCTTGCTTGCAGAACTGCACAACAATATTCCTCTCAAAATACGGCAATTGATTTGCGTCATCTAATTCAATGAAATATTATGAGAATTCCGCATTTGAAAATTTCCTCTATTTTTAATAACATTATAAATTTAGAATGTTTTCAGAAGCGAGCATTTAAAGTCTGAACAACTGTATAAAATCATAATAATCATGTTTCATTACAACGGGTCAGAAAGAAAAATAATACAGATATGCATGTCATCTTTTGAGACAACAAAGATACCATCAAGATGCACAACATATCGCAAAATATCATTTTCGCCGAAAATTTATATAATATCATGATCACCTTTCACCTTGAATTCACAGAATTAATAATATGTAACGGATTTTCATAAAATTCATCCCTCATGTAGGCCTATTTTATGAGAAGGGAGACATGAATCAGATTCTCTAGGAAGCCATGAGTTTCCTTGCCACTTTCATTCACTGCTTTCTTGATCTATACCAGGCCATCACTACATCTCGCCAAGAAATTGTAAAAAATTGAAATTGTAAAAAAAAAATGTAAAAATTGTAATTGTAACCCTGTAAAATTTTGACTTGTTCCACATCTTAAAGCTTCATTGCTAATGTAGGATCTATGGAATATAATAAATGAAATAAAATGAAATGAAACATAGTGTAACGTGTGCGACGTCACTTGAAGAGACGAAGTTTCTATATTTGAGAATATAGAGTTCAATTAAATATATTACGTTATTGCGTATCAATGCTCGGTTTTATCTAGTGTAATGTAGTGTATACATAACTTCCATATACTTGTTATATAATATGTTGCAGAATTATGAAACTTTATTATTTTAACGTGAAGAGAATTTACCATGAATTTTCTTTTAAAGCTAATGGCGGAAACTTGACTTCCAACATTTACCCAAGCGTTCCTATCTAATGGGCGACGCTCCGAAGCTTGTAGTTCTTTCAGCCGCCACGAAGGCGTTGTCCTTGGTGCACCATATGAGGCGAACTACGACACCGTATGATGATAATTAACGGAGCAATGGTGGAATGCCGGTAGAGGAAACTGTTTAAGTTGGACCCGCAGAGAATCGAATCCGGGTTACAAGCGTGGAAAGCCGACACTATAGCCGTTCGGCTAATACTAACTAAATTAACACAGCCTACTTACAACATTAATATTTTAAGTTTACAATGGAAGCTATTTTGAGATTTAATAAAGAAGAATTTGTATTATGACTTTAATTTAGCACATATACTTTTCTTACTTGTACAATAAAATTCATCAGAATCCTATGAAATTAGAGTACGGCTATATATTGCTTCCTCCGAAAGGTAGTAGATAAATGCAATCCAGTAGACTCCAGTATAATAACAAATAAATGCAATTGCATGCACAGGCTATCATCATTCATAAAGTAATGCTAAATTATGATGCATAATTGCAAAATAGAAATGTAAGGTAATTACAGTACAAGAAACATTCACCACTGTGGAATAACAGTTAGCATGCTTTACCGTGAAACAAGCAGTCCCTGGTTGAAATACTAATTGGGACAAGTAACCTGTTTGAGGATTTTTCCGGTTTTTTTTCCTCAACTCATGAAGAGGAAATGCTGGGTAACTTTCGGCGCTGGACTGTGGACTCATTTATTTATTTGTTTATTTGGTTCGTTATTTATGTTTATTAGTTATTTGTCTATAACTAGGCAAAGCCCCAATTACAATAGACAGTACAAATAGTTGCTTATAACACAAATAAACAATTTAATTATTAAAAAAAGAACATTAAAAAGAGGTAAATACAAATATAAATACAAGTAAAAGCACAAAATCGAATTTTCTAACAAATTTAATTGTATAGTCTACTAAAACTAGCAATGTGCCATATTTATAAAATAATGAAATAAGCATTACTTCAAGTTAAATGTCATCCTTGTTTGTGGGAATTTTTTAAAAATATAATGTCGTAGTGTTTTTTCTTTTAGTAGGCCCATGGCAATCCTAAATTTGCTACACTCCCTTTCATTCGTACATATTAAGATTTTCAGTTTCTTTTGCGCTTAAAATGGTGAATTAATAGAGTAAATATGGATATACTATATTGGACGACTCATTCAATGCCCGACGAAAGGGGAAGAACAGCAATAATAATATAACGTAATTATTAGGCCTACATAATATGAGAGGGAAAGCAACTGGGCACCCTACCCCATTACCTCCTGGCTTATTTACCTCAGGAGTGATGTCTATTGGTGGCGCTTATGAAGTTCCAACCTCTCTTCGGACAGTTGACTGAACAACTATTATATTCACAATTATATCTCTAATAAAAAACTTCTTAAGGCAAGACTGGTCCGCATACCATTAGGATAGTAAGTAGCATTCCAGTTTGCAGACCACCGAAGAGATGAAGGACAGCTGGCCGCTAATCTCTAAAAAAAATAGGTAAGCAAACTGTTCTAGCATTAGTGACTGTGCCGTGTCGATCTCGAACCAAGCGAAGATAAATAATGATGGCTGTGCAATATATTCCGAATAATAAAACCAAAGTATCAAGTTAATATGATTAGGTAATGTGTTTTATCAGTGAATAAAGACGATTATTTTTCCTGGACCAAAAAATTGTACTTTCCCTGGCACCAAAAAATGAGGGAATGAAAGGGAATTATTTTCCCTGGAACGATCACTTTACAAACTTTTCTCTAGAGTTGGCCTTGATTTCTCGTAACGGTACAAAAAATGAGGATTAATCACTTCGAGAAAACAGATCGTCAGAACTCAGATACTAGAAGAAGTGTAAATAGTATTTGGCACTGTACGTCTGAGAATTCACCATGCGATTATGAGATAACCGGTCGGAGCGGGATTGGAACCCACACGCCTACGCAAGGGATCACGAGTCCCACTCTTTAAGCCGGGACTAAATGGCCCTTTAACAGTTGTTCAACCAATTACAAGGTTATCTAAGGCTAACACGATGAACTCAATTGTTAAGAAACAAGTGAAACTTGTGAAAAAGTTGGGTGTCAAATGCCATCTCATAACAAAGACTTCTGTTTGCACTGCGTCTTTGACAACTTGCGCTGTCCCTGGTGGTACGTAGCAATATGGTGGCAGGAAATGTGCTGTCCACAGCATTGACTCTTTGGTCGTTTGCCTCCCCCCTCGGAGCTGGGAGCTGAAAAACAGAATAATTGCGGAGTCCGCCTTCCCCAAATTACATCCCGCGTTGCTTAAGTTTATGACGCCTCATTGCTTTACAGCGCCAATGAAGCCGGGATTATTGTCTGCATGCGAATAAAAACGAGCAAGGAGCCACGGCCTATGCAGGATTTGTTTGAATCCCGAAGGAACTGCAATAAATCTGTATAGAGAGGAAAGTTTTTTGACGAGACGCGACAGTGTTAATAACGGATAATAACGGACTGGAAAGTTTACCGGTTATCGCTTTACAGCGTCGTTACGGACAAATGCTAGCCATACGGTCATTTTTTCCCCTGGCTCTCTCTGGCTCAGTACATCCATACCGTTAATAAGTCTTCAGTGAATTGTGTAGCAAATGCATGACAAATCATTCGTATGATATCTACTGAAGTTTATCTGCGCGTGATTTCATAGAAAAATGTTTAGTTCCACCACAGTGATATCTTGTATGTGTGACAAAGTCATCCTGTATGATCCAACTACTTATGCGTAAGTCACAATTACGTGCACCTTCCTTACGGATCTGTAACCTGCAGCTGACGACGATACGCTCGGGTTCAAGCATGACAACGAACAAGAAAGTCTAGATAACAAAGAGAAAGATAAAGAGCGGCGTGGTAGAGGTGATGCAAGTTAAGAAAGGAGAAGGGGAGAAAAAAAAGTAAGAGAAGAAAGGTAAATAAGAAAAGCATGAGGAAAACAGAATATGTAGGAAAATAAATGAGGAAGAAAAAAACACAAAGGATGTGGAAAAACTGAAAAGAAGTAACACAAATTAAAGAACAAAAGAGAAAGTGTTTAAGGAAATGGCTAAATAAAAATAAAAAATGAGAGAAGAAGAAAAACAAAATGATGGAGAAAGGAAGAGGACAGTAAACAGCAAAAGTACGCGGAAGAGGGATGGACAAATGAGGGACAATTGTGAGGAAAAATGGAGACGAACAAAATGCAAAAGGAGAAAGAGCAGAAACAATTAAAAAAGAGAAAGGAGAAGAAATTAAAAGGAGGAAGAGAAGAAATTTAAAAAGAGGAAGAAGAGAAGACATTAAAAAGGAGAAAGAGGAGAAACAATTAAAAAAAGAAGAGAAGAAATTAAACAGAAGGAAGAGGAGAAAAAATTAAAAGGAGGAAGAAAAGGAGAAATTAAAAAGAAGACGAAAAAAATTGAAAAGAAGAAGAGAAGAAATTAAATGAAGGAAAAGGAGAAGAAATTAAAAAAGGAAGAGGAGAAGAAATTGAAAAGAAGGAAGAAGAGAATAAATTACAAAGGACGAAGAGGAGAAACAATTAAAAAGGAGAAGTAAGAGAAGAAATTAAAGAGAAGGAAAAGGAGAAGAAATTAAAAAAGGAAGAAGAGAAGAAATTAAAAAAGAGGAAGAGGGGAAAATTGAAAAAGAGGACGAGAAAATATTAGAAAGGAGAAAAAAAGAGGAAATTAGAAAGGACGAGAAGAGACGTTGAAAAAAATAAAGAAGAGAAGATCTGAAAAACTGTAATTTTTCTTACTCGTTGTGGCCTCTTCAGAAAATAAAAAGGGAACCGATGAAATTAGATAAAGGGGTAGAAGAAAAGAGAAAGATGCGAGAGGATAAGTAAAAGGTAAAGGTAAAGGTATCCCCGTAACATACCATGAAGGCACTTGGGGGGCATGGAGGTATAGGCCCATGCTTTCCATGACCTCGGCACTAGAATGAGGTGGTGTGATCGGCACCACGCTCTGACCGCCTTTTATCCCCGGGAAAGACCCGGTACTCAATTTTATAGGAGGCTGAGTGAACCTCGGGGCCGTTCTGAAAGTTTGGCAACGAGAAAAAATCCTGTCACCACCTGGGATGAGAGGATAAGTAGGTAAATTAAAAAATAGGAGTAGCGAAAGGATATGAAGTAGGAAAATAATAAGTGGGTAAATAGGCTAAAAAGAAGAAAATGAAAGTAAGAAGGGAAAGAATGATTGGAGAAAATAAAACATCAAAGATACAAAGAAGGAAAAGTAGGAGAAAAGGGAAAGGAGTGTGAAAACCCGAAAAAAATAAGTGAAACACATGAAAAGAGGAGGAGAAATAATGCGGAGGTAAGTAGGGGAAGAGAAGAAAAATATCAAGAGAAGGGTAATTGTATGAGGAGGTGGGTAAGATGGACGGATTGGGGATAAAGAGGAGGATACTCTGAAAGGAAGTCAACTTGAAAATATAATCCGTGTAGCTGTAAAGTCCAGGCGTTGAGTAGAACCTCGCAGTAAAGCAATCCGCCAGCTCGCTGTGTCATTTTCATAAACTCATTCACAGCATGCCAGCCCGACAGGTCCTTCTGCTCAGTACTCCCCCACTGGCCCCCGTGGCCTCTTTAAAAATACAGACAAAACTTACTTTTTAAATTTAAGAAAGACTACAGAACTGGCGCCACGAAAGCTCTCCAACTAAACATAAAGATATCCCAGAGCCTATTTCCTCCTTTTTTATACCTCCCATCCCTCCCCCTTAAAGGCCGCACTGTTTGCCCTAATTTACATAATCGAGTGAAATTTGAATGTATTGAAAAGAGGGTTGCGGGGAAGACACACGCTCCGGGCTGCTGAGAATCTTCCAATGAGGACGATGATTTATAACCATCATAAATACGGTCACACCTGACTTCATACCGGCACAACTCCGACGAGTCCTCCTGGCTCTCAAAGCGCGCCCGGCGCGGCGTGAGAGTTCGGACTGTAAAGTTCGACCGACATACACATGACACTTTGACAAAGTGCTCAATTCTCTTTCAGTGACGTACATAAATATGACATAAAAACACTATTGTCGTTAATAAATTGATATGTACCATGCATTTTTTCGGGTGAAGGACATAGGAATTTAACATTGCTATAAGAAACCTATGTTTAAAAAAAATGAAGAAATAATTTAATCAGTGAGGCTTGCTTAGAAAATAGCTTACTTTGACAATTTGTAGAACAAGAGAACATCATTTTTATGGTTGCTAAGTCAAAGCCTGATGTTCTCTTGTTTTACAGATTGTCAAAACCTGCTAATTTCTGAGCATGGTCCACTGATTAAGTTTTTTTTCATTGTTTTTACTCTTAGATTTCTTATGGAAATGTTAAATCAGTAGGCATAAGTTCTATGCCTAGAAAACACGCGCTATTTTAATCAGTTGCTTAATAAAGCTGTGTTAATTACGTCTTGTTTGGCATCTGTTAAATTGTTGATAGCGTGATATTATTTGAGGGAGATTGGTAGGAGAGTCTTCCATAGGATTACCTGGTATTCGCTTACAGTTCGGAAAACCCTGGATGGAATTAACCAGATAATCATTTCAAGCGGGATTCGATCACGCTCAAGCACAGCCTGGAATTATGAGTCCAGCTTGTAACCACGAGACTACGCGCGCCGCGTCGATGGGAAATTGACACTGGCTTGGCCAAATTCTTGTAAAGTAGGTATCCCTGATATGGCCATGCTAAAGTTTGAGAATTTTTCTAGCTGCCATTTTGAAAAAAAATGTAAACCACTTTTTTCTTACTCGTTCTCAGTCTAATGGACTTTCTTAAAACAATTTCCTTTCCCCATAAAAATAGCTTTAATTGTCCAAAAAGTCCCAAATTCCAAAAGTCTACCTAGTGGCCATATCGGGAACATGTGCACATGATATGGCCATCCTTGTTCCATGTTCTACAAATCGTGATTGTTTTCAGTTTGATAGCGCTGTTGTGCTAAAATTAAATAATTTTGGTGTAAAATGAATAAAAATGACACTTAATAATCTTTTTTATAATTCAAAAGTCTAGTCAAAACAGGTATTTCCATAAAAAATTAAGTTGTTTTTCTTAAAATACAAAACTTTTACGTAATCCCAGCTATAAGGCATGTAAATTTGTCAGGTGAAAAAATAAAAGTGAAATGAACTTGATATGGCCATGGTGCATTTGATATGGCCATATCAGGAGCAGATAAGCTTTCACGAAAATCGTTTGATTATGAACAACTCGCAAAAGATACGCCATCAACGACAACATCAATCGACAGAACATTAAAAACTGAATGGAGTACGATGGTTTTCATGAAACAAGTCTTTGAAAAACATGCATAAAACAAAGGAGACTTACCAGAGAAAAATAAGAAGAGGTCACATGAAAACAGCAAAACAGGCAACTGACGCCATATTGCTCAACCTGACTGGATGGAAAACGATCAAGTGACATACCAGGATGTCCTTTCACTGGATGCTGCTTGAATTTAGCGGATTTTTTGGTTAACTAACTCACAATAGGGGGGTGGCCATATCGGGAACATGGCCATAACAGGGGAACCCACCTTATGTGAACATAACTTATTTTTCAGCTAATTAATAATGAACAAACACAGATAATCGAAATAAAGTTATTTATTTACTTATCTATTTATTTATTTGCTTAATTATTTGCTTGTCTATAACAAGGCAACGCCCCAATAACAATAGACAGTATAAATAGTTGCTTAAAACGTATATAATGAAAAAAAAAGAACATGAAAAAAGAGATAAATACAGATGTAAACACAAGATAAAGGTATCAATACAAATTAAAAATGAAAAAAAAAGAAATAAATGCAGATATAAATACAAGACGCGTGTAAGTACAAGTGAAAGTACAAATGAATCCTCTAGATTCAAAACCCCCTAAAGACCATTTTGTTCACAATTGAGTTATGCTCACATATTGCTTGCTAAGATTTAATTCTAATGATTTATATAGTTTGAATTAAAAAGTAACTAAATTTAAAGCAAAAGGTTTGTCAAAAGTGACTGTAAGGTTTAAAATTTCCTCAATTTGCCACCAGTTACTGTCAAAATACTTCAAATTGTGAAAGTGGATATAGGGAATTTTGAATCTATAGGATTCAAATAAAATAAAAAATATATATAAATAATTAGAGATATAAATAAAAGATGAAAATGTATAAATGAAGATTATAGTGTAACAAATAGATAGCAATATACCTATTATATTAAATCAACTAGCTCCAATATTTTAATAAAAGAAAATACATTTAATGTAAGAAATTCTGAAATCTAGATTCATGATATTCCATCGTCATATTATTTCGCTAGAGACTGCCATGTCTCTGTTAGTAATTTTTTGGCGATAACATTCTTTGGACTTGGAAGCAAGCAACTGATGGAAATCCTGTATGGATCCCAGCAACATTATCGAGTGTCGTCTGTGCAGAAAAAGTGTCAAAAGCGGAAAATGCAATGAGTGAGCTATACTGGATACGATGTTTTACAGTTTTAACGTGAAACGTTTATGCTCGAGGGCGAAATGGAGAAAACGTTACGGCAGTTTCAACATATAACGTCACTTGCTTAGCAACGACGAGTTTCGTCACAATATTCTCGCGTTACACTTTTAGAAACGGAAAACAGTTACGTTAAACCGCTGCTTAGAAACGGCAACGAGTTATGAAGGGAAAAACTATTAATAATAAAGCACATAAAGTGTATTTAATTTAGCCTATTTCATTCCCAATTACAATCCTTATAAATAAACAATCAACTCCTAAAATATATCACAATAATACCCAACCTATAACATCAACGTGTCACGTAATTACAGCGATTCTGTGAATCCCCTTCCCTTTCTGATGTGAATACTACTGTAAGTTCGGTCCAGTCCTATGGTGCCAACCTAGAAAGCTGACCAACACATTTTCAGGCCAGTTCTGTAGCACTTATGTATTGCAATGAAGTGAACGGCGATCCGCAGACGAAGGTTCATTGTATCCACGAGGAACGAAATAATTAGTGTTAGTATGCCATCTATCGGTTGGTACTCAAACTATATACAGATCTCTTAACCGTATCGCTGACTCTAGACAATAAACGATGCAGGGATACCAATTTCACAGCAAACAGTGGTGCCAAAATTGTTAAATTATGACATACATAAAAATTAGCTAATCAGTGAAATGTAACATTCCTTCCTTCTTTATCTTTACATCTGTGTGCATTGCTACAATTAAAAATAGCACACGAACTAAACCTGTACTTATTCATCTCAACCAAGCAAATGGCCGCCCGTCGGCTGTTCAATTTGGGAGCATAACACTAGCGCCAGTGAGCGGTCTAGCGGTTATTTAGTAAGTCTATGGACATACAGAGTGCGATTTGTAGTAGTGATGGGGCAGATTTCCTCCCTCAAAGCCAATAACATCCCTAACTCTCTTCGTATGGCATATCATGGCCAACGATGGTAATTTCCCCCTCTGTGCACTTTTAGAATTAACATGTCACAGATTACGGAGTTACGCTCGGGCGTGGGTTCGAGTCCCACTTGGGTTGATTACCTGATTGGGTTTTTACGAGTTTTTTCCCAACTGTAAGATGAATGTAACGTAAACACATGGTGAATCCTCGGCCTCATCACGCTGTCACCAATTCCATCGACGTTAAATTTAATAATCTAGTAGTTGATAAAGCGTCATTAAATAGCCGAATAAAAAGGGCTTGTCCTACAATCCTGATTGCTTTTTGATTATTATTATTATTATTATTATTATTATTATTATTATTATTATTATTCAGCAGCAGGCTACAACAAGTGCGTCAATTACATTTGCAATATTCGTAAGCATGATCATGTTTTCCTGGCTTTCCAAACTCTGTCTTAGTTAAGACTAAGCGATCGACAAGCCATGCATTCTCTTATTCTCTTTATTTCAAATTTCACCGCTACCCCAATCTATTTGGCTTCTCGTTTTCAAAATTTATCAGAAAATTATCAGCTAAGTGCCAGGTCTCATGATAACAATTTGTTCTTTGTATCCTGCTACAAGACATCTTTATATTCTTCGTCCTATACAGTCACAGTTGCCAGAAATCAACTCGCTTTCGAGCGAAATAAGGGGTTGTCAAACAATGACTTCATTTAGATCAAAACTGCATAAATTCTTGCTTAACAGATTAATTATTAATATTTGTTACTTATGATGAAGCTAATATCTGTCCATTCTTATTATTACCATTACTTTATTTAAATAGAATACAAAACCTCTAATGGTTAAATATTACGTTAAATCTAATATTATTCTCATTATACCGATATATTTTAGATTTATATTTTGATCCGTATAACATAGTTCCAGTAAACTAATTTCGCACCAAGTAGCGAAAAGAAAAACTAATTACTTCTTGCATTTAGCAGCGTACCTGGTGACGAAAAATGTTAAACTATGCAGAAAATATTCTTCCCTCCCACCCTCATCGATATTCTCAACCAACCCAATTTAAAATAAAACATTTACATTTTCATTTCTCACACTATCTTCCACTGAAAATTCTTATCGGAGCCAACAGGAAGATATTTCACATTATCCAATTAAAATATAACCAAACAGAGACAGAAAATAAAGCAAATGGTTAGATAATTGGGACTGTTTTCTTTGGATATTTAGTGTACAGCGCAATGGAAAAATCTTCAAAAACTACTTAGATAGTTCAATTTATTATATTACTATTACTATACAATACATTCAACGACACTATTTTTACAACGTCCATAAACATCACTGTTCAACATACACTGCTTATACACACACTTAGTATCACTTTATGTGCATTCATTAGCAAGTTTCTGGCTGCCATCTTGTCTTCTCGAGCATCGTCTGTTCGTCTCGAACGAACGGATAAATAGAGAACTCTGGGTAATCTACCCCACACGTAGTTCTAATGTTCACCACCCACGACGTCGGGCGCTGATCATCTTATTTAAACCCCCTTCCGTCAGATGGTGCTCACCGCAGTTTCGCATCCTATTATAATATATTCATCCATGACTATGTCATTCATATCTCCACCACTGTTGGTAACATATTTTGGTTGTGTAAACTACGTGTATGAACATTTACCTATTTATTTAAAGCAACGGTAATCATGATTAGCTGTAAAATAAATCTTAAAATTGAAAGAACTGACAATAGCTCAATCTATAATTCGAGGGCTTCAGATTTTATAAACTACTGTCATCTCTTGTGAGCTCACGTAACTACTAGGACTCGACAAGCTGCGATACTTTATGCCATCTTTCGGCAGTCTGATGAACCACCTCGCCGGCTGGCAAGGAGGAGTGGCGGAGGGCACGTGCGACGAGTAAACGATTGAACGCTCGTTTATGTGCCCAACAGGAATGATCGACTGGCGTCGGGAGTTTATTTCATCGTCAAGGATATTTTAAACGACCCACGCCAGGGCTAAATAAGACTAATGGCATTGCTGGCTTGTGGCTCCCCTGTCGATGTGAAGCATTCTGATCTTGCAGAAAGCAGATATTCGGGCATAAGAACTAGGGCTAGGATTTTGATAACCTATCAATTATAAAAAAAAAATCTCTAAAAATAGGATTTATAACCTAAATATCCTCAAAAAATGGACCTAAAATATTTTATTATTGTGAATTTATGCCAATTTATTATTATTATTATTATTATTATTATTATTATTATTATTATTATTATTATTATTATTATTATTATTATTATGTCAATTATAGTGAATTTAGAATAAGAGGTTCTGTACTGTTTAATACGTAGACTTGTAATTAATAATTTATTGCCATAGGCCTCATAGGATTCTAGTACTAACATTCAAGTATTCCATAAAGAATACTGGTAAGAAGGATGGAGAGAAAATGATGTAATGAGGAGGAAAATGAGGTGGTAATGATAAGGTGGAGGAAGAGAAGTTGATGTTGATGAAGAGGATGTGTAGGAGAAAGAAAAGAAGCTGATTATTTATTTAATCTGGTGGAGTTAAAGCCATCAGGGCTTCTCTACCAGAATACATGATGAGGCGGAAGAGAAGCTGATGATAAGGAGGGGAATAGAGACGAAATAATGTAATGAAAAGGAAAAGTACCTGATGATGATGAAGAGACAGTAGGATAAAGAAAAGGAGCTGATGATGATAAGATGGAGGAAGGTGAGCTGATGATGATGATGATAAAGAGACAGTAGGATAAAGAAAAGGAACTGATGATGATAAAGTGGAGGAAGAGGAGCTGATGATGATTATGATTATGAGAGAGAGTAGGAGAAAGAAAGGAACTGATGATGATAAACTGGAGGAAGAGGAGCTGATGAGGAGAATGACAGGAAATAATGTAATGAGTAGGAAAAGGAGCTGATATTGATAGGGTGGAGGAAGAGAAAGAAGTACTGATGAGGAGAAAGAAAAGCTAATAACAAGAAGGGGCTGATGATGAGGTGGAAAAATGATGGTGAGAGAGAACTGGCATTGATGCTGAAGTAAGAACAGTGTCTTGCGCATAGTTTGCTCCAGATATTAATATCCGGCGCTTCTCGTGGGCAGGTTTTGTATATTTTTGTTGGAAAAGTAATCATGTACGCATGGATTCTCACACATGCAATTTCAGTGTCTTCAAGTGGAACACCATCTGTGAAGGTCGGACTGTGCCTGTCCATGACCCAAATGCGCCAGGTTCTTCTTTGATGCACATCTAATTCCCAGTAAGTTGGTGCCCCCCTTAACACGTGTGGATACAAATATCAGAACAAGTTTTAAATGCAGGTGCACAATAACAGAAATGAGTCAGAGAAAGTCTCTGCGTCAACATATCTTAACACTTCCATTTATAACACAATAAAATCACTGTGTTTTTTTATTTCGTAACTACCGTGATGGAAAAAAATTAAATATTGGTGGCCCGCTCAGTTTAGTTACAGGGAAGTTCTACTTAAAAAGCCGAAATGTCAAATAGAAAGATTAGAATTTCAGAATTCCAAACAACAAAATGCATTTACATCACTTATTTGATTTGACACTTCATTCATATGGATGATCTTATATACCTCTATTGGCTTTCAAATAAACTACACATACATTACTTGAATTTACCCTCTAAGATTGTCGAATAGGTTTACACATATTTCCTTCTAAAGTAATTATCAATATTTCAATTTCTGTTCTCTTGATATTAAATTATTTCCACAAGAAGGACGACATCCAGAGTCTTCTCTCATGGCATGTCATAGTTGTCAAATCTTCACTCAATTCTTTTTTTAAGTCCACTGAAATGAAACTTAATATGCTATAAGACTCAATCTTAAGGAACAATAAAATAGAGAACGGATTTTCATTTAGGACAATCTATTTTAAATCCTGTACAATTTTACTGGGCTTTGTGGTGAAAGAATCTTGTTGAACCAGATTTTCGCAGGTTGTCCTGAATTTCCTTGTCAACATATTTTAGTCATGCTCTACATCCATCTTCATTAGTTTCTTTTTAATGAAGCAAAGTTGTATATGACTACAATCGCTTTCGTGTTCCATATAAATAACTCTATGCATACCAGTAGTTTATGTTAATTTTGAAACATAATTCATATATATTATGTACGTGAGCTATTCATAAAGTAACCTCCGTTTCCGTGTAGCATGAGAAGTACTGGAGGAAGCAATGTCATTTTGCGCGGCAATACACAATGTATCAGTACGTACCAGCAATGTAAGAGAGAAGGTCGTGCTGCTGTTCGTCTGGTGCTGCAATAGAAAATCCCGCCAAGTGTGAAATACGATCAGTTATACGATATCTGCTAGCGAAAAACTTAAAGTCGTCAGGAATTCATCGTCAACTTTGTTTTTGCATGATAATGCCCGCCCTTATACTGCCGCTCGCACGCAGCAATTTCTTCAGCAGTTCAAGAGGAAGTGTTCGATCAATCCCCGTACAGCCCGGATTTGGATTCCAGCGATTGCCATCTCTTCACACACATGAAGAAGTGGCTTGCTTCTCGGCGGTTTGATGAAGGTAAATCGCTGAAAAGTAGAACTGAAGAGTGGTTAAAGTTCCAGGCTGCAGAGTTCTATGCAAAGGATATTTCAAAACTGGTTAAAAGATACAAGTGCTTCAATTTGAAGGCGACTGTGTTGACACGTAGTGTAAGACTGTAGCTTCAAGTTGTTACAATAAAATGTTCTGTACATGTATCCCAATTTTTTAATTACTAAACGGAGGTAACTTCATGAACAGCCTCGTATTATTAATTATTCAATCTTTCTAAAATTGTACGTTGTCTAATCTGACAAAGTGTACGTACCACACATAACATTATTTAATAAAAGCAAAAGTATAGATATGCGAACAGCGTGGTTGCATGAGGTAAACAATGCATCGTCTACAGTAATACAATTCATATTTTACATTTTGTATAAATGATTGCATATGAATCGAGCGGGCTAGCGGCGTGTTAGAGGGTTGGCCTTGCATTCGGGAGGTCCGGGGTTCGATCCCAGGGGCCGGCAATCCTAACTGAGGTTTTTCCATGGTTTCCTCAGTTATTTCCAGGCAAATGCCGGGATTGTACCTCTTGAAAGTCCGGCCATGGACGGCGATCCTTCCCTTAATCCTTTCATATGTGTGAGTGAATGCTGTGTAATGTCTTAAATGTTTGTGTTGTATCGGAGGTGGCCCTGGCATTGATCTGATCCCTCATCCGGGAAGGCCCTCCATGTCCTTGTGTGGTCAAAAAAGTATGTATGTGATCCATAGATTAATTCCTCTCCCGACAGGTCGCGGCCCTGTAAGGCCGGGGTGGCGTGGATCGTGTAATTAGAACCTAAAAGGGAGAAGTTAAACTAAGGGAAAGAAGAAGAAGATTGCATATGATCTGTAGAGACCCGTTAATATCAAAATAGCTAAATTGATCCATTCATTTTAGGGCTCCGAAGTGTTTTACAAAAATCCACTACACGTCTTGGTATTGTCCTTCTTGTTCCTAAGAAAAGTACTATTACTTTAATCTAGAATATTTCATATTCTCTCTTTGAAGTAGGCAATCGTTGCATTGTAATTCGCCCATTTCCTTGATCTGCTTCTTCTGACTGATTAGCGCTCACCTCAAATCTGATAGTGGAGTCCAAAATATACGTAGTGTCCAGTGTACGGTTAATGGCAATGTCAATCCTTCGTCAGCAATGCATAGGACTTCTTCATGGACTTCACACTCCTTCTGAAAAATGGTAGCAGCAATTCTTGATCTTATTCTACAGTGTCTCGAGTCCCTGAGCGGACTCCATCTCGACTACGATCAGGAAGAGCCCGAACAGGAACAACGCTACAGGACTGTTTTCCATTCTGAACTACACAATATACTCAGTCTCTAGCCACCTATTTGCCAATCTATATTCCTGGTACAAAATAGTTCCTTTATCGTGAATACTTAGTCCGAAGCTTTCGATTGGATGCATAATAATTAATTTGTGTGAAGAAAACCAACTATACCTATAGTTTGTCATTTAACTTATCACTATACTTATAAAAGAAACAAAATAAACAAATACAAATAAACAATGTCATCAAAATGACACACTTTCCTATTATACATTTTATTCATTCCAAAAGAATTTAGTTTCTCATGTTATCAGTTACATTCCTGTCTATCTTAATAACCACATGTGTACATTATATTTCACATTTGATCTCTGACAGAGAGACACAAAGACATGCCCACACACATCCGGAAGCACGCAAGGACTCTCGAATTCACATGAAACAGCTATTCGTATGAGAAGAGGAAGAACGAAAGAAAAAATTATGAATTTTAATTTAACTTATAATCTTCATTATTTAAGTAGGTATGTTTGCATAATTATCTTTTTACAAATTTACGTAAAGTAGCTACTCCTATATGTAGCTATATAGGCCTATTGGAACCATATGTAATTAACATTTTTCTATTTACAAAAATCAGCAATTAAACATTAGGCTACATCAATTTAATATATACTTTGGTTCATTCTCTCGTAACAAGTAAGTTTATAAAAAGATGCTATAGGCCTAATCCTACTACTGCTTGAAGTACAATATTAGATCCTCTTCACCAAGTGCAATGACCAACTCGCTGAGCCTGAAGCCTGTTTGGACTTGGAATATTCGCAAACAAAATTCCGTACATGCACAGATATAATGTCCAAAACCATTTTTTTAGTATCAGCGATATTTAAAACGTATATTTTGAGGAAAACTCGGAATCGATTTTTTCTGCATCACATTATGTTTCATATATTGAGAATGTAAATTCTTGAACCGATTTTGTATAATCGTCACATTTTTTTTTTTTTTTGTATTTAAACAAGGACCTTAAGTTGTAGTACAAATTATTTTATTTTATATACATAATTTCCGGTTGACTTAAAGAGACCAATGGATGAAGTTTCTACTTTATACTTAATATTTTGTAGACTATACTTCATCCCCTACCTATAAGTATTTTTGAATATAGGCCTAAGTTTCATTACGATCAGATACATGGCTTTGAGTTAGTCAAATTAAAAAATGCATATTTTCAAAATTCATCTCCTCTTATAATAATTTAAATTTTATGCATGACTTTTTTACGACATCTCTGATATGCTTAGAAAATAACCAAGTACCCAGAATTTTAAATTTACTTCTGTAAATGGAAATACTTACTTTTCAAATAGGTCTACATGCAACTTCAAAATTTATAATTTTACATATCCACTACATATGTTTTATTTGTCAAATTCTAAAACATATTGTTTATTTTAAAAATGCTATTGCGTTTTGTTAACCACAGCATTTCGAACATGTAGTAAAAATTTTATGTTCCTAGCATCAAAATTATGAAAAGCCTTTACTCTTTGAACATGACGAAATGTGTTAAAAATGTGCGAGAAAATAAATTTGAGGACCGTTCTTCCAAAACTCGCTTTCTGCAAAATTATAATTTTTCAGGAGATGCAAATGACTGATTGGAAAATTGTATGTAAAAAAAAATTCAAATTCTACGTTAAACACTTCATTTTAGACAGTAGATATATATATATATATATATATATATATATATATATATATATATATATATATATCAAAAGCAAAATATGTATCTTTTCTTAAGTATTTATCACACAAAACTCCATTTTACTTATTTCTGCAGAAAGTGAGTTTCCTGAACTGTAAAATTGGATGGAATTCGAATTCAAGAGCGCAGCCAATAATGTGACGTACGGTAATTGTTAAGGTTCCAAGCGCCGCAGAGCACTGGAACTTGTTCAACATATAAATAAGAGATTGTTGATTCATTTTAAAGAGAAAAACGAAAATGCGATTTTTGATTGAAAATGACCAAAGTGTCACTCGTCTCCTCCATTAACTCGCTTGAACTGAATATGAACAAAATCTAAAATCAATTAAAATCGCTTTATAGAAACCGAAAGACACACGAGATACCGGAAATCAATTTTTCGTTTTCACCGATGCTACAAATCGATTTTTACAGCATCAAAATGCCTCTTCCTGCGGGTACTATATGAGTAAGTAAAATATAGCCCAGTTCTCCCAGCACATCTGAGGAACTGAGAGGATCTGTGAAGGATCGAAGTCCGGACCCAATGATGAGAAGCTGCCGGTTGCCCCGCGAAATGGGTCGCGCCCGGCTCGCTGGAATGTTATTGCAGTTGTCCCTGAACTGAATTAAACACATCGCAGGTCAGTCACCGTGAGAGCCGTCTGCACGCCTCAACCTACTTGAGGTTGGCTTCTGAGAAGATGTTCCAGCCTGATAGGACCTCACACACAGCTCGGACCTTCCAGCCCTATTGGAGGGCTCTTCCTCGAGGCACTATCGCTTACTATGCTCTTTCAGAACTGAATGACTACGTAAGACAAAAAAATCACTCAGTGACAGCCGAATAAAACACATAGAGGCTCCCTGCAGTTACCAACGACGAGTGATGTCATGCGATCTTCATTCGACCTCCCTCACTACCGTGTTTTAGAGATAGTAAGATTTTACAAACTGTAATTGTTTTTAATGTCGACATTATGTAATTTAGTCTTTAACGCCCCTTTTAATCTATAGAGGCCATTCAGAGACGAAGTGGCAATTGTGATGATTTCCCAGCGCTACATCCACCTCACAAAACTTTTCTATTAGTTCCCCTTGAGGAGGCGGACACGGGCTGGAGACCACCCTCACACGTAGGCCGCTTGGGTGGGCTCATTATACTATCCCGATGTGCATGTCTAAAGCCCCCGCGCTACAGAGTTCCCTGCGGACAGCCCCGATTCCCCCTACAGCCTGCAAAATTCCTTTTACTTTTCCATGTAGGCATCAACTGTGGTCCCTCAACTCCGGGTCCCACGAGCACTATGAGACCGAGGGGAGAGCCCAAGGTACACAGCACTACCACCAGCAACTAATGACTACATACTACGATGTCCCGCAGCCGACACATCGGACGCAAGTCCGAAATACGGGAAATAAACGGAGATGATGAAAAAGATAAGTGTAATAAAATTATAATTATAATTACTCAGCAATTATGCTTCAGTTAGTTGAGAGAAAACCTTAACCAGGTTAACATGTCCCTGCCAGAATTTGAATCGGGCCCGCTTGTTTTACGGTCAGACATGCTAACCGTTACTCCACAACGGTGGACGACAGAACTTACATTCTGACCACAGTATAAGAAGAATCAGTAGGGACAACTCCTGTCGGCACCTTTAATGTTGTTGGTACTAAATTCAAGCTCATTAAGGTCTAGTTCCCAATGAATCCAACTATGTCGCTAGTATCAAACCATTATCAAAATATTAGTAAAATATTTATTTATTTATTTTATTGGTCAGTAATACGAATAATCTTGTATGTATATTATCTATCATTACTATTATGTCGCTAGGAAGTCAAAATACTTATATCCATTGTTGACGTTCATGTTCGCACTTCACCGCAACGGACGCCATGATGTACTATGTTGTACTTGGATCAATTTTACCAACATAAGCCTCAAACAGTGACTCGAACGTTAGCGTCAATTAGTGAATATTTTCATGATGATTGCATACGGAAGTAATTATTATTATGGTTATATTGCCATTCCTTTGCCTCATGTTTTTAAAATTATTAAAAGATGAGTAGGCCTAATGAATGTTTTCAGTTAATATTAAATTATGCCAGCCCTGCGTAGATGGAGATACATCTGGTGGACGTTCCAGATAATACACCCGGTTTCGTGACATGCGCACTCAGAATTTGTTCCCACGAAATGGCTTAGGTGTCTTTACTGTATGTTCTCTATGCTGTGTTCTGACCTCCAGCTAGATGCATTTCCAGCCCACACCGGTTGACTGCGCTAAGTTCGCTGAGTATCCAGGTTTCTAGCAGGCAACCCCGCTCATCCCTACACCAGCCCCTCCGTGCGTAATCAGGCGGCGGTCGTGAAATAATAATGGTATTCAGACAGAACGGGATAACGTTGATGCCTACGTGGAGAAATGGAATAACCCCGAGAAAAAATACGAACTGCGACGTAGTTCGCACAAGTGTCACTATGGACTGTTTAATGAAACAATTATGCACTAGAATACGTCACCCAGCTTCGAGAATGAAACTGCAGTTGAGTTGGTTTGAATGTTTTATTTCTGTTTAAGTTTACAAATGGAGAGTATGGCTCTATGATAAGAGAAGTAATTAATGAAGGGCATGCAATATATTTTGTGCGAGATCGTGCGTATTTGCTTGGTTTCCGCACAAAACCAATCCGCGGAAAGTCTAAAATTCCACATTCAGTATTCCCAACCTAACACACATAACAATTTCCCTCTTCTTACCGTTTAAGTGACATATTGATTTTACTGCTTTAGGCTTTTAACATATTATTTTTAGAGACGTTCAATATAGTAATAATTATAAATTGGAAACTTACCACTGCAATTTCACCTAAATTGCACTGTTAATTGTTTTTAAATATTTGCAAAAATTAAGTAAACTCTACAACTCCACTAAAGTTACTGCATTTCGTGACGCAAGTAACATTAAGGAAGCCGTTTGTTTTAAGTTCGCGTTTATAGAATTGAAGAAAAAAAAAAGACAGACGTATATCACGGCCTGCTGGAGTATAGTAAACACAGAAAACATTTCAAAGCAACAATGTTGAAGATAGATTTTGTTTTCCAAAATTGCCGTCATTGAACAGAAACCAAGATGGAGATTTCATTGCAACTAATTAGAAATTCGTCTTTCAGGTATGTAATAAACGATCTTCGCACAAAATAATGTACGATACACGAGCGGAATGTTTTTTTTTTCAATTCTCGGAAATTAAAAAAGCTGAACTACGTTTCGCTTTTTCAAACTTTTCCTCGAACATGAAAACTTCAACATACCGCTCTTGTAACGCATATTAATAGTCTATTCTCTTCATATGAATCGACATTCCGAAATGAGTACCAGCTAACAACAAATTTTTCACTGAAGTTCACTCAAAGTGTAGGCTATCGTACGTGTTTCTTAGGCATCATTTTAATATTGCATAACTCGCGATTACATATCAAGTGAGTGGTCGCACAGATCCGTAGCTACTCTCGATGACGATGTACTGTATTACGAGTACTGACAAAGGCCGTTGGCGCGACTAATGCTATAGGCAAAATTCGGCGCCCTCATGCCTGTAGCGAGAGGAAGTGGCATCACTGGGTGTGTCACACAAGTTATATCGGTTAGCTACTAATAGCATTAGCATTCGGCTGCGGCTCAGAGTGTTGTAGCAGTAAGCATTTGAAATTCTGTCACTTATTATTTCACCATACATTCCGAACGAGTTCCCATATCCTGTGAGGAGAAATACACATTCTACATCAAAATCTCAGACCTTACCGGGACTCGAACCCGGGGAAACTGAAGGTATAACCACTTAGCCACGCAGAGATTACTCCCTTACTATTGAATGTTCCCTACGGGCACTGATTTGTGAGACCCAGAAAGGAGGTTAAACGGAAAAGGAAAAAAATCTATTGATTATCCCTTTCAATCATCAGAAACTATTCACTTACTTATGACTTTTAGGAACCCGGAGGTTCATTGCCGCCCACACATAAGCCCGCCATCGATGCCTATCCTGAGCAAGATTAATTCAATCTCTATCATCATATCCCATCTCCCTAAAATCCATTTTAATTTTATCCTCTCATCTACGTCTCAGCCTCCCCAAAGGTCTTATTCCCTCCGGCCCCCCAACTAACACTCTATATGCATTTCTGGATTCGCCCATATGTGCTACATGTCCTGCCCATCTCAAACGTCTCGATTTAATGTTCCTAATTATGTCAGATGAAGAATAAAATGCATGCAGTTCTGCGTTATGTAACTTCCTCCATTCTCCTGTAACTTCATCCCTCTTAAAGCCAAATATTTTCCTAAGCACCTTATTCTCAAACACCCTTAACCTCAGAAACTATTCACAGGCAATGTAAATCAATAAACCAATAATTAAGTAAACTATGTAAGATAATAAATAAAATAATAAGTGTACAGATGAATAAAAGAGTAAATAAATAAATAATGAAATATGAAAGTTAATAAATTAACAAGTAGCCTACATAAACAGGTAACAGAATAATTGAATAATAACGTAAAGAAATATTTACATAAAGAAGTAAATAAGTATGTAAGTAAATAAATAAGTTAACAAATTAGTAAATGGATTAAGTACGTGAGAATGTGAATTTATATATCAATAATGGAAAGATAAACAGAAAGCAATAAATGAGGTAATTTTATAAATATGCAAATACATTTATAAGTAATGTAATAAATAAGTATGTAATTACAGAAATTAAAGGTGTATTAAATAAGCAATGAACGTATAAATAAATGCCTAAGTATACACGTATGTGAATAAAGGAACCAGCGCTTAATAAAAAAGAAGTAAATGAGGATGTAATTATTTAAGTGCGTGAATAAATTAAATCTCCTCTAACCAGGCATGAAGCACTGACCAGTTCCAGAATACGGAGTATAATTACAGAACTTACTCTGTTAGCACGACAGTTATGTTGCTAAGTGGACAAGAGCTACAAAAACCAGTTGTGCTCAAGAATGCCTATGGAGATACAAATTGCTCTTCGAGTAACGAAAATTAAAGTCGTATTTAATTGTTCGCTGTTACTTTCTCTTGGGAACTCTTTAACAGCGACCTTCTTACTCCCATAACACACTTTAATTTTATTCATGACGGCGAATGACTTCACACCTTTGGTACCTGCCTCATATTCAAAAAAGGAATACAGGTATATTGCGTAATTAAATGGCCTCCACGTCCGATCTGTTATTGTTAGAAACGATGTTGGAACATATTAATTTGTGATGCTTCCAACACAATGCCATAATTCGACCACTTTACCAGAATTCGCAATACTATTTACCATGACGTAGAAGGCAATGGGAAATTGTTTAATTTAAGAACTAATTTTGCGAATGTTTGATGTTAGTGTGACGGCGAGGAACTTCTGTAATCCCACGGGGGAGACTGAAACACTGTTTATAAAGAATGTTATTGTTATTCAGTTATACTTTGATATGGATGCGAAACAGGCGTAACCATAGAAAGTTAATACAAGCTTGACATTATTAAAAAACAAATGGATAAATAACAGTAACAATATATATGGAATATTCTCTTGTGCTTATACTGTATGAGGTGTTAAAGAAGAGCATTCAATGTTTTGGTAATATTCATCCAAGCAAAAAACAAGCCTAATAAACGTGTTCCTAAACGTAATATCTTCCGAGATATGAGTGCTTGTTTATCAGCATCACAGGCTATGTGATTTCCATTTTAAAAAATTCAATATTCTGAAAGGTGGTAGCAAGAGTATTAATCAAAGAAAAAAATCTAATAAACATGGTTCCTAAATTAATATCTTCCGAGATGAGTAGGCTACTTCTTCTTCATTATCGTCATAATCATCATAATAGGAGATGCTCAATGTGATTCCCATTAAAATATTCAATATTCTGAAAGGTGGTAATATTAATCAAAGCAAGGAAAAAAAGTCTAATAAACATGGATCATAAAATCAATATCTTCCGAGATGAGTGCTCGATCGTCGTCATCGTCATCGTCATCGTCATCGTCATCGTCATCGTCATCGTCATCATCATCATCATCATCATCATCATCATCATAGGAGATGCTTAATGTGATCTCCATCAATATTCTGAAAAATGGTAGTATTTTTCAAAGAAAGAAAAAAGTCTAATAAATATGGTTCCTAAAATTAATATCTTCGGAGATGAGTACTTCTTCTTCTTCTTCTTCTTCTTCTTCTTCTTCTTCATAATCGTCACTACCACCACCACCATCATCATCATCATCATCATCATCATCATAAGAGTTGTTTAATGTGAGAGGTGGTAATGTTCATAAAAAAAAATAAAAAGCCTAAATAAACATGGCTCCTAAAATTAAATGTTATGCGAAGCTGGGCTTTAAAATTGATATTGTAAGAGCACCGTATCTTCTAATGTCAGCTCCTAGCTTATTTCTAATTGGGTATAGTATATTATTATATCGGAAGTACAGTAAATAAAAGGGTAACAAGGTTTGAGTCTTTAAGACGAATCTTGTGTGACGTTGATGAACAAGTACTCATGTCTCAGAAGATATTAATTTTAAAACCCATGTTTATTAGACTTTAGTTTCTTTTTTGGTAAATACTACCAGCTCTCAAAATATTGAATGTCTTTTAACACTCAGTATAAAATATACCAGTTATTTGTTAATAACTCTGACTCAAAAATAGTTCTTTACTTGTTCTCTGAATAGTACATTGTTTTTATGCATTATTATTATTATTATTATTATTATTATTATTATTATTATTATTATTATTATTATAGGAGCTTATTTCATTCCGTTCATTACACACACTTAAATCTTACAGAAAATTGTATTTGTTTATCCTAATTGCATTACCCTAATTTCTGTATAAACGTTAGGCCTACACGCAATTAGAGGGATTTTTCAAATCTTCTCTCACTTTTCCCTATGTCCGAAAGTTGCAAAATACATATTTCCATGGAAATGTCAAACTCGCTTAACTGCACAATAGTGCAAAAGAGTGTATTTTCATGAAAATGACGAAGTAAATGTTAAGAGCATCACAATAGGTTTATTTTCTTTGTGTACTCCATATAATTAAAGAAAAGAGATAAAACTCGATGTCAAGAAAATGGCATCTTTTCTCAGAATGCGTTTCGTAACGAATCAGGCATTTATCATGCTATCCTGTTCATATTTCATCTGCTCAAACTGTCATTCAAAAGCCGTACATACTCGTAAATTAAATCCTTTAATTTGCACCTAGTCAATTCCTTTCAGTCCAAGCATTCCAACTTGTAATCCAATCTCACCTCTCTTCTTGCGGGAAACCCGATCTCGGTGACTGCATAGACTGAAATTTAATTTTTTTTTTAAATTTAAATTTTTTTTTAAATTTAAATTTATGTATTTAAATTTAAATATACAGAATAAAGAATATAATTACAAAACAAACAAGAGAAATAGAAATAAAATAATACAAGCAATATAAAAAGAAGATACAGTAGTATTAACAAAATTTGAGACCGAATGAGCAGCGCTCGTGCTCGGTCGCAGTTCAGATATAATATTAAAATAAAGAATAATAATATCAATAAAAATAAATAAGTAAAATAAAATAGGAACTAAAATATAATTACAGCGGCAATGGAATTATATAATATAATATTAACACTAGAGAAGAATAATATCGCACATGAAAAGTAGGACTAATATATATTTCAAAATTATAGAATACAAATATAATATAGGTTGATTAATTCATACACATATGCTATAAATTTATTTAATCAAATTGAAGATATTAACATGTTTCTAATTTTCTTGTTATATGTTAGTGGGTTACATGTTAGAAGTTCTGGGTGTAATTTAGTTAAAGCATTGTACAACCGAGGGCCAAAATTTATGCTATGCTTCAGACCAGCAGATGTGAGACATTTAGGTTCTACTAAAGTTGAATTAATATTTCGTCTTGTGTCATAATTGTGTGTCTGTAATACAGACTTATTACGATTTTTATGATAAAATTTTAACAGCGTATACTTATAAATTTGTTCAATATTAAATACATTAAATTCAGAATAAATTAATTTAGTTGGATAATCGAAACGTTTCTTCAAACAAATTTTAATTATTCGTTTTTGTAGTAAATTTAACGGACTAAGATTAATTTTTGTACTTCCACCCCAAACAATTATACCATATTGAATGATAGACTGAATAATGGCCAAATAAACATTTCGTAGAACTCTAATAGGTAAGTAGCATCGAAGATTAACGAATTTATAAATTGTTTTACGAAGCCTCTTTATTTGGATTTTTTAAAATAGTGTTTCACTAGATATGAAGCAGCTATTAGTTCATTGTCTATGTACACAGAATATTAAACAAGGAGCTTACGACGGCAGCTTAAGCAAGATATGCTGAATTACGCCCTAGGTTACAACCAGAAACTGTAATGATTATCTTAATTCAGCTGTCGAATAGAAACGCTGCAGCAACAACTTCGCAAATTTCTTCATCGCCATTCAGTTGTTTTAGTGTCAAGTGTTACGAGTCCCACGCAATATTCCTGACAACTGCCGGCGTCGCGGTTTAACGACTGCGAGGCGAATTCAGAAAATCAACTCACGTCAGAGTTTATGGCTTCTGTTGCAGGTGTAATGTTAGCGGTGGCACAGTAACTCCAATCTGCAATTCATTAAGACCTTTCTGCAATGATTAAACACTGGCTCAGAAAACCTTTCCATAAAATTCATTACATATTGAACTCCAATAAGTGCTGCAACCCGAATATCTCTTATCCTAAGACACTCAGACTCGAACAATAAAATTTCACTCTATTTAATAATACTAATAATAACACTACTAATAATAATAATACTAAAATAATAATAATAATAATAATAATAATAATACATTAAAATATAATAGATACCGAAAGAAGAACATAGCTCGTGTTCGGAAGTCAGTTCAACAGATGCAAACTTTTACGAAGGCAGTGAAAATCAATTACATTGTCTTTAAAAAATAACGTGTAATAAAGACAAAATGATAATCATTTAGGACCTAGTAATTATTAATTATAACTTAAAAGAATACAAATATTTTTAAAATGTAGAACCATTTAGCAGAGTTATTAATTATAATAAGCAAAGAGTAATAACAGTAATGCTGCATAACTTTCGACGTCGGACATCGGATTCATTTCGCCACCACATGTCGTTATCACCATTACCACAGTCCGAGTTAAGTTCACGTGTAGGGTAAGCTTACTGTATTCGTACGAGAGCGCGACCGTTCGGCGACAAATATTCACAGAACAGAAATAGTAAGTACAGTAAGCCTCAGGCTGAAGTACAAACAAACCTTCGAGGCCTCCAGCGTAAAAGAATAATAATAAAAAAAGAAACAAAATGTAAACTTAGTACAAACGAAAATGTAGAATCATTCAGTAATTATTCAAGACCTCCCCGGAATAAGAACCAACAAAACTGTAATTCTTGTTTCAGGAGAAAGGAAAATAATTTCAGGGTCATATTTCATTAGACCTATATTTGCTATCACTACCATTTGACTAAACAAGGATACAAGTTTATCCAGCCATTGAACTAAATAGGCCTAATTTATTATTATAAATCAATGCTTTAAAATTACTTTTTCCATCTACATCACATATTTAAAAAATCTGATGTTACATTCCTTTTCCGGGGAGGTTTTCAATTACGAATTGGCTGTTTCGTCGTCAAATGTTGTAAGTCAAAAAACGTTGTTTTGTGGAAAGCAAGGTTTTGCACTTCACTGAGCAAAAACGCGCGATGAAAATAATTTTTGTGCGAGATCGTGCGTATTTGCTTGCTTTCCGCACAAAACCAATACGCGGTAAGCGTGAAATACCACATTCAGTATTCCCAACCTAACACACATAACAATTTTCCTCTTCTTACCGCTTAAGCGCCATATTCATTTTACTGCTTTAGGCTTTTAACATATTATTTTTGGAGACGTTTAACATAGTAATAATTATAAATTGGAAACTTACCACTGCAATTTCACCTAAATTGCACTGTTAATTATTGTTTTTAAATTTTTGCAAAAATTAAGTAAACTCTACAACACCACAAAAGTTACTGCATTTGTAATGCAAGTAACATTAAGGAAGCCGTGAAAAAATCAACAAGACTCCAGATGCCGATGTTATTACTGCAATATGTTATATAAATAATATTGTTAAAATATTAAAATGAAAAATAAATCATTACATAACCTTACCGTTTGTTTTAAGTTCGCATTTATAGACTGGGGGAAAAAAAAGACAGACGTATATCACGGCCTGCTGGAATATAGTAAACACAGAAAACATTTTATAGCAACAATGTTGAAGATAGATATTTTAGTTTTTAAAAGTTGCCGTCATTGAACAGAAACCAAGATGGAGATTTCATTGCAACTAATTAGAAATTCGTCTTTCAGGTATGTAATAAACGATCTTCGCACAAAATAATGTACGATACACGAGCGGTATGTTTGTTTTCATGTTCTCGGAACAACATGAAAACATCAACATTTCCATCTACATCACATATTTAAAAAATCTGATGTTACATTCTTTTTCCGGGGAGGTCTTCAATTACGAATTGGCTGTTTGGTCGTCAAATGTTGTAAGTCAAAAAACGTTGTTTTGTGGAAAGCAAGGTTTTGCACTTCACTGAGCAAAAACGCGCGACGAAAATAATTTTTGTGCTCTAACTTCTAATGCTTTTTGTTGGTAGATTTAGATATTATGGACTTACTTACTTGTCAGATTAATATTTTTTCATATGAAGAATACGATGGCACTACTAACTCAATTTCGATAATTTCTGATTTACACCCCTTGGCAACCAAGCAGCGTATGTATAATTAGTAAAGAATAAAACATTCATTCCCTGCTCATCACCCTTCTGTCTCTCATGTACGGAGGAGGGACTGCAGCCTGAGGCTTATTGTGCGTATCACTCCTATTCTGTGAATGATCGGATAGCCGAACGGCCGCGCTCTTGTACAAGTACAGTACGCGGCATCGTGAATTTAACCCGGGCTATGGTAGGGATGATGATGATATGTGAATTAATGATGGTGAAATGAGTCTGAGGTCCAACGCCGAAATTTACCCAGCAATTCTCCTTCAATCCGTTGAGAGAAACCCCTGGAAAAAAGCCCAACCAGGTAAGTTGTCTCAACCAGGATTTGAATCCGGGCCAGACGTGCTAACCATTACTCCACAGCAGTGGACCTCATCACCCTTACGTCCCGCCTCCCTTGTCCGTGATACCGTTTCCCCTCTCGCCATCTCGACACACTAATTTATCTTCCGTCAGTTCAAATACTGCGGACCAATATGTTACAACATGCTCGTAATGTACCGAATATGTGGTAAATTAGATCAAACCAACTTTATTTGTCTGCAGTGTTTAATTGCTCGCATCCACTCTTTGCCATTGCCGAGTTCTGGTTTCTGTGTCTCGGTTTTACGATAATTACACAAGTTAAAATAAAACGGGACGCATTCCGGATCTGGTTCTTATCAACATAGCTTGCGTGAATACCACATTATTCATGTATGAAACGCTGCACACTAACCAATTAGCAAATAAGACCTATGACAAAGTGATTCAATGTAACAAGTGTAAACAACCATAAGAGTGGACATTGTTCAGACCATGCACATTAAGAAGACAAGATATAAGACGTTTCACTTTTTGCTCATTTGCAGGAGGTTTGCATGGTTTCAGCAATTACAGTCTGCATTTGCTGGTTAAGGGGCGGAATGTTCCCTTGGTGTCTTGGAGATGTAATCCGGAGTAACAGCTCCTTCGGCATCTCATTGCTAATGCGTGTGCTGTGATTCTGTAAACTCGGGTTCGAGCCCCGTTTCTGGCTGCTAGACAAGACCCTGAGGATAACGGTTTTCCCAGGAGTTCTCCCGATTCCTCACTAGCCTTGATACGAAGCCAAGGGCGATGAATTTTGCAGGACGATAAAATCCTTTGCACGGCTTCCTCTGAGGAAAAGTAAAGCTGTGAGGTCCGCGTCGTACATTTCTGCCTCTGAAAGAGAGTTCTAACAAAATTATTTTGTCAACGATTTGTCGCGCACGTTGAATTTCGACGTTAACTAAATTCTGCAGCTAAAAGCGTAGTTAAACAAACATCACTGACAAACAAAGACGACGACTACCACCACCACCACCACCACCAAATTTATGTAAGCCTGACCATTAACTTTATAATTAGTTTTTTTTCTACATAGTCTGTCATTCATTTGGGCACCGTTTCTGTGACTCAAGTGCTAGTGCGCTGGTTTTCCATCCAGACGGCCCCAGGTTCAGTCCCCAGCCAGATCGTGATAGAATTTATGGCGGATAAAACAGAAGTTGCAGAGGGTTTTTCTCGAGGTTTTCCCGTTTCCCTCCATTATTCCACCAATATTCTCCACCTCACCCTCATTCTGCAATAGTAAAAATAGGCTGAGAAGAAGTCTTGATGGTAGTACGAGTTTCTGATGCCGATACAGGAAGGGTTTGGAGCTACTCGTCTTCGAGACGGGATCTGGCTCTATCAGCGGCTGAGGCAGGATGACCCACTTTCAGTGTTAGATTCACGAATGCAGTTATCGCATACATAGGACGCACAATGAACCAAAGCGTGGACATCGTTGAAGTATAGATTCAATGGTACTGCAGACAGCAGACATCTTTGCCTGAAGCCTCGATTCAAATTCTTGTTGCACAAAAGCTTCTCACATCTACATTAAACCGTTGGCAATTGCACACGTTGAAAAGTTATAAAGACTAAAATAAATCAGTCACTGGTCTGTGAAATGTCTGCATCTGCTCAAAGCTGCTGGATCCGTGGTTCTCATAAAACATCAATCCATGTCCTTGTGTTTTATTAAATCGCTGCACAATGACAGAAATAATGCTTGCGAAGAAATGTGTTATTCCTTACAGAGACACACTTCACATTCTCGATCTGGCGTTCTCTTTCTCTTCAAAATCTTTGACCGTTCTTGGTGGTCTAATAGTTACCATGACGAGCGTTGCATCCGAGGTTCGCGGGGAGCATGGCTTCCTGCGGAGGTAAGTGAAACTGTGGATGCCGTGTCTATATTTACGGAACGAAGTTCTGTCCGTGATTCTTGGCGTCAGGCAAAATTTACCTGATATTTCACACTCATGTTGAATTTGGATGGTGAGTTGAAATCTCTACATATTATGTGTTATTATTATTATTATTGTTATTATTATTATTTATTATTTATTTACTTACTTACTTACTGGCTTTTAAGAAACCCGGAGGTTCATTGCCGCCCTCACATAGGCCCGCCATCGGTCCCTATCTGAGCAAGATTAATCCAGTCTCTATCATCATATCCCAACTCCCTAAAATCCATTTTAATATTATCTTCCCATTTACGTCTCGGCCCCCCTAAAGGTCTTTTTCCCTCCGGTCTCCCAACTAACACTCTATATGCATTTCTGGATTCGCCCATACGTGCTACATGCTCTGCCCATCTCAAACGTCTGGATTTAATGTTCCTAATTATGTCAGGTGAAGAATACAATGCGTGCAGTTCTGTGATGTGTAACTTTCTCCATTCTCCTGTAACTTCATCCCTCTTAGCCCCAAATATTTTCCTAAGCACCTTATTCTCAAACACCCTTAACCCATGTTCCTCTCTCAAAGTGAGAGTCCAAGTTTCACAACCATAAAGAACAACCGGTAATATAACTATTTTATAAATTCTAACTTTCAGATTTTTTGACAACAGACTGGATGATAAAAGCTTCTCAACCGAATAATAACAGGCATTTCGCATATATATTCTGTGTTTAATTTCCTCCGAGTATCATTTATATTTGTTACTGTTGCTCCCAGGTATTTGAATTTTTCCACCTCTTCAAAAGATAAATTTCCAATTTTTATATTTCCATTTCGTACAATATTCTCGTCACGAGACATATCATACACTTTGTCTTTTCGGAATTTACTTCCAAACCTATCTCTTTACTTGCTTCAAGTAAAATTCCCGTGTTTTCCCTAATCGTTTGTGGATTTTCTCCTAACATATTCACGTCATCCGCATAGACAAGCAACTGATGTAACCCGTTCAATTCCAAACACTCTCTGTTATTCTGGACTTTCCTAATGGCATACTCTAGAGCAAAGTAAAGATAATTCTGGTAAATGTTTTTATAAATGGATTGGTAACACATATTTCTCTATAATTTGCACATTGCCTTCGATCTCCCTTCTATATAACTTATAAATTCAAGTCTCATTTTTCTAGGTATTTCTCCACCGTCTAAAATGTTTCTTTAAAGGTCTCTTACAAGGGTACAGATTATCTTCAACATCATTTTAAAATCTATATTGATAGGTGCCTTAAAAACTGGTCTAGAAATTGTCGCTATATGGGACTGCAAATTTAACAAAATTATTATTTACACCATCTATTATTTGCACGTGATCAAGTACTGATCGCACAGGATATGGATGATGCATCTTGCATGATAAGAAAACTGTTTGCGGAATATGGAAAATCGGAATTACAAATACATTTCGAGAAAACTGAATGTTTGACATTAGGTATGGATGAACAGTTAATATGAGACATAGATGAAATAAAAAATGTTGAAAGTTTTAAATATTTCGGTTCAATTTTGGAGAAAAATAGAACTACAAATTTAGGAATTAAAAGAATATCAATTGATGGTAGGAAAATTGTTGGAATATTGAATTCAGTTTTATACTTACTTACTTACTTACAAATGGCTTTTAAGGAACCCGAAGGTTCATTGCCGCCCTCACATAAGCCCGCCATCGGTCCCTATCCTGTGCAAGATTAATCCAGTATTCAGTTTTATACAGTAGGAATATTTTGCAACGCACTAAAAAATTAATATTTAAGGCACTGCTACAAAGCACTTTATTATATGGGGCAGAAACATAGGCAGTGACCAGACTATAAGCCGAGAGATTAATGATTAATGGTAGTGTAAATGGATTTTTGGAGGAGGGCAGCATGAATATCAAGAAAAGACAAAATCCGAACAGACAAATTATGCAGGTGGACAGGAATATTTTTAAAACAATGGAAGGGAAACGTTTGAGTTGTTATGGACATTTAAAACGGATGACTGAGAACAGACTACCATGGAAAATACTGAATTGGACGGCGGAAGGGAAAAGAGGAAGGGGTAGACACGAGAATGTTGGTTGGATGAGGTTCGACGGAGCATGCAGAGAAAAGAACCAAGTGACGATGATGCTATGAACAGAGACATTTGGCGACAGCGGATTAGTTTGGGTTGTAGTTGAAGGAGAACCACTGTCTAATGAAATATTACTTCTTCTTCTTCTTCTTCTTATTATTATTATTATTATTATTATTATTATTATTATTATTATTATTTAATGGCGCTCTGCTAACTACTAGGCTATTTACCATCAGATTCGCCCTACATTACTTGACATTCGCCTTAAAGTTTGAGGAAAACCTCAAGGAAAAACTCAACCAGGTAATCAGCCCTTACTTGAGGTTAATTTTAATGCGAGATACAAATCACATCTTCATCTAGCCTCTGTTAGTCTCAGCTGTTATAAGAAAAGAATTCAATATTTATGTATTACGATCTTCAATGCACTGCCTAATTGTCTCAAAACTTTGAAGGGCAAAGAGAAAAAGTTCAGAACAGAAATAACCAAATCGCTGCATACTCGTACCTTCCACTCAACTGAAGAATAATAGTTTATTCTTGTAAATTGAATTAATCTGTGTGCTGCATATTTTCGTATAACTTTTGACTTGTTCCGCACCTCAAAGCTGATATGAGATCTTTGGATTACAATAAATGAAATGAAAATGAAAACTCAAATATCATCTCCCTATCATAATCAAGGTATTCCAACAGAACGTCGTCACTCCGCACGTCATACCTATGTATTCTGAAAAATAGTTTTCTCATTCCAGATAAATTCATGCGTTCTATGAGTAATCAAGGATGCTGCAAACATGTATTTCCGCGAAAATTTGTTTTTTTTTTTTTCTCGCAGAATCACAATACATGCTCTTATACTTCGTGTAATGAGAGAGTAAAACAGGATGATAACAATTGATTCATGTTGAATACATTGCGTACAACGATACACATTTCAACCACTATGGCACTATGCAGGATATCAATAAAAATAAAGGCATTCTAAAACTATACATGGTAGGCCTACCAGGAATTCTAGAAAGTAACGGACACCGCAAATAGTTCCAACACTCTCCGCGAGATGGGGGAAGTGTGCGTCAAACTTGTTAAGATTCCAGAATCTCTTCGATCCAGTACCACGCAAGTCTTAACTTGAAAAGTCTAATCGACGCCGAATCACAAATAAGACAAGAATTATTAGATATTTATAGATAATCCTTAGAGATATCTAGTTTTCGCAGACTACGGGTTAAAATATCGTAAGTTTACACTCGCAAAATAATGTGAAATTTTATATGTCTATGACAGCTGCCTCATTGAGTGATACAATACCTTAGAAAAGATAAAAGCAATACATTACTCTAATAGATTAAATCCATTTTCTCACAGAAACGCTCACATGTAAACCCCGCTGGAAACGAAGTAAACCGAAGTTGGAAATAGAAAACGTTTTCGAGTACTGTACAAGACAACGGCAAGTTTTTTTTTGTCCTAAGCCGTACCAATTCACCAACGAAGTGCAAGAATCCGTTGCATTTGAACCAATCAGTGCCATTTATTACTGCAATATTGTCGATATCATTTTTGTCTCGACGCTGGTGATTCGGAATATTTTCTGTAATTGTAATTATAATTGTATTCAAAGTTATTTTTAAACTACAAGGGCTATTCATAGACGATGAGGCGATTGTAATTGTAATTATTTATTTAAAGTTCCTTCTAACTACAGAGACAATGTTTGTAATTGAAATTATAGCCTACATTTAACTTCCTCTCAAATCTGTTAAGGTTATACAAGAATGATGAGATTGTGGTAAATGTAATAATTTACTTATTTTCATTCTGAAGTACACAAAGTATTGAGAAATAAGGATATGAGTGTAATTTTGATTCTTTATTAAACGTCCTTTTGAACTACGAAGACTACTGATTGAAGAAGAGTTCTTTGTAAACTGTCATTCTTTACTCAACGCTCCTTTTAAACTACACAGATTATGTGATGGTTTTAAATTAGCCCTTATTTTATGTCCACTTAATCTGCAGCGACCACTAATCGACGGTAAGATAATGGCCACAGTGGATTAATATTGGGATGAGAATGGCAGAAATCTCTCTCGATCTCGGGTCGTAACCGGGAAGTCGCCGACTCTTGATCCTTCCCGCGGACTTCAGTAACACATCAGTTAACAAGGAATATATATTTGCGATGTCAACTAATTGAGTTCGACGCAGGTAATGCCCACGCTGCTGCATAGTGTTATTGCGCATGTCCACAACCGACTTGTCCAATTTAAGCACTATTTACTATTTAATTAAGCAGAGGACTTTTGAATATATGAGCTCACTTTGGCATGAGCTCAGTCCATTATCATAGGCTCATGAATACAAAACGCTTCGTGCTCAGGAATGTATGGCACTTGGGACCCGTTCGACCTGATCACCGGGCGATAAGCGACCGGGCACACGACTCAACGTCTTATACAGAGTGTTGGAGGCATTCATTGACATGAATAAACGGTGTCACTAAATGACACAAATGTTACATCTAGAAGCACGTATAACAGAAAGCTTTGTCAAATTATTCAAAATAAAATTGTTACAAATCCACTCATTTGGGAAGTTATATCTTGATATCGGCCAGCGTTTTTTGGTTCTTGGCAAATTTTGATATCCTCTTGGAAGATGCGACAGAATTTGTTTTGGCTATCTAGCAGAGTTCACCCTCTCCACATGTACTGGAGAGCTAATTTTGAGATGCGCTGGTTTGCAGCCGACCATTACTGCAGATTCGGTGGTTATCACTGTGTGTGGCACACATGGTGTTAGGAAATCTGAGAGAGACAAGTTATGCTTCAAACTTCTCTGGTTACAAAAACCCATAGCCTATACCAGTGGCGGCTTTACTCGATCACCATTTAAGAGTATAATTAAGGAACTCCATTTAAGAGTCTAATTAAGGAACTCGTTCATCGGATGCGGATTAAGCCTTAAGGCTCTCAGATTAAAAAAAAATCGTACGTCATTGGCGAATTCCCTCAATATACTTTAAGCTTTAAAAGTGTAAAAATCTTACGTCAGTGGTAAGTTACAGAATTCATACACCAGCAGGCGTTATCTCGGTTATACCTTACTGTTATGGGATTATGTCTCGAAGTACTTTAAGGTTCTATATTTGCGAAATTCGTATATCAGTAGTGTATTACATAATTACTTCGATTATTATCTAAGGCTCTCTATTAAAAAAATCCTCTTACTCTGGGCATATAATCCTGATCAGCCTTCGTATTATCTTGGTCCACATCCTTCACAGAAGAAATTTGCAAAAATTCGGCGCACTTATAGCTGAGGAGCTGGGTGCAATAACAGCATTAATGTAAAACATCGCCTTTGAGAAAAATTAGGTATACATTTTAAAAATTAGTAGGAACAAAATCTTTACATTTGGTAATAATTATACTTATGTTATGGGATTATAATTATTATATGAATAACATTACTGATTTGATAATATAGCCTATAATATTTAAGAACAGCTATCTATGCAATAACAGCGTTAATAGGTTAACACTTTTATTGCACACAGCTCCTCAAGTGATATCCGCGAATTTTTCGCATAAATAAGAAAAACTGTTAACAATCTATTCCATTAATGCCGTCCCGTTTTAATCTGTGTTTATATTGAGTACTTCATTTCCCCTTCACTGCAATGCTAATAACTACGTATACAATACACAGAGATAACCATTCCTATGAACAGTGGCGTGCCGCTGTACCGCTGAAATGTTGGCATACATCGCAAACAAGTTCTAATTTGTGATGACGGCGCAGCTGCTACTCTAGCACGAACACCACTGAATACCGGAATATACAACACAGTCAAGCGCACGTGACAGTACAAGTGGGGGTAGAAGACGTAGATTCGTTGTGAGTTGCATTAATGGGAGCCGGTGTACCGTCAAGGGATGTTGGTACTGGCTAAAAGGTAGTTCAAAATCGCAGAATCTGACGATTAAATGCATTCCGTGTCAGAACATACTCTGAATAAAACAATGTTCGAAAAAAAAACATTTTATTACAGATTGTCGGACAAGCCGCCTGTTTATGTAATTAGTCAATGAAATAGTAATATGCGTTACAAGAGCGGTATGTTGATGTTTTCATTTTCGAGGAAAAGATTGAAAAAGCGAAACGTAGTTGAGCTTTTTTAATTTCCGAGAACATGAAAACAAACATACCGCTCGTGTATCGTACATTATTTTGTACGAAGATCGTTTATTACATACCTGAAAGACGAATTTCTAATTAGTTGCAATGAAATCTCCATCTTGGTTTCTGTTCAATGACGGTAACTTTTAAAACAAAAATATCTATCTTCAAATTGTTGCTATAAAATGTTTGCTGTGTTTACTATATTCCAGCAGGCCGTGATATACGTCTGTCTTTTTTTTCCCCCAGTCTATAAATGCGAACTTAAAACAAACGGTAAGGTTATGTAATGATTTATTTTTCATTTTAATATTTTAACAATATTATTTATATAACATATTGCAGTAATAACATCGGCATCTGGAATCTTGTTGATTTTTTCACGGCTTCCTTAATGTTACTTGCATTACAAATGCAGTAACTTTTGTGGTGTTGTAGAGTTTACTTAATTTTTGCAAATATTTAAAAACAATAATTAACAGTGCAATTTAGGTGAAATTGCAATGGTAAGTTTCCAATTTATAATTATTACTATGTTAAACGTCTCTAAAAATAATATGTTAAAAGCCTAAAGCAGTAAAATGAATGTCGCGCTTAAGCGGTAAGAAGAGGGAAATTGTTATGTGTGTTACGTTGGGAATACTGAATGTGGTATTTCACATTTACCGCGTATTGGTTTTGTGCGGAAAGCAAGCAAATACGCACGATCTCGCACAACTATTAGTTCAAATCTGCCTAGGTATAATACAAAATAAATACTTTCCTCTTAGAAAAGTCTCTGTGAAGTCGTTGTTCACTACACGTTGCGTGAATGTACATGACATCAAATTCTGCATTGCCGCGTGATTTACGGTACTCTTCATAACAGCGACACAAGTCAGACACGCAAATAAATGTTTATTTCATTTCTTAACGGTGAGCTGTATTTTAGAGTTCTGAAGGTATTTTGATGTTCATTCTCAGAATGTAGAGTCCAGATCGCACTCAACAGTATTTGTGTAAACTTTCAGTTCTCGCGAGTCGTCTGGCTTCTATTCAGAACTAAGAATGCATGTCAGGTTTTATCCTCGAAAGAATTCTCAATAAACAAAGATGGAAACTTTCAATTGGGCCAATGCAGTGAAGATCTCATTTGATGAACAATTTTCTGAAAGGCTGGAGAACGACTGCCCCGTAGCAACTGCATGCGTTGTGACAGATTAAGTAACCATGGGAACCAATGCATTAGTGTAGACGGCATTCGGCAATAAAAGTTTGTAACAACGTCACAAAATCACCCTGTGAAAATAAAGTTTGCCCTCAAAGAATACACCAAGATCTTTGTTGCCATCTACTCTAACAAATCGATTTTCATTGAAGTTATTGGCCTAACTGAATTTAAGACAAGTGGTTTTCCTCGATACATTAGTTACGTGCTGGGTTACACAGATCCCCGTGCCCTCGTGCGAACATGCAGTTGTTGTGTTTATCCTCTAATACTATTGAGTAGCAGGCACGAGTTTCTTCGAATGCGTAACATTATATTCACTGTTTACACATTTTCCCCCTGCGATGTTTATTTTCGAAGAACTGAGCCGAAATAGGTCTGTAGTAGATAGAATTCAGCTTCAGGTCTGGCATTCGCTGTGGCACAGCTTCGGTATGTAGCCTAACAAATATGCAACTGGAGCTGCAATGGAAAGTTTCTGTGCTGTAGTTAGACTCCAGTGTATACATAAAGACTTCACCGCTACCAAATGACATGAAAACAGACGAGGTATAGTAGGAATCAACATGTCTGTTTTGACCAGTGCATAACTATGCGTAAGTTATGTAAAACTGCAAAGAACAAATCAACGAACCTATCTACTTACTTGTATACCTATCTAACTACTACCTGCATACCTACCAAGTAATCCGTATCTACTATCTAGCAATCTGTCTGCCTACCAGTGGCGTAGCATGAAATTTTGAGCAGGAGAAGCTAACTCAAGTTGTCTTTCATGCAATATGAGAAAACGTATTACAAAAATACAGTCTTAAAATAAATAGTAGTCAATGTCAAGTCAGCCGTCGAAGATTGGTTGGAACCTCGTAAG
The DNA here is from genome assembly GCF_040183065.1 of Periplaneta americana. Lineage (NCBI taxonomy): Eukaryota > Metazoa > Arthropoda > Insecta > Blattodea > Blattidae > Periplaneta > Periplaneta americana. The sequence goes on along the minus strand of NC_091132.1, from coordinate 9,756,017 downwards.
TAACACCAATAAGGCATGACCTCAAATGGTACGTAGTAAAATATGATTTCATGGTATACACATATCTCTAACAAATAGACACGTATACGTATAACATTAGCTCACTCCCTGTCATACTTAGAGAAATCACAATATTAACGGTCAATAGATACAGTACGTAAGTATGTGTCTGTCTTTTGGTTCTGTCCTTCATTGACAGCAAGGGAGTCGGTCATTTGTTTTTCAGATCACACTTTTGTTCGTAAGTCAGTCTTGATACTACAATTGTCCTAAAAAATTCAAGTAAATTAGTGTCAGGAACCGTTATTTCGCTCATTATTTATTATATCGGCCACAATGCACACTAACACTTCAACTGAACACAACTTACGAAAAGGGATAACTCGGAAACTACTTATTTAAAATGTTAAAGCTAGCTTCTTGCGAGCCTTGCGACTAGGATAGTTTAGTTAGAAAGGGATGGAAAATCTGCGGGGTGGATTACACAGAAGAAACCAGTCTGCTTGGAAGCTGGTGTGTGCAGGCTTCTTGTTTACTGCTGCATCACAAATCATCCTGAGCTGCCGCATCACAATATTTAACGCGTAAATATAAATTCTATTAAAATTAATAAATAATTTTGTCCATAGACTGCAGGTTTATTATGAAATTATTATTAACTGGGGAAGCTAAGCTTCTTAGCTTACATTGACGCTACGCCACTGCTGCCTACTAGTAAGCTATCTATGTACCTATTCTTAATATACATTTTTTTCTGTCTGGCTATGTAAATACTTTTAATCATTAGTCCTAATTTTATTAGAATTTTATTACACGTTGAGATGGATTAGGTTCAGTTTCTTATTGTTTAGTAATTTATTATTCAATCTACTTAAATAGCTAACTTCCTACTTAACCACTTGACCTCTTACTGAACTGCATTTTCGTTTATCTACGTGCCTATCTACTTAGCTAGCGAACTGCCACTCTATGTCTCCTATCTACCTGCCTATCTACTTAACTATCTGTTTAATTACCTGCCTACATATTCATTAGCTAATTATCTGTCTACCTACCTGATCACTTTCTTAACTACCTATATGATTATCTACATATCCACCTATTTAACTAGCTATCTGTTTACCTACCTGTCTACCTACTTAACTATACCGCATTCTATTATGTATAAGGGCGACGGTAGAAGGAGGGAGGAAGATAAATGCTATTTCAAGCAATAGCAGAGTTCACAGTCGAGGCTTATCTTGAAGTGGGGAGATCTGAAGCGTTCTGCCTCTGCCATTGGTTGAATTGCAAATCTTTCTCACTCCCTCTTCGGCAATGTTTATGTCGCCTGTCAGACATTATGGAACGCAGTATAGCTATCTGTAAAGCTGGGATTTACATGTAGTAAGAGTTAAGAATGATGCCGAATATAGCTTAGTCGGTGTGATGCCGGTTAAAAGATTTTAAGCCTGGTTGACAAGACTGGAAATTCAAGAACAGAGAACTTAGTCACAAGGACTAGACAATGCAGCTTTTAAACGCCGCGTTGTTTTGTAAGTGATGGTTAAGAGAATTAAAAACCTTTAGCGCTAACTAATGGAAGTACTGAATGACAAGAATGGCAAGTACTCGTAGAAGGAGTGGGGGCATGGGTTGCATGTTTATAAACTATACCGACTAAAAATATTAACTTTTACTACATACGAATGCCAGTTCTAGTTATCTGTCTCTCTACCTACATACCAGACGACTTCGCTATCTATGTCTTTGTCCCTACCTATTTACCTAGCAAACTATATATCTACCTACCTGATCACTTACTTAATTAGTCGTCTACCTGCCTGCCTGTCTCACTCTTTGTCTACCTGCCTGTTATCTACCTATTTATCTGTCTATCAATTTAACTCTTCTTGTCTTTATGTCTACCTAGCTAGCTAGTTACTTCTTAGTTATCTATTTGTCTACTTTACTCGCTATTTCTTTATCTACCTTCTTACCTGGCTACTTAAGTAACTATCCGTCTACCTATCTGTCCACCTACATAATTGGTAGCCTATCTTTACACATGTAAACTCCTCCAGTCTGTCCACATGCCCAACCTCTTCTCCAGATTGCTTGTCACACTCCGCCACGCAGCGAGCCTATTGTAATGTATTAACCCTCATTGCCCTCACGCCTTTTTTATTGCACTGAGAACGTCACGCTCTTAGCGGACTGAAGCGGAACTAAACGCGAGAGCTCCTTCGTTACGATTCAATTTGCAGGAGTTGAACAATGATGGAAGCAGCTCTTCGAATTATGGTATATTTTTATTCTCTGCCTGTCTCATGACCTCTATAGAAAAGGACTACATCAGGGACAGGAATCACAGAAGCTCAACAAAAGAAGTGTTCAGAACTGGAAATAACTGAAGAGGATTAAGCAATAACATTTCCTTTGACTACAGACTTAAAATAGTTGCATTCAAATTTGGGGTCATGTGAAAAGCGAATGTTTTTACATATTATGTTCAAAAATCATAAAGCTCTTGATTTTACTTAGCACGGTAAAGTACACATGCCATTCAGAAAACGTAATACAAATACAGAAATGCAGCCCTTTAAATGAGAAAAACTACTCAGGGTTATAAGATGATTGTAATTGTAATTCTTTATCTAACGCTATTTCGAAATACAGAGACGCTGAAGTAAAGAATAAAGGCTATTCACTATGGCGAGATGGTAAGATGAAGTTTAAGGAGCAATAGCCTACTAGATTACATTATATATATATATACTATATTATATTCTTTTCTAGGCTTTCACGGTGATTGTAATCAGATACAGACTTTCGGGTATTCCTCCTGAAACTCAACATTTTCAACAGTGAACAATTTCCGTTGCTCAGTTGTTACGGCAGTTACAAGTAGCCAGACATAACGAGCCCAGCAGAGTAGGCGATAGAGATGAACAACAATCGAGAAAGCAAGACTAACAGATCCGCAAAGCCGAAAACCCGCATGAAAATGTTCTATACTTCGCGTCGTTGACGTAAAGACTGCTTGTGAGTGTTTCGAGACGCTGAGATTGATCATTCCCGAAGTTCCGAACGTCAAGCAGCCTTGAGTCGCCACAGTTGTTTATATCTGACTGAAATGTTATCTACTTTGGCAACTGTTATATATGTATAAACAATTAAGTAGCCTATTTGAAACATCATCTCTACCTTTCAGTGTATAATAATCCGTTCCCCAATGTTTATTTAATTACTAGGTACTTATTAAAAGGCTAGGAATTTTCTTTTCATATGTTTGAGATCAAGTGTGCAATCTCAAGAAAAAAGATATTAAAGTTATGTTTTATGTTTCTTTGAAATGCAAATATATTTGCGAATTGTTTTTTTTTCTATTTATATAACCATAGGTAATATCATATAATAGAACCAGAACATTTTGATAACTGAGATATTGTTCTGTTTTGTCTTTTGTCTCATTTAAACATTTATAAAGTTGAGTAGCTTAATATCAAAGACGGACATCTGACCTCAATCAAAATTTAGATAGCTGTGATTTTTTATACAATTTTTCATGCTCTTTCCAGTTATAGTGAAACCATATGCAAACTATAACACTACATTTATAAAATAAATTGTGTTAAATATTACAAAGAACACTGTGAATTAAATAATTGCCTCTAGATCAAAACTATGGAGACGACAGATGTCCATCTTTGATATTAAGCTACTCAGTTATTTATTTCAATGATGTATGTTATTAAAAGTAACGAAATTTTTCCACGCCGACCAAATGCTATTTCGAGAATGATGAGCGAGACCCCAGATCACATATAAAACAGATTGCTCATCCCTATGTTAAAATCGGTAGTATTTTGAAGAGAACAACAGCCAGGATCGCCACCCGTTCGCCGTAAACGAACACGAGATAGCAGTACAGTCTCTAATGCAATTCGATGTGACTCCTTATGTAACAACTAGATGACAGCATAGTAAACCTGACAAAAGTTGTTACCGTCAAAGCCTATAAGGCCGAGCAATCTGGGCGAGACTGGAAGCGCACGAGAATAACGAGACGAGACTCGAAAGACAAATGCAACGAACACAGCGAGCGAGAGCGGCAGTTAGTTTTGTTCATATCTAGTAGGCGACCTCTCTGGCCAAACTATCAGCCCTGATAATGGTACCTCCGAAACGCTGGAAATGTTAAGCTCTAGGACGCGGTGGAATATATAAATATCTGTATTTCCTCTATTCACACTGTGAAAATATGTCATAGTACAGTATTTCAATAGAGGTATTTGAACTAGTGCATTTCTATTGCTCATTAATAAGTGCATTTCAAGGGTTTTCTTCTTTCTTGTTTTTATTTTCCTTATCCCTTCCTCATCCCGTTTGGATATCTCTTTCCTTTTCTCTGTTATTCCATCTTCTTTCTTCTTGAATAATTTCGAGGGAAAAATTGTTCCGGAGCCGGGTATCGAACCCGGGACCTTTGGTTTAACGTACCAACGCTCTACCACTGAGCTACTCGGGAACTCTAACCGACACTGATCCAATTTTTCCCTCTATATCCACAGACCTCAAAGTGGGCTGACAACCGTCAAGCAACCAACTTCGAGTGCACACTAACTCCGTGTGACTTAAATTGTGGTTTTCTGTTAACGAACAGTGACGTGTATTATGCATATCTTCTTGTTTTTAATTTCGTAATCCCACTCTCTTTTCCTTTTCTCGTAGGTTACGTCTTGTTCCTTCTTCAAGCAATTTTAATCTTTCTACACATCAATCCAATTTCAGGGATTCCTCTGGCTTTGATGTAGTATTGTTATGACACAATGCCGTAGCTTCTGCTTTCTTTCGGCAAACAGTAGAATAACAGGGGGATTGTTAACACCGACAAACTACTTGAATCATTCCATTCTTCCCATCATTAACTCCAGCATTTATAACCAGACTTCGACTTCACAGCCATGAGTCATACTGTTCATCAACAGTAGACCTACAGATTAAATGCAACTTCAAAGTTCAGTAACTACCGGATCAGAAGACATATGAGGACTTGTTAATAAAATTCAAATGAAATACAAAATATCCGCAATATTCATGCGTCATACACTGACATTCTTACCTGTTACTTTTGTTTACTACCACTTCTTAGTAAGAGTGGCAGGAGAAGAGTTCCTTACACGGATAGGCTACGTGTCACTTATCTATTGTTACAAGTGACGGAAGTGACTGAATTTAAGACTACCCTTTTAACAAAGACTTAATTCATTTTCTTTTTCACTCGATGTAAAGTTACACACAATGTAACAAAGATGTGACGTCATCTTGACTGAAACTGTTGTAACAGGCTTCTGAACGATCTTCATTGTGGAGAAGAATAGATGCACATCACAGGACTTGGTTTTGGCACACTGACTTCAGAAGTCTTCCTTCAGGCAGCGTACCGTCCTTGACCCACTTCCATAAACAAAGCCCAGGGGGGTAGGAGCGGTCCCTTAGTGGACTCTAAAAAGAAATCTCACGTAAACATCTTCAGCATCGTTTCGGTTGATACATTTATTCGTTATAAAGGGCTATTTTAGTCAGCTTCGCTGCGGAAGTTGTTGCAACTAAAGCAGGACTCGTTCATTTGGCTGGAGAGCAAGCAGAGCAGAGAATTGGCTCTCTGTCTCAGCGGTGGCTACGGTACCAGCATCATCGTCTACTATTATAGGCCTATGCTTCTTGTTTATTACTCTTCTACACTTTCCCTTTTAGTTCTACTCACACACGCTGCGGGTACACTAGACATCTCACAAATGCTGGCCTCCCTGGTCATGGGATGGGCGTGACGCAGGGCCACCGCAAAGACATCACAAGGCAACGAAAATACATCCAGTTTCGGGGACGGAAGATAAATTTCTTCCTTCTTATTTAATAATTGGTACTTTTATTTTTGATAACTGTTTAAACACTTCTATCCACACTTTAGGAACACAAACTATCATCTACGCATGTCGACGCACCTCCACTAGTAGGATGCTTTTCCACAATGACAGCAAACAAACACGCTTCAGGAAGGAATTTAATGCAAGACTCACTTTCTTCTTCCCTTCTTTATATCTCGCCGTCATAGTTATCTTAAAAACATATTCTTTCTTCATACATTTCCTACTACCTTTCTCTGCACACGTCTTTCTTCATCTCCTCTCTTCAAACATAGCTCGCCACCTCCTTTAACGCATCTGTCTCTCTCTTCACACAACTCTTTCCGTCTCTCCTTGTACTTACATCCTTCTCTCTTTTCTACACCTTCCATATCTCTTTGTGTATATATATATATATATATATATATATGTTTTTCTTTTTTTGCAGATTTTTTTCTTGATAAAAAAATTAAAATTATGGTTTATTTAACTACGCTCGCAACTGCAGAAGTTCTATCAGCGTCGCCGGTGTGCCAGAATTTTGTCCCGCAGGAGTTCTTTTACATGCCAGTAAATCTACTGACATGAGCCTGTCGTATTTAAGCATACTTAAATGCCATCGACCTGGGCCGGGGTCGAACCCGCAACCTCAAGCATAGAAGGCCAGCGCTATATCGACTACGCTACCGAGGCCGACTTCTTGATAAATATCTTTCATTGTCTCTTTATACATATTTCTCTGTTCACACATTGTCAACATATATTTCTCCTTCTCTATATGCATTTCTTTGTTTCACTCTTTACAATTAAATGTCTTTCTTCCGCTCTTCCTAACCTACATTAATTTCTTCACTTCCTATCTTAATAAATATTTCACTTGTTATACTTTTTTCTTTCTGTTCATGTCTTTCTTCAATCTTTTATTTTCTTATATTCATCTTATTTCAGAAAGAAAATGTTTTTCTTGCACTGTTATATTTTTAATAACAACAATGATTTGAATGCCTCTACCACATAGGTTTAGGTAACTAGAAATAATTATTTTCTACAGACAATTTGCAAGAACTCTTTATTCAACATTTTGATTCTATAATTAAACATTGAAAATTTAGATCAATTAATAATTGCAATGCTAATAATAATAATACTTAGATAGTACCTTTGATTTAACGATATTTGTCAGAGGAAGAACAAGAGCCAAGAGAAAAAGTTCAGAACATAATTAATCAGATTTCTCCAGATTCATATCATTTACTCAGCTGATGAATTGTTTATGCTTGTCAATTGAATTAATCTGCTTATTATATCATATATTTTTTATAATTTTTTATCTGTTCCACATTTTAAAGCTACATTGCTGATGTAAGATCTATGGAATACTTAGAGTAATGAAATAAAATGAAACTTCAGTAAAATGGTGGACGGCGGCTAGCTTACGGTTCTACATAGAGCTAAGTTATTTTCTTTTCCAAGAAAAAAGAATTTAGTATGCCCACACGCAAGGATAATTCGGGCTTCTTTTGAAACGCTATGGGTGTCAATAAGGGATACCAAACTTTCCAAACGCAGAATTTTTGAATATGTGACAATAACAGAAGGAAAAAGCTAATGCGTTCCATTTATATCTCTACCAGTAACGCGTTCAGTAGTAGAACAACTCAATGTGCCATGCAGCGATCTTGCCAGTGAAAAGTTGGGGCACAAAGTACGTCGAAGCAATGTCAAGCAAAGGTTGATCACTTTCCAGAGTTTGAGAGCACTTCACTTTTTTATGTGAAACGTTTAAGCGGAATCCTATACGGATAAAGGTATCCCACTTTCTTGTAAAACGATGGCATTTGTCGTGGTACCATGGAAGTGCAAGTGATTTTCCACGCGGTAAGTCTCACTTTGTTCTCTATTTAATGTGCCTCGAGGTTTTCCATGCAATATTGGGTATAACTTATGAATATAAAAAATACTGTATAGTGTTAAACAAAATACATACGTTATTGTATATTATTGCTTAAATTTGAGTATATATGTTTCATGCAATCATTAGGATTTCTTTAAATTCCCTGTTACATTTTGTTAGTTTTTCTGTATCAGAATTATCACCGTAAGATATTTATGAACACGTGTTTAAAGTAACAGTAAAAGAAAACATGTCGTTTCTTCTTTCAGTGATATGCTCTACTCTGAGATAACCGATTAGTCGCTTATCAGAAATCACCGACTAGGTACTGTTAAGTGATGGTGACTGGGCCCACTACTTGAAGATTATAGCACGGCAATTTTAATTTTATACTTATTATTTGAAACCAGTCGCTCCTTAAGAACACAGCTACTACTAGGAACAGAGCAAACCCGTGAAAACTCTTAACCAGTTACTTAACGGCAAGTAGGCCTACAGAATAAGGTTATCTTCTGCGCATATTAACAGCTTGGTTCCATATAGACACCATTATGCATTAGAGGGATTGTTTTTTTATATGTATTTCGTTGCTATGGTAAATGTGTCACGCTTTTATAAACAATTTATTGTTGTTAGGAATACACACAGCAATAATCTTTACAATGATTTTGTCTTTACGAACTCGTATAGACCTCGTTCAGTACTATTATGACTGTAATAGATAAAATTCTAATACGTCGAGAAGATTTCGAACGTTACACGGATTGAGAAATGGACCGTGCCCTGTAAAATCATTTCGTAAGTTGGTGAACAAATTTGAGGAAACTGGCGCAGTTACCGATAAAATGCGGTCGGATAGACAGAAACTGAATGTCACTGAAAACATTCCTTAGAATGCTCTTATTAATGCCGTTTATAACATAGTATAACGACAATTTCACATTCAACAACACGGCGGTGGCCATATTTAACTTTTTTTAGTGTTTCTTCTTGTTATGTATGTATACTGTCGTTATAATGAAAATTATTTTAGGGTTTAATAATTTTCTTGATTTTTTTATGAACATGAAATGTAAAGAATCGATTTAATGTTGCATCATCTACTGCAAAACCTATATGAAATTTGATATGATCTAACTCTCATTTCTTTAAGAACAAAATTGGTGCTTTTATGTTTGCAGAATGTGAAAATATGCCACAGTTATGGCCATTTGAAGCTGAGAACTTACTTTAGAATAACTATATTTTAAATTCAACGGCGACATACTCCATTTATCTCTACCAGTAACTCAGCAATGTTTGAGCGTTGTATGTAGGCCTATGTGACGGATCCGTATTGCGCTGGAAGCGTCATCCCCACAGCAGGCCCCACTGAGCTGAGCCACGTGACCAGTATGTTGGCGCTCTTCCCCTTGAAGTTGTCCAGAAACTCTCCTGTTCGACACGGGTGTAGCATGTAGAAGGGGCGTCGCAAAATCGGGTGCTCTTGCTGAGTCAGGACGCTCCATCTGTCTTGCTGCTGGAAATTCTCCTGTACCCTTTGCCATATTTGATCCAGGCTCAGCAGACTTCCATCTTCCTTCCATACGTTGAAGTACAGGGTGGGCACAGCGTAACTAGCACTGTACAACACGTGGTATTCCCACGTGAGAACTCTGCTCTGCGGCGCTGCAATTGCGTTGTCGTCTTCCAAGGCCTTGTCAAGCGGTTCCTCTAATGGAAGTAATGCGGCGGAGGTGTCAGATTTGTCTTCGAAATCTGGCAACACGATTCGCTTCATGAGATACGAAGCTTCCGGTACTTCCTTGTTCTTGTGAGTCCATCCGTCGGATATGGAGTCTGATATTTCAGTCAGTTGTGAAGCACAGCTAAGGAATTCCTCTAAAGAAATACTTCCGGGCATTGGAACTTCTTAGGATTTCCAGTGCTTCAACTTCTCCAATTGCTGTGAAATCTAGATGCCTTCCTAAAATAAAAATGAAATTATTTTTGTTAGCACTCTTATCAATGCTTGCATTAATGCTTAATTCTGTTAAAAGAATATTGCATGTAGTCATGTAGCGCTGTGCTTTCCATTTTGAGCCAGATGAATAAATAAGGAAGGAATAAATAAGGATGATTAGTGGGTTTAGACTTCTGTCTGAAAGTAAGAAAAGGCGATTCGAAGACTGTATCAATCCTCATCACCGTGTGAGGAGAAAAAGGAATATTCCAGTTAAGCTCCATAGCGTCACTAGCCAAAAGAGCAGAACTACACTCCTTTCTCTTCATTCTCACGTGAAATTCGATGAAGTGCATGGAGGATGACAATACAGAAGCTTGCTGCCGCAGCGATAGAACCTAATAATTAGATATCGGGCATTTTGCAGCACTTCAATTAAATGTTGAAGGTTTTCAGAATCTGAACACAGACAAACACGATTCATAAAGAAGAAAGAACGAAATTATGATTTGCATGACCAATCTTTTAATTTCTTGCATTAGAATGTCTACTTGCAGTTAGCTATTATTTTTATTGCTTAGAATTGATTTTAAAATAATTCGTAGAAATTTTTTGTAATAAAACGCAGAACCAGTCATGGATAATATTCAATATGTATTTATTCATGCAGTAACAGTAATTTAACGATGCTTTCAATTATAGAGTTTATTCAGCTTCGAAATTCACCGGGACTGGCAAGTTTCCCTGGAGCCCTCAGACACAGGGTTATTTACGACACAAGATCCACAGCTTTACTTCACTCCCAGAATTAGGATTTTATTGTCTTCGGTTGGGTTTGAACCCACTACATCAGATCCCACAGCCAGAATTGTAACCGCGGATATTTTATTAGGACTATACGTTGTAATTTTAAGACTCGATATATCTTTTATTGAGTTAACTACTTTTATACAGCATTCAATGTTACATTTTCTGCTGAAAGATCAAGAAATTTTCTTATGAGGGTCTGTTTTAGTACTGCCATAGTCCACTCTCGTGTGTTATATATTCAGTGGCATATTCTATCTTTGTATGCACAATGTCAAAGTTGCACATCAGCGTAATGTGTAGCTGAGATTTCTTGTCATGCAACAGGTGACAGTATCATGAATTGTCATCTTGCAAAAAATTACTCATGATTTCAGTTTTGTACAGCCATCCGTGATATTACTTGCAATTGTTTTATATTGTGCTCGTTGGTTTTGGTTCACTAGAGAGTCAGTCAATCAATTCTAGTATTTTTCTCCCAATAACTGTACATTTAATGTCCTTCTGAACCTTATATCTTATTTTCAAGTACATTTATTTCTTACCCCTTCTTGATAGCGTCAACACCTTTTTAGTGCCGTGTTATTTGCTGTCTAATATTATATATATACACATATTTGGAGAATGTAAACCACGTGAATTACCCGCCGACCACGAATGCCTCATGTCTGCCTTTGGGCCTGATTGATGAATTATTTTTGCCAAACAGCTATATCTGAGGGTGTATTTGCGACCTAGTCTAAATACACAAAATATTTAGCAGAAAGGTTTTTTTGTTCTTTTTCTGTAACGACTAGAATTATGTTAATTTTATAAATAAAATCACATGGACACTCAAGTGTAAATCATATGTCTCAATATCTTTTCAATTTGAGGTAAAATCCTGTCAACATTTTTTAAAGGAAAAAGTCACTTTTTTGTGCTATTTCCGAAACTGCTACGTATACGTTTAATTTAAAAAGTTTTTCAGCTGGAGACATAATTACTTACAGTAAAATAATTACTTAAGCTCACAAAAGTCTTCTGAACACAATTGTTCTGTACTATACACTGTGTCCGGCAGAATTACTACCAATAACAAATGTGAATATTTCCTCAACCATTTAGGTTACAAGGATGCTTATGTTCTCTTCTACAGAATCTCTTGTGCGTAGGCGCTGGTCGTGATATTGCACAGCAATGAAAATGCCGTAGTTCACAGTGCAGAGGTTGCGGAATTAAAACTTCCCATTATTCTGTAACGAACATGCAGGCAAGAATAGGGGCAGAATCTTCCAGAGCGTCATACCATAGTTAAATGGCATAAGCAGCCGTTGAAAACAGGTTCGGTGCTCAGAAAGAAGGGAAATGGCAATGAAACAGTGACTCAGGCTAGAGATGAAGAGGTCAGAGAAGCTTTTCAACGCAAATCACGGAAATCCATTCGACGGACATAAGAATGGACACTGCGCGTCGGTACCTTTGATATAGCAGTGACTTATTTCAATGACCTTCAAACCAGCTGTACTTGCGTCAGCGTGAGGTTCTCCCTTATTCCCTACGGTTGGCGCTGATAACGCACTAGCAATAGTCAGCAGAAATACTTTTTTAGCACACTTACCAGCGAATAAGCATTGCTCTTCCACCATTCGCAAGTGCTCGATTACACTGACCTCTAGCGTCTGGAAGTGGAATTACACGGTAACGGAGCGCATGCGCACAGCCAGACAGAACAGGAAAGTTCACTCAGTGTCCATTCTCTATAATTTCTATTCGCTGGTATACCGTTCATGACAAAATATTGCGGCTTGGGGCCTACAAGATCCAGCTAGTGAAGAGGCTGCAGCAAAATTATAAACCCAGACGGGCCGAGTTCGCTAAGAAACCGCCTTGACACTGTTGGGGCCATCAGAAGCGCTCTACTGGAGATTTACTGAAAATTTGTGAGTTTCCCTAACAGAAAATAAAATCATTTGTTATCGGTAGTAATTCTGCCAGATACACTGTACTGTACTGTATTATTTCATTTGAGCTTCTAATTTAATGTACGGAACAAAATCGTGAAAAAAAAAAAAAAGATCGTTACAGTCGTCTTTGCATACATCGCTATTTTATGTGTGTGTTTTTTTAATAAAGACCCACAAATTTAGGGCAGAAAATCATTCTAATTTATGTGCATACTTCCGTTCGAAGAGACTTTTATACAATGATTATGGACAAAATCCGTACAGTATCTATACTTGTTTTTTTGAAAGATGGGACATGACAGGAGCGTTGCGATCGGAAAAACAACTGAATGTCACATAGCGTGGTAGGCCTGTTGCTATGGTAACAACGGTTGAGTTGCCAAACTTACAGTTTCCATATGGCAAGTGCTTAATAGCTCTCATGGCTACATTTATTGTGTACACAATGTTAGCACTGGCACGTTTCATCTTTGATTCTCTGTCGATTTTTGTATTGTTTTCTTACCTTCGCGTCAATTGTCAATGAATGTTTTAACGTCAGCCATCTTAACGACAATTGCTAGCTACCATCAGCTGGCAGCGTGGTAGTCCCTATTGGCAACATGGCAATGTAGTTCCAAGCTCGGCCGCTTAACTGTCATGTCCCATCTTTAAAAAAAAAAACAAGTATAGGAAGAAATCGCAGTGCACAAGACATTCCGAAGACCATTATTTTTGTAACGGGAATTATACTGTATTTCTTAGCTAAAACAGTAAATGAAATGATACATCACACAGTTTGCATTCGGAAGAGTTTCGTAAGCTTTAATATTTATTTTCTATGCTTTTTTGCACAGGCAGTGGATGTTACTACAGTGCTGCCACGCTACAGGAAGTATTCCGTAACTAACATCTAAACGAAGTAGTGACCTTGATGAACCATGTGACCGAATTACCAACATTAATGTTGAAATATTATTGTAATGTTTAATATTTTACCTGGTTGGCCGCCGGTCTTCAAAAAGCAGTTTCGCTGTAGAGAACACGCACCCAGACGAGCATTATCTGGCGGCCTTCTGTATTATCGCTGTAAGCCAGGCCAGGCGCTGTTCACGCATGCTTCTCAGAACAATCTCCTTGCGGCCACGTCCATGCTTTCTACTAGTCTGAGTCAGAGCGTGCCTCTGTGGCTATGAGCATGCGCAGTGCACGCCAGAGTTCGCGGTCGGCTTTCATCGTGATTATTCGTTTCTCGTCGACTCTGAAGTACTATTGATCGACTCGTGAGGAAAATCGTAATTCATAATATAGCTCATCGGCGGATATAATTAGAAATATTCGTAACTGAATAATGTATTTTATTCTTATATGGAGAAAGTTACACAACGCAGAACTGCAAGCTTTGTATTCTTCACCTGACATTATCAGGAACATTAAATCCAGACGTTTGAGATGGGCAGGGCATGCGGCACGTATGGGCGAATCCAGAAATGCTTACAGAGTGTTAGTTGGAAGGCCGGAGGGAAAAAGACCTTTGGGAAGGCCGAGACGTAGATGGGATGATCATATTAAAATGGATTTGAGGGAGGTGGGATGTGATAATAAGAGACTGGATTAATCTTGCACAGGATCGGGACCAATAGCGGGCTTTGTGAGGGCGGCAATGAACCTCCGGGTTCCTTAAAAGTCATTCGTAAGTAAGTATTCTTATATATTGAAAGGTAAAAGGAGATGCACTATCACCTTTAATTTTTTACTTTGCTCTAAAATATGCCATTAGGAAAGTCCAGAGTAACATAGAAGATTTGAAATTGAACGGTTACATCAGCTGTTTCTTATGAGGATGACGTGAATATGTTAGGAGAAATCCACAAACTATTAGGGAAAATACGGGATTTTACTTGATCCAACTAGGCCTAACGAGATAGGTTTGGAAGTATATTCCTAAAAAAACAAAGTATATGGTCAAGTCTAGTCACCAGAACATAGTACGAAATGGAAATATAAAAACTGGAAATTTATCCTTTGAAAAGGTGGGAAAAGTCAAATACTTTGGAGCAACAGTATAAAAAATAAATTATATTCGAGAAGAAATTAAACGCAGAATAATTATGGGAAATGCCTGTTATTATTCGTTGACAAGCTTTTGTCATCTAGTCTGCTTTCAAACAACTGAAAGTTAGAATTTATAAAATAATTATATTACCAGTTGTTCTGTATGTTTGTGAAATTTCGATTCTCACTTAAAGAGAGGAACACAGGTTAAGGGTGTTCGAGAATAAGGATCTTAGGAAAATATTTGGGGCTAAGAGAGATGAATGGAGAAAGTTACACAACGCAGAATTGCACGCATTGTATTCTTCACCTGGTATAATTAGGAACATTAATTCCAGACGTTTGAGATGGGCAGGGCATGTAGCACGTATGGGCGAATCCAAAAATGCATATACTAAATAGAATGTTAGTTGCAAGACCTAAGGGAAAAAGACCGTTGGGAAGGCCGAGACGTAGATGGGAGGATAATATTAAAATGGATTTGAGGGAGGTGGTATGTAATGCTAGGGATTGGATTAATCTTGCTCAGGATAGGGCCGATGACGGACTTACGTGACGGCGGCAATGACTTCAGGGTTCTTTGAAAGTCATTTGTAAGTAAAGGTATCCTAATTAAAAGTTCTTGCGCTTCATGGAGGATACTCAGCGAACCTTAGCATAGTCAAGTGATGTGACTTGATATTGTACCTAGCTGGAATTTAGCACAATAGATCAGCAATGACTGTATGGTGTTTATATTGGGCACATGCCTTGTGTAATAATGGTTACTGTTATCATAAGTAAATGTATTACAAATTAATAAAAAAATATAAATATATAATATTAAAGTACAGTAGAACCTTACTAATTCGGATTAACTGGGAGACAATTCGGTCGGAATTGGTTAAAGTCCGAATCATAGAGAATTTACTGAAACAGGGCTATTTCGACAATTGAAAAAAATGATATTGCATAGTTGTTTAATTACTAACTTAGTGTTTAATCATTCTATTTTACAAACATATGGAGCACAGAACATAAATTTAAAAAAAGAATGAGTTTGAAGTTCTTTAGTCCAAGTGAATTACTGCAAAGGAAGTACCGGTGCATACGAGCTTTGGAGTTTTCAGACTGTGATTTAAAGAAAGAGATTAAGTGTTGTCTGCGTCTGTTTGCGCTGCTGTTCTTTATGTACATCATCATGACGCATTTCTTCAACGGCAAGATAAAATGTCTGACATTTCGGATTGCAGCCCACAAATTCAATTATTGTATTTAAATTAATCCTATATTGGAAAATTTGAATTTATTACTACATTTTTCACTCTTTATATTCACTTCTACCTTCAATCTGTAGAATGTTTATATCTAAGTGACGCGTAAAACGAAAGAAAAGAGCTGTTCCAATTATCGGGATTTCCGTGTATTACTCAAAAAAGAAAAGGGCTGCATAAACGATAATGGAAATATTAGTTGTACAATATATTTAGCTACTGTGAATGTGTATCAAGTGTTCTGATAAACGTTTCTATTCGGCGCCTGAATCAGCAAGGCCAGTTCAAGTACACTTGATTATTAGCAAGGGTGTCGACATTAGATATTGTTTTAATGCAAATTTTGTTAATTATTTTTGAAGTGCTACAAGAGACATAGCAGAGTGCAAAATGCTAATGATACTTTTTGAACGGAAACTGAGAAAGTGAATATTTTAAGAGTACCTCGAAATCAGAAATACAAGCATTAAACTTGAAAGTACTTTTATTTTTGTTAATAACACTATCTTTTTAAAAAATGATTAATTAAATAATAATACAGTTGCTCAGAGTAATTAAAAGGTATTATATATTAACTACTGTTTTAGAGGCATGCATTTTGAGTTTCAAGTGTAAACATTACACTAGAATGTATGTACTTATTTGCTCTTCTATTCAGTAAGTAATTGTTATTTATTCTATTCTCGCTTTTCTTTACACACCAGATGTCACATTCTGCATTACACTTATTTCCTTTGTTGTTACCGATGTCCATTTGTTTATTCATGTATTAGTTAAGAAGATCACTGTATTAAAGTGTCCAATCAATTATAGGCCTATACCAAGCAAACACATTTTTAATAAGACAGTAAATTTCCTTCAATTGTTACTCCGCCTGTGTACTCAGAAAATGTCAGTTTCATGTATGATGAATGATGAAGTGCGCCTGGTGTTCTGTCTTACTTACTTACTGGCTTTTAAGAAACCCGGAGGTTCATTGCCGTCCTCACATAAGCCCGCCATTGGTCCCTATCCTGAGCAAGATTAATCCAGTCTCTACCATCATATCCCACCTCCCTCAGATCCATTTTAATATTATCTTCCCATCTACGTCTCGGCCTCCCCAAAGGTCTTTTTCCCTCCGGCCTCCCAACTAACACTCTATATGCATTTCTGGATTCGCCCATACGTGCTACATGTCCTGCCCATCTCAAACGTCTGGATTTTATGTTCCTAATTATGTCAGGTGAAGAATACAATGCGTGCAGCTCTGCGTTGTGTAACTTTCTCCATTCTCCTGTAACTTCATCCCTCTTAGCCCCAAATATTTTCCTAAGCACCTTATTCTCAAACACCATTAATCTCTGTTCCTCTCTCAAAGTGAGAGCCCAAGTTTCACAACCATACAGAACAACCGGTAATATAAGTGTTTTATAAATTCTAACTTTCAGATTTTTTGACAGCAGACTAGACGACAAAAGCTTCTCAACCGAATAATAACACGCGTTTCCCATGTTTCTTCTGCGTTTAATTTCCTCCCGAGTGTCATTTATGTTTGTTACTGTTGCTCCAAGATATTTGAATTTTTCCACCTCTTCGAAAGATAAATCTCCAATTTTTATATTTCCATTTCGTACAATATTCTGGTCACGAGACATAATCACATACTTTGTCTTTTCGGGATTTACTTCCAAACCGATCGCTCTACTTGCTTCAAGTAAAATTTCCGTGTTTTCCCTAATCGTTTGTGTATTTTCTCCTAACATATTCACGTCATCCGCATAGACAAGAAGCTGATGTAACCCGTTCAATTCCAAACCCTGCCTGTTATCCTGAACTTTCCTAATGGCATATTCTAGAGCGAAGTTAAAAAGTAAAGGTGATAGTGCATCTCCCTGCTTTAGCCCGCAGTGAATTGGAAAAGCATCAGATAGAAACTGACCTATACGGACTCTGCTGTATGTTTCACTGAGACACATTTTAATTAATCGAACTAGTTTCTTGGGAATACCAAATTCAATAAGAATATTATATAAAACTTCTCTCTTAACCGAGTCATACGCCTTTTTGAAATCTATGAATATCTGATGTACTGTACCCTTATACTCCCATTTTTTCTCCAATATCTGTCGAATACAAAAAAATCTGACCAATAGTCGATCTATTACGCCTAAAACCACAATGATGATCCCCAATAATTTCATAGTCAGAAAAATATAAGGGGTAACCGGTTGAAATTCGAACATTCGGTCGGATGCTAAACCTTCACGGATGTTCTCTGATCGGTTGTAAGCCCTATTCTGCAGCTCTCTAGTGCCTATGACAAACATTACCGATGGACATTACATTTAGAGTTCCGAGTTCTGTGCGTTGAAATCCAAGCCAAGCAGCGCTCCTCGCGTGCGGAGGCCTGCACTGGGTGGCGCGGTGCTAATTGTGCGGAGGTGATGAATCGCGTCTTATTACCGGGCGTTCGATTTTGACAATGCCATTATCAATTATGTGAGGCAGGCGGGGCGGCGCTGGAGCGACCTTACACGGACCCGCCAAGGCTGTCTCACAGAGCGCGGCTCATCCACAAACACAAAATGTCTTCCTTTCTTGGGAGACATAAGAACGCTCATGCTATCTACTACCTACTTTTTCTACTCCTTTTACCTTTCAACTTTCCACTCTTTTCATTAATATCCTCCGTCTATTTCTTCATTTCATTCCTCTTTATCATAATTTTTCTTTCCTTTCTCTATTTCCTTCATTAATTTCTTCGAAACTTCTCTATTTTATCAATTTTTTCTTAATTGCTTGATTCTCCTTCCTTAATCACTTGGTTTGCCCATCTTTCTTCATCGTTCGATTCTCCTATTTTTTACTCATTACCGTTCTTTCTTCATCGCTTGATTCTTTTTATTATTTCATCGCTTGATTCTCCTTATTATTCCATCGTTTGATTCTCCTCATTACTTCATCGCGTGGCCTTCCTTTTTTCATCGTTTGATTCTCCTATTTTGCATTGTCTTATTATCGTACTTTCTTCATCGCTTGATTCTCCTCATTACTTCATCGTTGACCTTCCTTTTTCCATCGTTTGATTCTCCTATTTTGCAGTGTCTTATTATCGTTCTTTCTTCATCGCTTGATTCTCCTCATTACTTCATCGCGTGGCCTTCCTTTTTTCATCGTTTGATTCTCCTATTTTGCATTGTCTTATTATCGTACTTTCTTCATCGCTTGATTCTCCTCATTACTTCATCGTTGACCTTCCTTTTTCCATCGTTTGATTCTCCTATTTTGCATTGTCTTATTATCGTTCTTTCTTCATCGCTTGATTCTCCTTATTACTTCATCGTTTGATTCTCCTCATTACTTCATCGCTTGACCTTCCTTTTTCCATCCTTTGATTCTCCTATTTTGCATTGTCTTATTATCGTTCTTTCTTCATCGCCTGATTCTCCTTATTACTTCATCGTTTGATTCCCCTCATTACTTCATCGCTTGACCTTCCTTTTTCCATCCTTTGGTTCTCCTATTTTGGATTGTCTTATTATCGTTCTTTTTTCATCGCTTGATTCTCCTTATTATTTCATCGTTTGATTCCCCTCATTACTTCATCGCTTGACCTTCCTTTTTCCATCCTTTGGTTCTCCTATTTTTCATTGTCTTATTATCGTTCTTTCTTCATCGCTTGATTCTCCTTATTACTTCATCGTTTGATTCTCATTACTTCATCGCTTGATTTTCCTGTTTTCTTCATCACTTGATTCTCGTCTTTCTTTAGCGTTTAATCCTATTTTTCATCGTTTTTAGTATCGTTCTTTCTTCATCACTTGATTTTCTTTCTTTATGCTTCTCAACTTTCTTCGTCATATGCTTCATCTGCAGACGAATCTGACACGACACTTTCGTATCGTAATCTTTGCCTCTTAAATATTCTACATATAAGAGACAGAGTTATCAAACTGACGGGTTGTCATTTATTTCTTGATCAATTTTCATAAAACAATTCTTACCTTAATGATACGTTAAAAATAACAGTAATTCGACTTTCGTGGGAGGAAATTCGACGAACGTTAGGTAACCAGCAATACGATTCATACAACGAAGGAAAATGTTACAGCACACCTGCTTTCCTCTAACACTTTGTTAGTGAAGTCGCATTTTCCAAGAAATCATGGAAATAATATAAATTATCATGGAAACAAGCCTTTAGAACGTGTGGGAAATGGGAACGTGGGGCAAAATAAAGCACATCATACAGTCGCCTAGCAGCAATAAAAGTTGACAGCAAGAGCATGGAACAAGATCAGCCGACTCAAAGCTCAAACTGCCAGTCGCTGCATTCTTTCCAATTGGAAGCATAATGAAAAGGGGCACCGACTATCTACGCAGGGGTGCCAACTTTCCCGTTTTATTTTCTTGTATTTTTAACGCTGCTTTAACGCGGTTTCCAAAGAGCAATTCTGGATTATTTTGAGGTAATTTTTTGGATAGTCTCGGAGTCGCATCCCGCAAAGATAAAAAAAAAAAACATTGTAATTGACTATGAATGGGCCTCCACTTCAGTACACCTTTCTTCACCATACATGTTGCGAAAGTGTAAACCACTGCACTGGAACATACATGCTGTTTGCAGAGCAAGAAAACGACAGAAATACCCTTTGATTCAGAATTAATGTCTTTTCATTTAATATATTAAGGATCCACTAGCAAACGTGAGGAAGGAGAAGCAGCAGTGCAAGGAAAAGAAGAGAAGTGCAGCAGAAGTAGGAAGAAGTAGTGCGGAAGAAGAGTCTAATGAATATGGTAGGATTAGGAGGAAGAACAGGAGAAGAAATAGATTTTTTTTCGTGGCATATTTGATAGTATGAGAGTCATTATTTCCTAATAGACATCGCCTGTCTCAGTGACTAACCGTCACGTGTCTGAAGTACGGGCCAAAACTTGATTATCAGTTTCAAAAGTCACACGATGGACAACCCTGCCAGTTGTCAAGGAAATTGTCCAATAAAGCCAGCTTTCTACCACACCTGGATCACCCCAATACACTGGCCGCCAACCCTGGGCGGGATTAGTAGGGTGAAGCTGTTAACCTGGGGTTTTCGCTTCGTGCTCTTGCAAGAGCCACACACGTTACCGAGTGAAGGCCGCTGATGGCTCTACTAGCATTGTTGTAGTTAACAAGGTTGTCTACATGTCGTCCGAGTGTTTCCATGTCTGTGATTCCTTACTAACAGCTTTCACTTGTTCAACAAATTTTGGTCAGAATTTACGGATACACATTAATTCCATTTTCTATTATGGATTACTTCATCAAATAAGTAAGTCCATCGTAGCGTTTAAATTGTAGAAAATCATTATGTAGTCATTTCTTTTACACAGTTCAAGGATCGTTGGCTCTAGTAGTAGCAGTGGTGATGGTATTCAGTTGTTTACAGGACTCGTTAACAACTTCAGCTACTTGAGTCCTTACTCAGTGTATTAATAACATAATTATTACCGGTAGTAATGTTTATGGAACGCGACGACATTATAGCTATTTTCATCCTTAGCAAGGATTAATCAAAGAAACGAAAATTTGAGTGGTATAATGTGAAGGACAGGCACAAATTGTAATCGCTGCCGATCTAAAACTCTGAAAACAGATACGTTTATGAAAGGGAGAATAACGGTGAAATAAATTCATAATTATAAAACCGACACTAAAAGGTCCGAAAAACCACTATAAAATCTATAACAGGGCTGGGCATCAGGAGCGGAACTAGACTCTAAACGGGGAAGCTTCATATTCATCCGTCACTGAATCAACGCTGCGCGGTGTTCGGTTGGGAAGAAAGGGGAAGAAGAGAAATCATATGGCTTCCCGTGAGAGAGTAGAATCCGCTCTTGCTGCCCAGTCCTGATCTATAACATGGGATAAAAAGACGATTATCATATGTAAAATATCTGAGTGTGTTTTGAAATAAAACATCAAGCACTCTGATATAAAGAGTTCCAATAATAACTAGAAATGAATTAAAAATATCCT
Source organism: Periplaneta americana (assembly GCF_040183065.1). Lineage (NCBI taxonomy): Eukaryota > Metazoa > Arthropoda > Insecta > Blattodea > Blattidae > Periplaneta > Periplaneta americana. The sequence goes on along the minus strand of NC_091132.1, from coordinate 9,734,252 downwards.
CCATGTAAAAAGGGCCTACATTTACAGTAGCTTTAACTGTGAAGACTACCTGTTGAAAATCATAAGTACATTACTGCATGTTAGGTTTTCCTTGTATTGTCATCTATCGGTCAGTCCACAGACATGTTTACTTCGACGTGTTGCCACCTACAGGCATGTACTGTACGTAGACCTACTACCTGGTGTCACATCTATATTAATGTATTATCATATAACGAAGTGGCATATCTGAATAGTCTGGAGACATGTTCACTCTGTACAATTATATTTTGAGATCTTGCGAATCAGTAGGTGTTCCAGAACACCTTGTGAAGGCGTTTACTGAATAGAAATGAATCGGTAGTTGCATAAACAACACAGTCCAAAAAAGTAAATTTTACAGGAGAGATATAAAACAACTTTTCTCCTAAACTGTATCTTCAATTGGTGCAATATTAACCTTCTATAGTGGGATACTTTAATTATAAAATTCAGGATGATACCTTTCATTGCTATTTTTCTGCAATCATTTTAATTTTGTGGACTCATGTTGTTATTGTAAGGTAGTATTTTTAAAGGAAAAATTGATATAAATGCATATTATCAACAGGGTGATATTTTTCTTTCGCGCAAGTTGGATACTCTGTTAAATTCATCTAATCTGCAGTTTTGCCTGCTGTGCCGGAATTACACTCAGTATAGCCATAATTTGAGTGGAGTCTTACTCTTAGTTAGGTCTATATTTCTTTCTTATAGTTGACAGCAATGCCAAACTAATATTGCTAGTTATTAGAATAAATGTTAACTGACGTTAATCCGGTTCTGCCATTCAAATGGCGCTATCTTGGTGTTATTTTCACGTTGTTTACGGCTTACGTTTTTCCCCTTATAAATATTATCAAGGATTCTCTTCAAATATTACATCATCATCTCTATTTCAATTAATCCACTTATATATGCCTTCAACAATTAACTTTCTTTTTTCTTTAATGTATCACATCACATTATATTGTACATGTTTATTGTATTCAGGACCCTTGTGGTCACTCAAATTCTTTGAGCTGATGTCTATAATTTAGAAAAAAATATATATATGTAGTGAATTTAGAACATTTTTCTAGTTCAGCATAAAAATGCCAAGAAGAAAGTGTGAAGTCCAGGACGAGCGTTTTGAGGGGGGAGGAAGTCGTATTAGTGAAAGCCATGTGTTTTGTATATTTTGCAAATGTAATGTTAATTGTTAAAACAAAGGTAGCTGCTTTAATCTCTCATCTGTTGCACAAACAACATGAGTCCAGAATTTATGTTTATACAAGAACATAAAAATGAATGTGTAAGTTTACCTATTTTAAATACAAGGACTCATGTTATTTACACATCAAAACATGCATCTAGTACATACGAATACTGTACAGCACTTAACTCAATTTCCATAAAAATTGGACTCTTGTTGTTTATGCAACTATCGATTCAAATATCAAAGAGAACGCTGCCACAATTATTAAACAATATCATCTCTAAAGTCGGACGTAATACATGTTGACGCCGAGCGCCACCATACTTGAAACAATGCAGTAAAGTACCGGAACATGACACTGTCACACTTCCGTGGAGAAGTGTCACTTTGAACAGGCGGTAGTGCCCACCCCCCAACTTGATGGCACTGACGTTCTCGTTGACGAATCGCATTATTAGTATATTTCATTGTGACGAGGAATGATTTCTGAATATACATTTGAGGCTTCTACAGAACAGTAACAATTATTGTACAGAAATTTCAGTTTATTTCCGTATTGGCTGAGTTCAGCTAATTTCACAAGTGATTCGTGCAGGTATTTAATTAATTGTGTCTGTACTGATATGGCAGCCTCACCCACCTGCCGGCTTATTTAGGGCTGCACTGCCCACAGTTCACCTTCACCTTCGCTGCAGTGACATCGAGACGCGCGCTGGTGATGTCTCCTCCGCAGGTCAACGCTCACGCAGCCTAATAATACGCGAAACTCAAGCGGCTCCAGTGCCGTACATTCGGCTACGCTGTGCGAGATAAGAAGCACTTGTAATGGTCACTTTCATCGGGACGTAAACCGATGAGAGCACTCACACGGTCCACTTGATAAAGGATTTTTCTCTTACATCGGGAGAGGAACTGAAGCATGAAACAGAAAAATACCTAATTTACCGGTAAATGTAAAGCAATATTTTATTCCATTGTCACTCAATATTCATTGTTTTAATTTCAACATGAATCAATTTCATTTATATATTCGTTATACAGTCTAAGCAAGGCGTTCATAAACAAAATCACTTCGTAGAATATTTATTTAACTTTATTTAACTAGCTAGCTAGTGAGTACAAATTAAAATTATAAAACAAAAATGTTTCTAGCCACTACCGTAAGAGCCAGTGATCATTTTGTATGTGAAACGCAAACAGAGGCACTGCGATCTTATGTTGTTACTCTGTAGGAAAGAGGAAGGCACATTCTGACAAGAATAAGAGAGCGATAGTACTGCACAGGCGATGTAACAACAGCGCGCTGTGTATTAGTACAAGCAACTGCCGCGCCACAAACAGAATGGTCGGGTAATATGTGACTGAAATCAGTTTGTTAATATTCAGCTGTAAAACTTTTCTAAATGACTCTTCTACTTCTTGGAGATGGCATCTTTGGGAAACGAGCTGCAGTTTGTCTTTCTAGTTAGGTAATTAGTAGGAAGATACACTTTTGAATCATATCCCCATTTCCGTTATCACTAAGACACTGAGAATAATACCATTAATAGGCTCAGCGTACATGCAGTTAAGATTCTAATGAGGGTGATGGATGAAATTCATATTTTCTACCATTTTTAAGGCAGAAACTTCATATTTTGTACCCTTTGTCTCCTTGCTGTAAGTATTCTTGCATGTAAGTTTGATTATGATCAGCTGAATGGGTTTTTAGTCATTCAAATTGAAAAAAAATCTAGATTTCTACTAGTATGGCAATTTTAATTCAATTTTATATTTGAGGATTATATACGTAATACTAGATTAATTTTACTTCACTATACTGACTATTGTAATGAATTAGTAAGACATTTTCCACCTGCATACATAATTATGTCTTACTGTGATCTGATGGGTCTCAGTACTGCAGCCTTATTTGTAAGAACTCTGAGGTACAATTCGCTTATAATGAACACACAATATTCAATCATACAGCATTGAGACGTAACTGTGAGGGTCACATTTATAAGAAAACAAGGTAAGAGTCTCCTTCCTGGCTGACAACCTCTTCGAGACGACGTGATTAAATACAGAATATTCATGACTTTGACTCCAGAGAGTGAAAGGAATATTTTAAGATTAGATTTACCCCAGCATACAAAAAAGAACTTACCAGGAAATTAATAAATTATATAAGAGTAATCACATTTTCAGACGTCTAGAAATCTTAATCATAAAATAAAGAGACTTAGCAGAAAAAATACTTAAGTACGTACGTTTTACGCTATGAAACTATCAATAGACAAAATTAAGACAATGGCTATGGAAGCAGAAAGAAGTGATTGGTTGGTTTCTAATGCTACTAGAAATCAACTAAGAAATAAGATTAGTCGGTTGCAGAGTTCAATAATTATTGTAGTTAGCTGTGGTAGTAATAGTAGTACTTTATTTAACGAGGTCTTCAACTGCAGAGGTTATTCAATGTCCAAATACAACTTGGCCGAGAAATAGCAGACAAATTTTGCCCCTAGCCCCATCAGGGACAGTGCTCTTTCATGTGCCGTAAATCTACGAAATGGGATCCACAGCTTTACTTCCGTCCCACAGAAAGCCATGCCAAGGACTTAATCGCCCTTTAAAATCTACCGTCCCCGGCCGGATTTGAACCTCCGAATCTTGGATCCCAAAGCTAGTATTGTTACGGCTAGACCACGGAGGTCGACAATATTGTTCACTCACAATGTTTAATGGCAGAATTCAGGCATCACTGGGACTTGAACTCGGATCGCTTGCGTCGCAGGTCGAAAATCTAGACCACTCAGTCACCGCAGAGAAATCTGTACTGTTCTCTTGACTCCACCAGTAATTTTGAGTAACAATTAAGTAATTATATTAGGAATCTATTTTCAATAACTTGTCATATCCGCACTTCGACTCACTAGTATCGTCGTTTTCCTTGGCTGTAAACATAATTTAATGACACTGTCACCTTTAAGCGTCAATTACTCGCCGTTTAGTGTTGATTTTTATTAAATTTTTGTGCGCTGTCACTTTGGAATAAGTTCAAGTTTCCACCTAGTTTATTCCAATTTCACACAAGATGCACACGAATGAAGGAAAGGAAGAGGAAACAGAATCAGCCTGTTGTATGGCTTTCCAAGTACAATGAGGACGTAGTGAATGGCGGACACAATAGGCTCTGCATCGAGTCTGAAGTCACAAGGGACCCGCCAATATTTACACAAGAAAGAGATTTTCCGTAAGTGCAGAGACATGCTGTAGTTCTCTACCAAAGGATTAGGACATCGTCTTTTATATTCTTATGGTTAATAGGTAGTAAACACGGCAAGGTTCACACGCTCACACAACTCAAGGTACGATGATAAAAAAGCAACTAAGATCCGCTATTCGGAAGGTTTACTTACGAGAATGGGATTTGGGAATTTCTGGTGCTCAGGAATTCGTCATGTAACGGTCTAAACAGACCAACGAGAGTGGCATTATGAACTGTGAGGTTCACATCAGCACTCCGGAGTCACAGGGCTTTAGACTCGTAATCCTGGCTTTCAAAAGGGAGAAAGGACCGTAGAAAATACATGCCAGACGAACTGGCGCTGCACAACCTGAGAGCAAGTGATTCTGTGGGAAAAAGGGCTATTTCATAGTGGAAAACTTTTGTCAGATCGTCATCATCCTCATAATCATCATCGTCATGCATGACAAGATTTATCACTGTGTACACGTAGTTCGAAATTCTAGGTGCTTTGCACTGCGTCGAAGACGTTCACTTGACATACCGCACCTAGGCATCGCTTGTCACGTGTGGGCATACACACATTGCAATAGGCTAACAATTGCGCTAGATACGGATCAAAACAGATACCTGCAATTATTGTAGAATTTCTAAGATGTGTAGTTTTAACTTTGCTCTAGAATATGCCATTAGAAACGTTTAGGATAACAGAGAGGATTTGGAATTGAACGGGTTACATCAGCTTCTTATCCATGCGGATAACGTGTTAGGAGAAAATCTACAAACGATTAGGGAAAACATGGCAATTTTACTTGACGTAAGTAAAGCGATAGCCTAGATTTGGAAGTAAATCCGAAAAGACAAAGTATAGAATTATGTCTCGTGACCAGAATAAATTGGAAATTTATCCTTCGAAGGGGTGGAAAAATTCAAATATCTTGGAGCAACAGTAACAAATATAAATGACACTCGGGAGAAAATTAAACGCAGAATAAATATGGGAAATGCCTGTTATTATTCGGTTGAGAAGCTTTTGTCATACAGCCTGCTGTCAAAAATCTGAAAGTTAGAATTTATAAAATAGTTATATTATCGGTTGTTCTGATTGGTTGTGAAACTTGGACTCTCACTTTGAGAGAGGAACAGAGCTTAAGGATGTTTGAGAATAAGGTGCTTAGGAAAATATTTGGGGCTAAGAGGGATGAAGTTACAGGAGAATGGAGAAAGTTACACAACGCAGAAATGCACGCATTGTATTCTTCACCTGACATAATTACGAACATTAATTCCAGGCGTTTGAGATGGGCAGGGCATGTAGCACGTATGGGCGAATCCAGAAATGCATATACGCCTGGAGTGTTAGTTGGGAGGCCGGAGAGAAAAATACCTTTAGGGAGGCCGAGACGTAGATTGGAGGATAATATTAAAATGGATTTGAGGGAGGTGGGATATGATTGTAGAGACTGGATTAATCTTGCTCAGGATAGGGACCGATGGCGGGCTTATGTGAGGGCGGCAATTACCTCCGGGTTCCTTAAAATACATAAGTAAGTAGGCTAAGTGAAGTAATCATGCAAATAATTAGACAATAGTATATTAAATTTAAAACTCATAATAATTATTTTTTTTTGTTCGCGGCCCCCAATTAAGAGAGGAGAGAGTGAAACATTGGCCATTTTTTGAGACAAAACAAAATTTTTAGATTTTTGTATAAAAAATAACCATTGATTTTTCATTTATATGTTGCCTATGCTGGACAATTTTATCAACATAATCGTACTTAAAATTCATGCGTTAGTTATATTTCACAGTTACAAATAAGTTCTCGTGAAAGAAAATCAACATTTTAAAGTCATTTTCCACACTTTCATATTTACTGCATTTACTCACATTCAAAATTATGTACTACTAGCCATACCCGTGCACTTCGCTGCTCTTGTTAGAAATAAATACGAGGCGTGTTCTTAAAGTAAGTTCCATTTTCAATTATAGCTGTCGCATCGCTGCAATCGTTATTTTGCGCATAAATGTTTTCTTCTTCAGTCCTCAGGCAAGCTGTGCATGCAGTTTCAGAGCTTCAGTCCGTGTGTGTGGTTAGTTATGATCAGTTGAAATGTTTAAAGTGATCGAGCACCCCGCCGACTGTGAGATGCGGTCTGTTATCCGTTTCTTGAATGCGAGAAACATCAAACCAGCTGACATTCATCGTCAACTTTGTGAGGTGTATGGTGATGATGTCATTAGTGATGGAATGGTCAGGAGATGGGTTAGAAAGTTCAACGAGGCCCGCATCTCTGTGCATGACGAGCAGCATACCGGTCGGCCATCTTTGATCAATGACGATTTGGTGCGTGCTGTCGATGAAAAAATTCATGAGGACAGGAAGTTCACAATTTCTTCGCTTTCCTTGAATTTTCCACAAATGTTGCGGAGTGGTTCGCAGGCGGGTGAATTCTACAATGAGGGGATAGAAAGACTTGTGCCACGACTCTATAAATGCCTCAATAATGGTGGAGATTATGGTGAGAAGTAATTGAAGCGTGAGGAATACAATGCTACAAAAATGGTTTGTAAATATTTTCCCGTTTACTTTCTACACCCTTTTGGAACTTACTTTAAGAACACGCCTCGTATATAGTAATTACATAATTAAAATAGAACATTTGGTCCAGGGAACATCTGTGTTTGTAAAATCGTTTAATATGTTACTCAATTGAAATTGTATTTGAATAATTAAAATACTATAATTTTGGTCCAGAGAACACTCAATTCCTCTAACATGTTTCTTAATTGTAGTTGAATATGTTAATGCATGTTCTGGAAAAAATGGTTAACAAAACTAGAGAGCTTTTTTTTTTCTTGGATAAAGAAAATATTTTAAAAATAAAATATATTATCCGAATTTGTTTTAAACTTATTTTGAGATCACGTATACATTCATCTTACAGTTCCACTGTTAAATTATATGCATGTCAAAAGTGCTGTACAATTATTTTTCAGACCTGTCACTTGTATTTTATGAAAGTAGGTACATTTAAAAAAAGTAAAAAATGAAAACATAAAATAACTAAAAAAACTATTAAAGTAATACTAATGAAGCATAGGTAGCCTACAGCAGTACTAATAACAACAGTTTGGTATAATAAAAAAATTAAGTCTCTAGCTTAAAAAAATGTAGAAAATAGAAATTTCACGTAGCCTATTTCATCCCTTAACTGCTCTTTGGCCCCCCAAAGGGGCACGTCCTTCGGTTCAGAATCACTGTTCTACTCTACTGTAAAGTAAAGTGAGGAAAAGCGGGCCTTGTCATCAAAAAGATGGAGAAACACTGCTCTGGACAATCTCTGAGGAACTGGGTGCTCTACGCTTCTCTTCATCTACTTTTATGGAAGTATGCAAGTGTGTCTATGGTTCATAATGATTGATCAGTACATTGTCAAGTAATCAGTAATCCTGTGAAAGCAGATAGTTGCTGGAGATACTGTAAATCTAAATTCTACAATAGGCATTCGCATGCGTATAAAAAGGGGCAGTTTACAACCAATGAGGACTAATTAAAAAAAGGCGACCTGATTGTTCTTTTGTAGCCTTACCACCTTTAAAAATCACTCGTATTTTGAGAAGAAATAGTTTTATAGTACAATTTTCGACTTCGCCTCACAAACAATATATATTCTTATTCTGTTTCATTCCCGTAACGGCTAGGATAACGTTCCTGCAAGTAATGGTTATATATATTTCTAAATATTCAGTTCTTTCCTCTGAAGAAGTTTTAATTTTGATGCCTGTAGTTCGTAATAATTATTTTTTATGAGAAGTCAGTCTCTTTCCCTGCTCTATATTTCCGTAGTGACTGAGGATATGTAGGTCTAATTTAAGAAGTCTACTCGTATAGGTTTCTGTAAACTTGAAACCTCTGCCTCGAGAAATTTCGGGTTCAATTAATGGTTAAGTAAATGATAGTATTATGCCACAGAGGTATTGACATTTTTGTAGCTTTCCTATTATAATTTTCTGATTCCTACAAGACATCTTACATCCAGGTGGTTGAAATTATCCACTTGTTCAATAATTATGTCGTCGAATGCCATATTTCCAGCAGGTGAATAGAATCCCTGGATGTCATCACTTTCCTCTTTGTTGTAAATATTTTTAAGTTATAAGCTTTTTTATGTTGTACAAGTTATAGTCCGCGTTGTATATCATCTTCAGTTCTACTGTAACTCTATGCGATGTCTATTAATATAAACTTTCAATAGTGACAGAAAGTTTCTTCAGTTTCTTTGTTAGTGTGGAGATCACTTTACGTCATACCGACCACATATTCAAGGAGTCCCACCGACGATGTCTATGGTTGGTTCAAAATTCCCATTGAGGACGAAAGCTAAGATTACATCGAACATAACCATAAATACTTGTTTTAATGCTGTATTCATGTCTACTGAAGTAAATCTGCAATAGTGTGAACATCGTTTCCGTAGTAGACAAATGCGTCTGGAACACAAGTTCAACCCAACAATTTCAGTCATATGCTATAAAGTTCTTTAGCGTCATGCGGACATAGCCAGTCTGTGCGAAGGGAGGAGGAGGGATTTTTTTGTCCCTTACTCACATAATCTTCAAAATGTTGACATAGTCCCGTTCAAATCGCAAGGAAATGCATATCAAAGAAAAGAGGAATACATACACTATATATAAGGATGGCAGTTAGGCACAAAATGTAAAACTCAGCGCCGTCGTAACGTTGTTGTTGTTCCCGTCGTCTCGACGCTAGGCGCCGCGTCTGTGCAGACATCGTTTCAGTCAGGGGCATTATCCCTGCTACAGTGGAAATACCCATAAACCACCACGGCGCCTCTCTGCTTGCTTAACTTGGGTTATTGCACTTATATGGAGTCCAGAGAAGAAAAAAAAATGGCTTTTCAGTCGTGTTTCTTTTTCCTCAAAGATGTGGCATGAGGATGCGTTGCATTTTGTTAAGCCAAAGTGAAGTCTATATAAGACAAGGGGGCAAAATATTACAAATAGAAACGTTTTTGTTCTTCAATCTCTGTATCTCTGAAGAAACTTTGCAGGTTTACTATATTATTTACTAAATAATTATTTAGAGTTATTATTTGTTTTCTTTACGTAAATTATTTAGAGGTTAATAGTTTTGTTTATATCGAATACGCTACCAAATAAAGTAAATACAGCTGCATAATTACAGTTTACAGAAGTGCAAGAACTAGGTAACTCAATTCTTTTACACTGAAGAGGACAAAAGAAGTTATTAAATTGGCTGGACCCAACACTGGTTGTAATACAACATAACGTCGCAGGCACCTCCAAAATTCACCATGTGCATTTAAACAGATTTTTGGGAAAAAGAAAAACCACCACTTTGAATTCCCTTGATTTACAAAGCTACTTTCGATATATATATATACACACACACACACACATTAAACTACTGGGTGGGCATTGGACACACACACACACACACACATTAAACTACCTTATCTAAGCCCGTGAGATAAGAGTCTTTAAGCCTACTCATTTTCGTGAGATAAGAACTTCATTATTGCACCGTTTCTCATTGCCGCACTCTTTTTTAATATTGAATAATAGCAATAAATATATGCCAACACTTATTGAAACTACAACTACAAAACATAAAATGAAACTTAAATGTTAATGCAACCTCTACATTATTTGAAATATATTCCTGATGAAGTTGAATAGGTGTATATTCCATAAAATTTAAGAAAAACCATGGTAGTTTATAATAAAATTATCATTGCTATTTTTTTACAGCTGTTATCTAGATCGTTACTTTCAGCTTTATATTAATAAAAATAATGGAAAAGTTAAAATAATTTATACTTTTTTTAATTTTGGGCGGGCGTTCATAAAATATTTCACATTACAGTATTAATGCAGTATTAATATAAGTTACTTAAGTGATTAAACAACTCTTGCTAGTTGTTCAACTTCCATAAGCGTATATTGATAATTCCCTTACGCCATTTGTATTGTAAATAAGTTATTCAACAACTCGTCAGTAACAATTTTAAAATGTATCGTACAGCATTTGGATCATGGTGCTAACCAACACGATAAGGTACCCTTGTACTTGCTTGATGATCGTTCACCTCTGCTGAGGTATGTAGACGTGAGACCAGCAATTTCTTCATTCTGCTGCTGTTATCCTCTATTAATTCCAAGGTTTAATATCTACATGCTACTTTTATACGAGCTGGGCAATGCCAGCATTAAATGTAGGCTATTTTCAGTCATTCATTCCTATATCTAGGATGTTTAAGAACTTGAATGTAACATTATTGATCTTGTTACATGGGCTGTACCGCATCAGATTCCGAAACCGCTCGTCCGTGTAAGCACTAGACAAATTGATAGACGCGGCGGATGTACTGGGTCAAAATACTAGCCGTCTGGATCGTAAGATGTAACAGACAGCCACCCGCGGAAATCTAGTCTGCTGTATGTAAAAACTCCACCGCAAATGTTGAAGAAGCATGGAAAATGCACGCTTTATTTACATATCATGAGACGCAGACTACTAGAGATGTTTACTGCGAACACTTAACCTGCGATTTGTCTGGAAGCTGGAACCCACATCGTCTGTAATAGTTATATCACCCCATTTGGGTTCAGTGTCATCTACTAGCGGGAGGCGCTTGCTATTTAACGACGTTCTCAAGTTACAAAGTTCAATGTGATAGTGAAGTGGGAAAGGCAGAGAACTGCCTGTTCAGTGTTGCAAGATGCGCCGGCCCTGTCTGCTGACGCCTCTGCCACACTAAGAGATCTCAACAGCACTTAATTGTTTATATTTTAATTCTACTTAGCTTTCGTCGTTTCTTCTCATCCTGTTCTATCTTCTCTTTCACTCCCTTTCCATCTGTATTCTCCGCGCCATGCTCTTCACCCGGTTCTCAACCATAATCTCCTTCTCCTTCAAGCTTCTCTTTTCCTTCCCACTCTGTTCTCTCATCTATCTAAACTTCTACATATTTTCTTCCTCTTTCTTCCTTTATTTCCCCATCCTTTAGCCATTTTCGTCTTTTTATCCTCATTTCTTTTTTTCTAAAAACTCTTTTCTTCCAGCCCTCTATACCCTACAATCACACATCCATGCACTTCTCTCAGCATTCAACAAAATTATCTACTCTCACATCCTCATCCACCTCTTTCACTTACATCCTTACCTCTTCCACCCACATTCTTATTTACCTCTTTCACCCTCATTCTTATTTACCACTTTCACCCACATTCTTATTAACCTCTTCCACCCACATTCTTATTTACCACTTCTACCAATATTTTTATTAACCTCTTCCACTCACACTGTTTTTACCTCTTCCAACCACATTCTTATTAACCTCTTCCACCCACATTTTTATTAACCTCTTCAAACCACATTCTTATCAACTTCTTCAATCTACATTTTTTTTTTTACTTCTTCTACCCACATTCTTCTACCCATATCATATTAATCTTTTCCACCCAAATTCTTATTAACCTCTTCCACCCACATTGTTATTAACCTCTTTCTCCCACATTCTTATTTACCTTTTCCACGCACGTTCTTATTTTATTTTTTTCACCCACATTCTTATTTATAATTTCTATCCACATTGTTATTTCCTCTCAAGTCATTTTAATAACACTCACTGTAATATTAATTACAATGTAGAATCAAGTACTTCTTCTTTCCATTAAGAACAAGTTACTGTAGTTCGAATTCTCGTTTCGTCTAGAACTCTACATAGATGCAGACATTGTCAAAACTTTGCAGACTCAGTAAATAATATCTGATTGAAGGCCGAAGACGCCGCGGCCAGGAAATAGACGATTCGGAGAGAGAAACAAGGGAAGAAAGTTTATCAGAGAAATAAGAGAATAATGGCCGAAGATATGTGAATTGTTTGATTGAATGTGTCTCGTGGAGAGTTTTATTGTGGGTCTGTTACAGAGAGTGCGCACGTGCAGAAGCCGTGGAGCGTCGAGACATGATGCGCTCTGTCGGCCAACGGGAACAAGCTTATCAGATTATAACAATGAACAAGAAGAAACTTACATCTTCCAAACTGATACAATACAAGACGAAGTGCACCTATCAGAACCTCAGCTACCACATGAACTTTGGACTGTGCTCTAATTCAGACAGAAAAAAATGTGTATTGTACAGCAGCGAATAAAAACAGAACGGAAGGCGCAACTGCTAATGCATCACTGTCCATTTACACATTCAAAAAGAAGAATAAAATACATACATCAAATTTGACGAAACAATTGAAGGTTAATATTATTATAACAGTGATAACAGCTTTCATTTTATTTTTTTACTTGGTTATTTAACGACGCTGTCTCAACTACTGGGTTACTTAACGTCGATGGAATGGTGATAGTGAGACGATATTTGGCGAGATAAGGCCGAGGATTCGCCATAGATTAACTGATATTCGCTTATGATTGGGAAAAACCTCGGAAAAAACCCAACGAGGTATCAGCCCAAGTGAAAATCGAACCCACGCCCGCGCAACTCCGTATCAGCAGGCAAATGCGCTATCGCCTGACCTACACTGGTGGCCACGCTTTTGTTTGCAACAAAGGTACAAAGCTAACCACATATAAATTTCCTTTAAGCCATGAAGAAGTCTCAGATTTTTCTCGAGGTACAAAAAGAAAAGTTGTAACATTTTGACAAGAAAGGTTATTCTGACATGAATGTATGAATGAGCGAATTAAATTAAAAATTAAATTATGGTTTATTTAAGGACGCTCGCAAATGCCGAGGTTATATCAGCGTCGCCGGTGTGCTGGAATTTTGTCCCGCAGAAGTTCTTTTTAAACACGTTAAGAAATGGCATCATGAATTTCAAGCTTGAAGTGTCAACAACACCCACGCCAGATAGTTTTTTTTTATTTCTCCTGAAAATGTATGTTTTTGAACTATGATTGTTTTTACAAAAACCCCTTCAATTCATATTACCTCACTAAGTGATTCGTACATAATTAACTTTAATTGTTTATAATACATGGGTCATTCAATAATTAGTGGCAACAATGTTTGTATGTAGCACTATCAGCGGTAAATGATGCAAGCTGATAACAATGAGAAAGAAGAGCATCTGATGTGTGTCATCTGTGAGTTTGAAGACAATCTCATTTATAAGATATTTGTAGTGAGTTTAATTTGTAGACTGTTATCTGTAGTGCTCTAAAATGTTTAGCAAATACGAACAAAGATGCTTCATTAAAATTCAGATTGCAAGAGGCAAGAATGCTCGACAATGCCATACAGCATTACTTGAAGCTTGTGGTAGAGAGACTTTACCATATCGAACCGTGGCTATGTGGGCACATGCATTTCGCAACGGGAGAGAAGATGTTCATAAAAAACGTGGAGCTGGCAGACCGCAATCGGCAAGTGATGACGTGCATGTGAACGCTGTAAGAGCACTGCTGGAAGAACACCGTTGTTGGACTTGTATCGAAATAGCAAGGAAAGTTGGAATTGCTCCTGGTACGATTCTTCACATACTTAAGAAGAAGTTAAATCTGCGCTCGGTGGGTTCCACACAATCTTAAAGAGGAAAACATGTGGTAGAGAAAGGAAACAGCGAGATTGCACTTAAAACCCTATGGACGTGAAGGCGAGCGTTTCCTTCGACGTATCATAACTTTAGATGAAACCTGGGTTCGATGCTATCAACCAAAATTGAAGAGACAATTAAATGAGTGGCGACACAATGATTTCCCAAGGCCAAAAAAGTATCGGCAAGAACAGGATCCACTTAAGGTCATGTTCATTGTTGCTTATGATTTTGACGGTGTCCTCAATGAGTTTCTGCGGAAAATCATGTGAATGGTGCATATTATTACAGTTACTGTACTTTCTGGAACACCATTTACGACCAGCTGTGCGCCGTAAACGTCCAAATCTCCTGAATTCTCATCCTATTGTGGATGGTGCTCGCTTTCATAGCTGCCCCTGTGGTTAATTTACTTCGCAGATGGAACTGGGAAATTCTGGAGCATTCTACATTCTCTCCAGATATGAGCTCATGTGATTTTGACTTTTTCGCGAAAATGGAATTACCACTTAGAGGAGTTCGCTTTAGAACCAGACAGGCAATTATAGCAGCAGTAGAGCAGTCTGTTCGAAGATTAGTACAATAAGACGGCTGTGGATGGCATCCGTCGTCTCCCTGAGGTGTGGAGGCGGGTTCTTCATGTTGGATGAGATTACTTCTGAGCACTGTTCCAAAAATGTTTTCTTTGTTGTTAATTCAAATGTTGCCACTAATTACTGAATGACCCCTGTATTATATTTATTAATTTGAAAAACTCCGGTTCTGTTGTGGTGGTCCACCGTTTTTATGTCATTTTTTTCTTTAGCACATCATGAACAGCACGAGTACAAGGCGGGATGACAAGTCCCTCATTACTTTTAACTCGCAAAAGACTAAATTATCACATTTTCTTAAATTCTTCATTTAATTCCAAGCATCTTAGCGTAGCATTCTTGCCACGTGCTCGGTCCGGCCTCAACGCTTTAAAAGGCTATGCATGCCATCGGAACGTTACTTAGGGCCGATCCATGCGATTACTACACAAGAGATGGGCGAAAACAATCGAGGCGAATTGCAAATAAAAAATTAAAATAAAGGAATGAAAAAGAGCACGTAACATTCTAAAAACATCTGAAAGAGAGAGATAGAAGCACAAAAAAGACTATAAATCTTGGTTTGAAGTCAGAGGTATGTCTTTTTGTAGGCTGACGGATTTCGCTCATTACGGCCATCTCTGTTGTTGGAGCGGTGGACAGCGGTCGTTATGGAGTGACGCAGGAGACATCCGTCAAGCCGGCCGGCCGGCCGGCATCTCAGCAGAACCAGTTTGCTGCTCTGCTCATGTATACAGGGACTCGCCGCTGCTATAGTGCTTGGACGCGGCGGATACCGTCCCTGCCATGCCATGGGATTAGGCAGAAGTGAACAAGTGAAACGATGAATGAGGGAATTAGTGAGTCAAGTGAGCGAGTGAGACAATTCGCGAGCTAGGGGAAAGAGAGTGAATAAGTGAATAAAGGTCTGTGGGCTGATTTGCATGAGTTGATGAATCAATTACTGAACGAATGAGCGAATTAATTATTGAACTAACGAATGAATTATTTACTGAGGGAAGGAGTGAATGAATTATTGAAAGAGTGCATTAATTATTAAACAACGAGTGGATGAATTGTTGAACTCATGAATAAATTGTTTAACGAACTAGTGAATTAATTACTGACCGATACGAACGAGTGTACGAATTACAGAACGAACGATTGAATCAATTACGGAACGAACGAGTGAATAAATTACTGAACTGATAATTGAATAAATTACTGAACGAACTAGTGGATCAATTACCGAACGAACGATTGAATCAATTACTGAACGAACGAGTGAATAAAAATTAATTACTGAGCAACGAGCGAATACATCACCGAACAAAGGAATGAATGAATTATTGAACGAATAAGTGAATGAATTACTGAACGAACGATTGAATTACTGAGCGAACGAGCGAATAAATTATTGAACAAACGATTCAATACTTTACTGAACGAAAGTGTATGAATGATTGAATGAAGGAATGAATAAATTACTAAACGAACGAGTGAATGAATTATTGAACGAACGAGTGAGTGAATTACTGGACGGACGAGTGAATTACTGAACAAACGAGTGAATAAATTACTGAACAAACGAGTGATTACTTTAATGGACGAGTGAATAAATTACTAAATGAACGAGTGAATAAATTACTAAAGGAATGAGTGAATAATTACTGAAAGAATGAATGAATACTTTATTGAACGAACGAATTATAAATGATTAAACGAACGAATGAATAAATTACTGAGCGAACGAGTGATTGAACTTTAGAACGACTGGGTGAACGAACGAGTGAATCAATTACTGAATTGCTGAACGAAAGGGTGTATGAATGATTGAACAAACTGGCCCAGAGCGATAGGTTTTAAAGGACGATGAGATTGTTAGCATGGCTTCTTCCTGCTGGGAAGTAAAGCTGAAAAGCTGAAGAATCCTGTTCCTGTTAGAGGGCTGGAGGCAAAGTTCGTTGGCAACTTTTCACCGACGTTGAATTTTGTCGCGGAATAACTTCTGCGACTGAAAGTGTCGTTAAATAAAATACTATCACTATTTGACCTGTCCCATCTCACGAGTCTTTCCATCCTCATCGTGGTACTTCAAAATCTCTAAATTCTATATATTTGAAGTGTTGTTATTCTTTCCGTATGTGTGAGTTTTCAGTTCCATTGTTTAGGCCGAATATCGTTAACTTTTTCTGAAAACGTGATCGCTCACTCAGGGTCCTGAAACATATTCTACTATTTCCATCATTCTCTTACCCGTACTATTCATTACCCAACTGTCAGAATCGTAGCCCTACATTACGAAAAGGACAGACATTATCTTAGGACATTAAGCATTTCATTCTTCCTGGCCTTATTTCTTAAGAAGCATTTTAAGGGTAACACAAATGCTCTTGAAACTTGTACAACTCTTCAATTAGGTCTAAATGTTTATTATAAACATATATTATGACGTCGTACTCAAAAAAAATGATAATAATAATATAATAAGTCCCTTATTTGTATTTATTATTACTTATTACTAAATACTTTCCCTATAGAAGGATTGCCTAAAAGACAAAGTATACCATTTACAAAAGAAAATTTGAATAGTACATATTACATGGGTAGTTTTGTTATGAATACTAAACCAATGCAAGAAAGAGAAAAAAAAATTACAATGCAATGTCTTATCTCAGGCGTTTTCTTAACAATGCAATCGAACCTTTCAATACAAGTAAACAAACATTGGTAATCATAGACGATGGCAAATAAAAAGCCTTACAAAAATCAACAAACAGTTTCGGGATGGATCTTCTTGCTCCGACCATCAAACGCATTACTTCTATCTGTTGTAGTTGATATTCAGTCGTTTTCCATAGCACTATATTATATCAATTTAATTTAATTAGCAATATTTTGTTTAGGTACATAATATATAGTATACCTTCATGTAGGTAGTGCTACTATTATTGATATAAACTAAATTATTATTGTTGTCACTTGTCATGTATTTTCAATTTGTCATATACCAACATAATAAATGAACGTTTTAAGCAAATCTGTCAGTTTATTTGAAAGGCAAATTAAGAAAAAATACAAGCATGCAGGTCCCACTGTGTAGGCTAAATTCAAATTAACGAAGAAAAGAAAATTTGATTAAAAAATCTTATTTATTTGATTTTTTAAATCACTTAAATTTATCAAACCTGATATTCAGTTAATTGAAATTTGATTTTGTTTCCTGAATCAGAAGGAAATTATCAAGTTATTTGACTAAACTCTGATATGAATGCAAGAGCGGAGGATCGTACCTTCACTGAAATCTATCAATTTTCCTACTATAAAAAATATAGTATTATGCAATACGAATGGCTTATGTACAGTATGTTGTTTTGTTCACTAAATGTGAGTAAATGAACATTTCGATTTTCTCATATTTCACAAGAACGTTAAAAAGGCATTAAAATGACAAATATAAAGAATTGTCCTCTCAACGTTTTTAAAAAGTCCCTGTTTATAAAAAGACATTAACAGAAGCGCCAACCTTTCACTTATCACTTTATCAGTAATCCCAAAGGTCACGTGCCCCCCCAACTGTCAAAGTTAGATGTAAAGCATATTACAGTATATATAGCTACACGTTATCTGTCCCGTATTCTGCAAAAAAAAAAAAATGTTTTGTGGTATATTTTGCTTCTAACAGCTGTTATTCTGCAAATTTCTTCTTGAAGCATACTATCCTTGTAATGTCATCAGAAGTGATTTCAGTCTTGATGTGTTTAATGTAGGCCCGAATTCTGAATTTTTTTCTCAAAACACTGAAGACACTTTCCATAGGATAGTCATTGTGACGCAATGTTTCACGCTTTCATTTCTGAAATCTGCAATTCTGGTCTTATTTGCCGTATTCTAGATCCATCTAGAATGTATTCAGGAAAAGTATCGCATTGGTAAGCTGCAAATCCTCTTCAAGTCTTATTAACCAAGTCTGAGAATCTTTGAATAAAATATTCAAGAGATGGATATGAAACTTTTTTCTATGTGAAATATCTACAACTTCTGCATTCTTAAGGAATTCAGTTTCAATTGGAAACAACTTTACGTTTCTCCCCCCCCCCCCCCATATATTATTGCCATGATAATTTTCTTTTCCGCAATAATATTCCCTTTGCCGTAATGTGGAGAAGTCCGTAATAATTATGGAAAAGCTGCAATAGTTGGCATATCTTCGTTAATCATAATTGCATCATCTCACATTCTCTGAATAGGCTATGTGGGTAAAAAGAATGTTAAAATTAGTCTCAAGTCTATGAACGTCCTCTGTAGCTCAAAAGAAAAATTAAAATGATACAATTACATCCATTTAATCATGTGTGAATAGTCGGTACATAGAAAAGGAACGTTAAATGAAGAATTACAATTTGCAATTACAAGAAAGTGAAGTGTTTATTGACGTCTAGCGACATAAATGAGTCTTCAATCCATGTAAGAACTGATCCTGTTCATGAGGCCATGTCTCGCTTATAACGCCTTGTTATACAGAGACGCATAACTTCAATCACAGTGACAAATGAATTCTGACTCGCGTATCAAGGAATTGTATTATGATCCTGGCCTGGTCGCAGCCATATAGATTCGCTAGTATTTGTTACTCTGAGCAAGACCACATTCCTGGTAATGAAGGCCGAGGTTCACTGCTGTGTGCAAGTGGAGGACGCAGAGAAATATAAGAAAGCTTTCCTTTCCCTAAATTGTATGAAATTTCAAGTCAGTGCCACCGATACCTGTCATTAACACGCTGTCAACGACGGTACATTAATGTCTTCGAACCTAGACTGACGCCATACATTAAAAGCAGACCTTCAGAACACATGGACGGTATTTATACAAAAGCTTGTAGTATAGTGAAAGCAACGATGACATTTGTTGGAAAGAAACCATTTTATCTGCTTCGTAACTGTCTAACATGACTCCTATTAAGAACGTGTGGAAAATTCTTAAAAAGAATTTCTAAAAGCATATCAATAGCAGATATAAATTATTAGCATTGGTAATCTAAATGCAATGCAGAAGATGGCTAACTCATTCTACTTGTTTCTTGGTATGTTGTTCCTTAATCCAATTAGGTCATCGGCCAATCAGTTCAGCATCCTCGGGTTTTTGATTTGTATCCCCTCCCTGCACATGACCTTTTCTTAACAGTTTTCTTGACTGGACTCATGTTCGTAGTTCTGAACAAACAGTTTACGTTTTTAAATAATTATTTATCCGATCTTACAATGTTCTTCATGCATTTTCCGTAACTTTTCAAGTTTTTGTTGAAGAATTGCTAGTCTTATTTTAAACTGATTTTGTATACCGGCAAAAGTGAACCACTGAAGGAAATCTAATACATTAACACTTGTGTCGCTTAAAAAAATGTCGATTTTCTTGAGGAGAATTACAGTGTTAGACATTATTAAAACAAACATGTTGTTTTTGTGTAAAATTATTACATATCAGTATATCTATTTTAGCCGTAAAATTTATACATGCGGTCAAATGTCTTACATTTGAGTCCACAAAAAATTCTTTCGTGTATATACCAATGATAAAAGTTCCTCTTTCTATTTAGGTAGGCCTACATATTAGCCTATATGATTTCATTTTTGTGTGTCTTTTGAATAATAATTCAAGAAAATAAACAATAAGCAGTAATTCGGAAGGAAAGAAATGAACTGAATTAAGAAAAAAAAGTAAAACTTCCAGGCCTACTTCAATCTTACAATGAAATATCGTACTTTTTAACATTATGGGGAATGTTTTCTTCTATGCAATCCGGAAAACGAATTTTTCTTCCTATTCTGGTGCATAGTGAATTTTTTTAACTATGTATGCCTTTGGAGTAGTAAGCGGATAAGGTAATCTAGAGGTAACACAGTCTGTTCATTTGGGTGGTTAAGTGCGCATGGATTTGCCACGGGCGCTGAGAAAATTTCAATAAATTATTAAATCTCAAACGACTATCGACAGACGATAAGATAGTGACCGTATTCAATTAATGTTGGGATCAGAATGTGACCAGAGGTCGAAAAACTGGAACTACTGACGTCAACAGTACCGGTAGGCCTTTTCAACTAGGGTTACCATGAGAAGAAATTCTATAGGAGGACATGGAATCTAAAATAAGAGGACGTTCCTGAAAAAGGAGGCCTTTTTAAAAATTGATACGAACAAAATTAAAGATTAAAAATAATGGCTCACCTTAGTCAGTTTTCTCACTAGTAGTTGGATCTGTATTTTGTGCAGAAGAGGCTGAAAGGACAAACTTCTATCTTATAGCAAATAACTAAGGAATTGTTCACATGATTATGCCCTTGAAATTATATTTCACCATGATGATACCTGTCTTCGTTAGCATGCAATTTCGTACTTTTGTCCATGGAACAGATATTAGGGAAAATATTCTCTCAACATTACTATTGTGCCTTGGGATAGAGAAATTAAATTGACATATTTTTTAAAGTTCTGAGAAAGTTTCAGTGCTCGTAGAAGTATTGGAATTGAAGAATGCACAATTGTTTATCTAGAGTTAAAGCTTTGTCAAAATTAACTTGATTGGCATATCTTTGTACATTGCAGAATTGATCAAATAGTTTAAAATCATGAATAGTGGCAGTTTTAGAGTGTAAGAATTCAATGCACGTCAATAGATAATCACATTTTACGTTTTGTATGTGCTCCAGCTTCAACCATTCAAAATAGTTAAATTCTTTAATTGGTTTTGACCATTTGCTTAGATATTCTATGCAAATTTCATAGAAAAATACACTAAAACAAAACTAGACACTGGGTAAACAACATTTTGCGCCCTATTATGAAAATGCATTAACTCACATGAAGGGCGTTATGGCATATAAGAAAATATGAGTTTAGCCGGATGAAACAACAGATGTGACTGGGAGATCATAGATCATGTGAAACATAATTTAGTTTTTATGTAATTTACAATTCAATACAATTTCCTGTTTGATTTAAATTTCATTTTAAGTCTTTTATTTGTTATATAATTTTATTGGAATTCTTCCCTTATAATAATACTCTCTTGTATAGGAAAGCATTGTTTACAGTAGTATACAATTTATTGTGTCAAGCGATTGTACCTGTATGATGACAGTGCCCAGACTCACCTTTCGCTCCTGTCCGTCCATAGCCTTGGGCTTATAGTCATTGCTTATCTAACGTGTGCTAAATGTGGGCTTTACTTAGGAGTGAAGGATTGTGTATTACCACGATATTGGTACCGGCGGTAAGTCGCTATCGAGCCGCGGCCACTGCGATGCGATGTCGTGCTCGTTGATTGCATCTGTCACTTCATCCCTTATTGGCGGGCGCCTCCTAATATGGAGCAGCGTTAACAAAAATGTAACAGCGCCGTGACATTCATTGCTCGAGTTTCAACGTTCGGCCGTCGGTTTGACGTGAGATGTTTCTTGCAGACGTTTATGAAGCGGCTCCGTATGAAGGTGCCTTTAACGACCGAACGCCGAAATAATTTATACTGGATTTAATACAACGCCGGGTCTCTTTCAAGTGCAGTTTTAATTAGAGGCTGGATTTGAATGTCTTTGCATTCCACATACTTCCATTTACGTAATTTTAGAATATTAATACCAGTGAATAAATACTTAGCTCTTAGTAAGTAAATCTGTCAAGCAGTAATGTAATACTTCTGTAACAGAAATTACTTAACATGCTCGATGTTAAAAGGGCAGAAGTCGCTTGTTGTATCTAGCACTGGAATTTTTATTTGTTTTATTGAACCATAGGGGCGCTCTGTAACGTCACGGTTAAGACGTACCGCTGTAAAGCAGGAAGGTCGCGGTTTCGATTCCCGATGAGGTCATGGATTTTATCCATTGATCTAATCCCTCCGGCCGCACTATGGACCAAACTTTATCCAGCCCATAATACAGATGAGTACCAGGGGTATTTCCTTCGGAATAAAGGCGTGGGAACGTAGAACTGACATTTTTACTGTCATTAATGCCGATTGTCTGTAAATGTGGGTGTCTTAACCCCCCGCCAACTTCTGGACAGATTTGGCATTACAAAGAGGTTGCTTCACCGTTACTGAATCATAAAGTTATGTATCGAAAACTGAAGTAAATTCTATACTACCATATTAACAAGTAGCAAGGAATTTACTGTAAAGTTACCTTCAAATAACAGAGACACTTTTACATACACACTCCTTGCTATGTGCCTTACGAGAACTTGTCCACAACTCATTACAGCTCGCAGACGAACAAATCGTTCTACTTCATTCTAAACGTGATGTATAAGGAATATGTTTAAGTCTCGAAAAATAACCAATAAATATGTAACTTAAAGTTATCTACAAATGAGTCTAAAGCCTTTAGGTTTAAGAGCACATAACAACTTCAAATTTGAAATAAAATCTGCAATAAGTTTAGTATCAATCATGAATAAAGTATTAAATTTAAAATTGGTAGGTATTGCAACTCACGAGTAACGTACCTAAATTTGTCCTTGGTGGCCCACTGACTTGGGAATTTAAACGTGGCATAGGTCGATGGATTTTATGGGCCAATAAACTCCATGACATGACGTCATTCCAAGGGAAGTCTGTTAGAGATCCAAGTCGTATATACGCGACACGTCAGACAACAAAAGAACACGGGACGCCAAGATAAAATTACCGCCCAGTACTTCATCGTACAACCAGAATTCTTTGATTTCGAATAGATTGACTGCGTGTAGACTGAGGCAGAAGATGTCTACAGGACGACTCAATAGTCATTATAGATTCCTGCAGAACATGTCTCGGTTGAGACTACAAGTGTGTCCACAGGACTGCAGGTGTGTCTGCACGATATTATCTCAATCCAGGCTACAGATGCGTGCAGGACAACTTTCGATTGAAACTATGAGTATCTTTACAGGACAAAGTCTTGATTGAACCTACAGATGTATTTACTGCAGTCGCCTCTACAGGACGATGTCTCAATTCAGACTACAGATGTTCTCACAGAACAAATACTCGATTGAGACTACAGATGTCACTACAGGACGAAATTTGATTGAGCCTACAAGTGTCTTTTCAGAAAGGTCTTGATAACGTCTATATATGTCTTTATAGGACAAAATCTTGATTGAGCCTACAGTCGTTACAGGAAAAATTCTCGATAGAGACTACAGATGTCGCTACAGGAGAAAGTCTCGATTAATTTACAAATGTATTTACAGGACAAAGTCTCGATTGAGACTACAGATGTCTTTGCAGGATAAAGTCTTGATTGAGAATACAGATGTATTTACAGGACAAAGTTTTGATTTAATCTAAAAATGTATTTACAGGAAAGACTTGATTACGCCTACAGATGTATTTACAGGACAAAGTTTTGATTTAATCTAAAAATGTATTTACAGGAAAGACTTGATTACGCCTACAGATGTCTTTACAAGACATTCTTGACTGAACCTACAGATATCTTGATAGGAAAGTCTTGATCACGCCTATAGATGTCTTTACAGGACAAAGTCTCAATTGAGTCTACAGATGTCTTTACAGGATAAAGACTTAATTGAGACTACAGATGTCTTTGCAGGAAAAAAGTCTCGATACAGACTACAATTGTCTCTACAGGGCAAAGTCTTGATTAGGACTACAGTTGTCTTTACAGGACAATTTCGATTGAGACTGGAGATGTATCGATAGGACAAGAAATGTTTGTATAGATACCGTATCGTGAGACTGCAGAGGCGTCTATCGGACGAAGTATGAAATTGAATAAGGTAAATTGGGCGCAACAGTCCTTGAGATACCATCATTCTTAAGGAGCCGCAGATCAAGATCACCACTAAAGAGCCGAGAAAGCCTGCATCATGAACATCACTTGGACTCGTCGGGGTTTGAACACGTGTAACGGGATGGGACGCGTGCGCAGGTGCGCGCTCTCGTCCGCCATATCGAGAGCGGCGAGTTTGTCCTTTTACAGAAAACGCTTATAAAAAGAGACAATGCGAGCCGCAGCGCACCTCGATATATATATATATATATATGTATATATCGATAAGTACTCAGAAATGAAACGAAATTGGCATTTATGTATTCCAGTACAATCTGTGACGAGGTATACGACAATAAAAGGACGGGATTATTTCTTAATAAGGAAAAGCAAAGTGCAGCTCTGTTATCAGTCTCGAATATCTGAGTGAACGCTGAAAAAGTTAATTGATTATTTGAATATAATGACAGAGACAAGCCCTTCAAGCTGCTCGGACTGAGGTCAGTGGCGGATAATACAATCGACAATTTCAAATACAAAATAGTAGGTACGTACAACAGGAACCTGTCCTGCCGTAACTCAGGCAATTTTCCATCATCATCCTTACCCGTTCCGTATTTATCAGCGGTTAGTCACATGAATTTAGCAATTTGTAAGCAGTCATTCGCGTGAATTAAACCATTCGCAATCAATCACTCACGTGGATTGAATTCTTTGTAGGCAGCCATTCACGTGTATTAAACCATTTGTAAGCGGTCATGTAGATTAAAGTATTTGTGAGCTACCATTTACGTAGATTGAACAATTTGTAAGAGACAGTCACGTGGATTAAAAACCATTTGTAAGCAAGCGATCAATAAAGTGGATTAAAGCACTAGTGAGCAACCAATAATGTGAATTAAATTATTTGTAATTAGACCATTTATAAGTGACAGTCACATGGATCAAAAGCAATTTTTCAGCAAATCATCAAGCATGTGGGTTAAAGTATTTGTGAGCAACCAATAATGTGAATTAAAACATTTGTAAGCAAGCGATCAATCATGCACATTAAAACATTTGTGAGCAACCAATAATGAGAATTAGATTATTTGTGACAGCTACTTCGGTTAAGACCGTTCGTAAGCGATAGTCACATGGATTAAACATCATGTGTAAGAAAAAGATTAACCATGTAGATTAAAGTATCTGAGAGAAACAATAATGTGAATTAAATCATTTATAAGTAATAGTTGGATTAAGCCATTTGTAAGCAGAAGTTTACGTAGATTAAACTATTCGTAAGCAGACAATCATGTGGATTAAACTATTTGTAATGAGTCGCTCATATGGATTAAGATATTTTTAAGAGATCAATCAGTGGATTAAACCATTTCTGAGCAAGCGATCAGTAGAGTGTATTAAAGTATTTGTAATCTGTCACTCATATGGATTAAACTATTTGTAAGCGATTAATCACGTGGATTAAACTATTTTAAGCAAGGGATCAGTCATATGAATTAAATTGTTTGTAAGCGATCAATCACGTGGTTTAAACTATTTCTAAGCATGGGATCTGTAATGTGGATTGAAGTATTTGTAAGCGATCAAACATGTTGATTAAACCATTTGTAAGGAAGTGATCAGTCATACGGATTAAATTATTTGTAAGCGCTCAATCAAATGGATGAACCATTTGTAAGAAAATGATCAGTCATATGGATTAAATTATTTGTAAGCGATCAATAATGTGCATTAAATCATTTGTAAAGTAATGATCAGTCATATGGAATACATAATTTGTAAACTATCAATCACGTGGATTAAACCAATTTTATTGTAAGAAGTGATCAGTCATAAGGATTAAAGTATTTGTAAGCGATCAATCACGTGGATTAAACCATTTCTAAGCACGGGATCAGTCATGTGGCTCAAAGTATTTGTAAGCGATCAAGCACGTGGATTGAACCATGTGTAAGGAAATGATCAGACATATAGATTAGAATATTTATAAGCGCTCAAACACGTGGATTAAACCATGTATAAGGAAGTGATCAGTCATATAGATTAGAGGAGTGTTTGTAAGCAATCAATAACGTGATTAAATCATTTGTGAGGAAGTGATCAGTCTTACGGATTAAATTATGTGTAAGCGGTCAACCATGTGGATTGAACCACATGTAAGAAAGCGACTACTCATGTGAATAAGCCATTTTTAAACAACAATCACGTAGATGTACCATTTGTAAGCAATCGTTAAGTGGATTAAACCATTTTAAGCGGTGAGTCATATGAATTAAATCATTTATAAATTGTGAGTTACGTGAATTAAGCCATTTGCAACGACTATCACACACAAGATAGCTTTCTAGACTTATTTCACTGAAGGTAAAAGTACATCTCGCCTTGGAAACACTGTGCATCTATTTACATACTTCATATAAGCTTTCAATGGTGGGAATCACTTACGTGATGCTGATATGATTGCAGGGCAATCTGGAGTGCCTAGGAAGATCTCTACGAGCCGCAATTTTTATTCATTATAAAGTCCATATACTAAAATATAAGCCTACAAGTTTTCAGCGTGAAAAGCCGACAACACAGCAAGACTAAGGAGACATCAGTGATCACGGATTCGTAGAATTGCACGCTGATCGCATTTGGATACGCCACTGCGATGTACTGCATGTCACATGTCGGCACTGTACACTTATAAACATCATTAGTATACTTTTCAATAATCTACAAACTTTACTGTCGGTTTTTCTAAACTTGAGGGCTGGGAATGCGATCTTGCACAGCAGTGGGACGGAATGCAAGGCTATAAAGCAGGGTATTAGATTACCAAGACGATTGTGAGGCGCCTTAAACAAACAACAATTTTTAAGTAATGGCTCTTATTGCAGCAATAAACAAGTAATGATATCTAAAAAAGAGACATAGCGGAAGTACAACTGCAACATAAATCCATCCTTAGGCTGAACTCGATACAAGTTTGAGTGTACTCAGTAAAACTATTTTATTGAATAATTTTGGCTGCGATTCACAAATTATTTTGACATTGTTAAGATTAAAGCAGGTGGCATTAAATTTATTACATGTGGCATTACTGCGTCTAATAAGCCATACCTGTCCAGATACAGAATTTACTTTCCTTCTCATTTCGTGTTGTGAGAAGTTCATTTAATAATGATGACATTGATGACATATACTTTTTCATCACATGTTTTATGCCTTTCGTAACAATTTACTTGTATATAATGTCGCTAATGACATTGAAATTTGTAGTTCATTTCTTTCAACTGTCATTCAAAAGTCACATTAGCTATAGAAATAAAACATTTATTCTTCAACCAAAAGAACGAACTTTAGTTTCTTTCAATGCACTCAGAAAAGGAATCTTTCTGCCCTCTCCCCTCAAATAAAAGAGATCGAATTTAATTTACAGATTGTCTGGTTTAAAGTTATCTATGTAGGCCTAATTATGTAATTTTTCAATGATGCAATGAAATAGCTATTCCTATTTTTGTTGTTTATGGAAATAAATAGGAGGGCTATTCAAAAGTAAGTTACATTTTGAAATAGATATATAGCCTACAGTAACATTTTAAAAAATTAACTTATACACAAAATGGTAACACATTTGTACTCGTATGTATCGAACAATGGAATCTGTTCATTTGTCACACTCATTTGTTTTGGTTAACATGGTAAAAGGTTTTGTGTATAATAATGTGCCAAAAGTAAATTTACTTCTTACTGAATTTTTAAATCACTATCATTGACTGTGTTTTTAAATGGTTTGACTTTACAAGTTGGAATTAGTCTTGTTCAGTGTTATTATGAATGTATAATAAGTTTAACAAACGGCATACGAAAATTCAGAACAAAACATAATTTAAGAATTGGTCCGTGCAGTTTACAAGCTTATAGAAAGTTAATATGTGATTTTTTTAATTTAACAATTTTATTAAAAAGTTGGTTATATTTTGCTTTTCTGGAGTTACATTAACTGTTTTAGGGCTGGTTTGGTTTCACATATTTTCATTTCTACGTCATGGACATCCAAAGCCTAAGTATTGTAATTGTAGTTTGAAAATATTTACAACGATACATCAGTCATTGATGTCATGAAAGTAACAGGCTGGATAATAAATAATGTCAGGTGTAAAATTAACAAAACATTTTAATTTTCAAAATTGAAAGAATAACCATGTAAGTTCTATACACTGACCTTTTAAGTGTCTTTGCTCAATACTTCCAGGTATACTTGTATGCAACTGATACCTATTACTACAAAAGATCAGTGTTTTATAAATCCAAAACTATTAATGTTATCAGGAAACAGATCATAAAGTAATTCTTCAATCTTTCTTTGGAAACACGAATGTTCAATATGTGCTTTGTGTCACATGGCACATATCATGGCGATAGTCTAGTTCTTTCCAATCTAAAACCATTTCACCTAAATCTAAAATTTAAATCTAAAATTTAAATCTAAAATTAACTAATCTAAATCATTACGAAGCGGGACGTAAACCTAATCTTTCACAAAGAAAAAAGTCGCACGGTATGAATCGGGAATCATTGGTGAATACTGTGCGAGGAAGCGGTTATCGTTTGTAGTTGCACGACCACACACTGAAACATATTGTTGGCAGCCAGAGAGATAGGAGTAGAACCACTGAATCGGATTTTCTGATAGACTAAATACTCGTATAATGATCTGAGTTTAGTAATTAATTGATGAATGCTTAGGCCTACTAAACCAAATGCTTTGGAAAAGTCGATGAGAGAACATTTTACTCGCATCCATGTAATTTTACTGCAGAAGAACGCTTCTGTTTCAGAAAAGAAAGAAACTGCATAGACGTAACTTTTACACTGCAGCAGACAGATATACAAGAAGAAAATTTAATTTATCGGTACACAGCCTATAATTTTCATTTATTCATCATTTCTATTGACAGCTAGATTTTTTACAGACCATTTTTCCTCACAATATTTAATCGTATATGAAATTTAAAAAGTGGTTTCGCTCTGACATTCCCTTGCTACAAGAATACTTACGAAACTTCACTGCTTTAAATCTTATATCCTAAGAACACTGCAAAAATAGCAACTTGGATGCCACATGACAATGAGTACTGAGACACAGGTACACTTCCTGAAAGATGACGGCGACGATTAACGGAGGTTGACATGCTATCCTCAATGCGCCTTCATATCACGAAATGGAATTCCAGTGTCTCATTTGTATGAAACAACAGAGCATCAAATTCTAGGAAACGGAGCTCAGAGGTCGAAGAAATTACTTGGAATAGACAAACATGTATCACAAAGTTGCGCGTTACGACTTCGCATGTGAATGTAATAAACGTCTATTAAATAATCTTATTTCATTTCACATAAATTATTGTTTTAAGACGTTTATGTACTCCCGAGAGCCATGTATAGAAATGCGTTACTAATTAAGGTGAGGCGAAATTTACTTACGGCTGCGCTTTACATAGCTGGCGTTCAAACACACGTGCTCGAGAAGCATCTTGTCACGTCTCGAATGTTGCGCGGTTCGTAAACACCAGCCTACAAGCACAGGAAGATACTAAACCCGATTGTCACGTTAGTCAGAATGAATTGCATTGCTGGGCCATTCCTGTGTAATTGCCACCATTACAATTAACGTACTTTAAATACTGGAAACCGTTTCAACGAATCAGAAGCGCCGCAATATAAACAATGAGGACGAGTTAATTACTGAGAAGTGGAATGCCAGTTCTCAGCTGACTAGTGTCGCCATTACCTTCCAGATTAAATCGAATTAAACAGACATGTAGACTTCTCCAGCGAAATATTTACATTTAAATTCTCATCCACAGCACGGCTTAAAGCATTTGGTTTTACTGCGCAACGTTTATGCGACTGAAGTCTTCGCATCTCAGAAAAGTACAGGGTGATCCATTTAGGGTGCTGGAGGTTCGCTGATTGCATCTGTCATAACGGATACTTACTTAAACGTTTGAAAGAATTATTGGGGGAAGAAGCCGACTTCAGAGAGAAATTCCTCTCTTAGTATTGGTTTGAGTTTTCCCGAAGTGAGGGCATTGTACTGTGCACTTTGTACTTAAGTTTCCTCTTCAAGGTGTAAAAAATCACATGGTGTAATATCGAGAGAGGGCTTTCCAATTTCGTTGAACTTTGCAAAAGATGTACCGACTTCAAATGAAAACTGATATTACTATCCGATATTTTGTAAATATAGGCTACTTTATAGAGACTATTTCGTTTATATGACGTCATTGCATTTTCGACCAATGAAGTGTAATGAAATTTTGAATTCCAACCAATCACAGTCACACTTTGCGATAATTTTTGCAGCTAGATTTATCGCTATCAATTTATCGCATGGTCGTTCTTTTGTTTAGTCGTTGTCGCCAACTGTTCCCCCATAAATCGATGATCATGAATACATTAAGATGCAACTACACGGTTAAACTTTTATTTCAACTTTAAAGCAATGAATGCAAGATTAATATTTAATATTAATTAATATATTTACGCAGTGCAGACGACGTTCAAAACGGCGCTCCATGTAGACAAAAATCTTCATGCATCTTAATTTAACGTACGTTTTAAACTCGATTCTTTCAATATTCTTCCCAGATTGCAAGCATACGCGATTGGAATATTGAACTGTGTAGACGCAGCTTTAGTTCCGTTACACACTACAGCGAGAATGCGTTTGTCGAGCTATAAAAAATGCTTTCCTGTAGCACGTAGTAACGGTCGAAATAAGGCACAGCTGACATTGGTCCTGCTCACACAGGTAATCTAACCTATAACTGTAGCCTATAAAATACATCTTCATCTCCCAATTCCATGTCCATTGTAGGCTATCTGAAAAAAATTACATTCCTTCATTCAGATTAGATAACTGCGTTTTCAACAATTCTTCATTTAATTAATGTATTAATGAGGTTACTGTAATTATATTATACCATTTTGAATTAAATCATGATTTCAGCAGATAATGAAAATGATTTATATTATAATAATAAGAGAAAAGTGCAGTACATGTAATTAACATTGTTAAACCTGTATTTCGCTATTCGCAATTGGCATTACTGAATAATAACATCGAATTTCTTTATTGCAGTAATCGATATTCATCTATTTCAACTTCACAATGTCTGAATAGGTTAAGTATTCGTAAATATACAATTATTAACATTTTGTAATCGAATTTTAGGGATATATTATTTACATTTTTATTTTATTCACGAAATAGTCCTAATAAATGTCACTCGAGGTGGATTTATCGGCAGATCTCAGACCTCTCGTGATTACTACAGATAATAGTTTTGTTGCCTTTGCCACATTAGACCTCAACGTCAACACCAAAGCGTTACTATAAATGCGGCAATCACTCTTCCTTTGCCCATAGTATACCTCAAAATCAACACTACAGCATATTACAAAAATGGGAATTTATTTACCTTTACTCACATTAGACCGTAACATCAACACCAGAGCGTAAAATTTCTCTCTTTCTTTGTCCACATTAAATCTCAGCGTACTATAAAAATGGGAATTTCTTTCCCTTCACGCACCTTAGACCTCAACGTCAACACCACAGCCTACTATAAAAAAGATAATTTATTTCTCTTGCCCACATTCGACCTCAAAATCAACATCATACAGTACTACAAAAGTGAGAATTTCTTTCTCTTTTCTCATATTAGACCTCAATGTCAACACCACAGGGTATTATAAAACGGGAATTTCTTTCCCTTTGACATATTAGACCTCAATGTCAACACCATAGGGTACTATGAAACGGGAATTTCTTTCCCTTTGCTCATATTAGATCTCAACGTCAACACCACATCGTATGTAAAGACAGAAATTTGAAGTTAATATCCAATACCTATGCCTATAATGTAGTCTCTTGCCTGCCAAGTGCTCAGTTATTTGCAAATTTGAAATGAATATGATGATGATAATGATGATGATAATGGCACAGGAGGAGGTGGAGGAGGTAGACAATTTGAGGAGGATAGTAAGCTTTAAACATAAATATCGAATTTATAAAAGGTATTCCCGTAACATGCCATGAAGGCACTTGGGGGGCATGGAGGTAGAGCCCCATGCTTTCCATGACCTCGGCACTAGAATGAGGTGGTGTGGTCGGCACCACGCTCTGACCGCCTTTTACCCCCGGGAAAGACCCGGTATTCAATTTTTATAGGAATCTGAGTGAACCTCGGGGCCGTTCTGAAAGTTTGGCAACGAGAAAAAATCCTGTCACCACCTGGGATCGAACCCCGGACCTTTCAGTCCGTAGCCAGCTGAGCTACCCGGCCGCCCAATATCGAATTTATATTGATGAAATTTCCGAATCCTCGGACAAGAAGCACGGCACACCTATTGGTAAAATTAAGATATATTACAACATGTAACAGGTTCTACAATGTATAGTTATTCATACTGCGACGCGCGCTTTGTTTGGCGCGGAATAAATAAGTCAGAATGCGCGTATAAAACACTCCATTGTACGTGGCGGGCAGTGCAGCTATTGTTCAGTGTATACAAAGTATTCAGTTTAGGACGGACTGCAAGTATTACCTTTGGGGGCCCGCCCGTCTAAACAAACACGTCGGAATCAAAACAAAACAAGTGCCGCATGGTCGGACATGTTTTGTAGCGAGGCCGGTCGTCGAGCGGCGTTTCTTTGGCTACAGTTAAACTGAAAATTTGCAATTCTAATTTTTAGAGGAACAAATATTTGACCTCACTCAATCAGTTCAAGGTCACTGATTTTGTTGGCCAGATAACGACTCGGAGAAGTTTTAGAAGCTGCGTGCGACTTGATAACATGTAATTACGTGCAAGATAAACAAGACCGGCTTCTTCAGCAACTAGTTCGAGCTATACCCATTACGTACTCGCTCCTGCTAAAATCATCACTGCTTTCTACACAAGCTTTTAAGTCTGTTTTATTTTATAGCATGATTGGTTTGTATCATTTGCAGCAAGAAGAAACACACTTAGCAAGCTCGCCGGACGTCCACTTTTCACATCGAACACTCTTCTTCAAATTTCCCTAGAGTGTGTAGGTGGAATTCTGGGCCCGTTTTCTCTGATTATTTAAATTTCCTCAAGCATACCAATGATAACCAATGAGCATAAGATATTGTGCTTCTTCTAAAATATACGCGCCATTTAAAAATCCCAAAACATATACAAAGAACGCTTTTATAGTATATTGCTATACAACGGTGCGGTAGTAAGTGTAAAAGGAGAAAATTATAAAAAAAAAACGACAGGAAGTCGAGTCTTTCTTATTTACGAGACTCTGTTACGCACCTAAAACATGTGTAATTGCATACTATTTTTTTGCACGATCATATTTTTAGAATTACAATTCCTCCATAATTTTTATGACATTATTTTAAATTGAAAATATACAGTAAATTTATTTTTTAAGAGCTTTGTATAACTTATTGATTAATTGTAGGCCAATAGGTATCTGGGTAACCCAAACAATAGAGTTGGTTGATGATCCGCCATTTTAGTCATAACTATTACACATCTTGAACCCCATGAATATGTGGACATTCGTTGTTGGTGGTAGTGTTATGCACCGTAGGCTCTCCACTGGGCTCATGGTAACCAGTAGGACCGGGCTAACGGACCGCAAATTTTAAATCAGTCTTATTTTGCAATGTGATTGTTTTATACCACTTGCAGCGAGAAGAAACACTTAGCAAGAAGACCAGAATATCCACGTTCCACATGGAACACACAGGTTAAAATTACAAAAAGTGAAAATAAAGTTCGTTGTGATCGAGAATATCACTAATCAAATGAGTCCGAGTTCCAATCTCGACAAAGAAATCAAAATGCATCTCCCATCTATATATCGCTTTAAGAGTGTAAGAGGAGTTGTCTGTTAAAACAGTGCTTTGCAAGTGGTTTTAAATTTAATTACATACATGTAACGATGCTTAAAAACTTAGAACACATTAATAAAGCACAAGAGGCTAGATTTAAGATTACACTGAGCTATTTTGTAGGCCTACTTTTTTAGAGTATAAATAAAACAGTAATAATAAAACTCAGAATTAAAATTCACAACATAAATGAAATATGTAAAATATATATAAAAATATGGAACCGAGAGATTTAAGACATCAGGCAAGATATAATGGAATAGGCCTACATGTTCATGAAACCATTCAGTGATGAGATAGGCCAACTAGTCATCGTATAAAAGATATTTATAAGCACAAATGCTATCAGTTTCTTCATAGTTTATTATTATTAATATTATTATTATTATTATTATTATTATTATTATTATTATTATTATTATTACTCTTAAATTTTATGAAGTGATGACCATTCTAACCTTACTACATGGATACGAAAACTGGGTCCTAGGTAAAGACCATTTACCTAAGGACAACAGAAGTGGTAGAGATGTAATTCTTAGAAACAGTGGCTGGATTCAGGTTCTTGGAGAAAAAAAAGAAATGATGAAATAAGGAATGAATTACAGGTTGACAGTCTATAAAAATAATAAATATAGACAAAATCCGAAGGACTGTTTATCGATACAATGCAATATTATTGATTACTGGCTGTCAAAATTAGCGAAGGAGTCTAGTATAGGATAACGATTTTTAGAGACATAACCTACATTGAGCCTTAAAAACCAGACCTCTCTCTCACATACTGAAAACAGTCCCTCCAATATCCAAACATCTGTGACCCGGAAGCAATTCTTAACTATCATCACATGATATGGTGCAGATTTGTTTTTTTGGCAACTCCTTGATATTCGGTATACGGAAGACTAGGCTAGTCTCCTGGGAATGCCTCCTTAATGATTTTGATGGTGATATCTGCCATCCTGCATCCTGCCACCAGACAGCTTCCTGATCTTGATCCTGTCTCTAATTTCTGCGTGAAGCACTTGAAGGTACACTTATGTTTGTAAATGTCCTTTGACACTTACGAACAATGAACACGCTCTTCATCAAGCCTACATGGATGATTCAATGTTACAGGAAGATTTAGATTCACTAGGAGGTGACGTATCTGCTTTGTAAGATGCGAGTATTTGCATATTCCACTTCAAACTAGAAAATGCGTCACTTCATTGCGAGCCTTTAGCAAACGATTCAGAGTGTAAGGGACCGTATTACAGTTCTTCTCAGCTGTCGTTCCTAGAAGTATGGAGAATCAAATAGTATAGGCCTGATAGCATTTTGCTTCTTCATGAATGGTTTTCGGTTTTTCACTTTGTGTTACATTTTTGCTTGTGGATTCCATGAAACTATTAAAAAAATACAAGTTGTATTTTTAGGATACTGTGAGTTACCTATTAGTGGCCATTAGCCACCTCCGCCATACAATTTATGCTTTGAATTTCTTGGGTGCTAATATGCATATAGCTTCCCGAAAGCATAAAACTTCTGCTTATTAAGCTGATTTACATCCTTGCATTGAATTGCGTTGTGGACTTACTTTCTCGGTGATTCATATTCATAAATGTCCCTGGTCGTTTTCCTCTTGACGGAGTTACGTATTATTTGGAGATTTAAATATATTTTGCATCTATTCAATGATTGCGTTCCTCATTTGCTTATATGTATTTAATCGCAATGACATCAGCCGAAGTATATCGGTGACCACAGGGAATCTGAATTACAGAAAACTATTACAAAGTAAGTGATTAAAAAAATTCAAACAAATAACACAGATTTAAATAATATGGATTTGTACTAAATAATTTCCATTGGGATTATAAAGTCTGAAAAAGAGAATTATTAATAATTCAATTATTGTTAGGTTGGTTGAAATATAAATGATAATGAAGAATCTTCAAATAGTCCTTAAAAATTAATCTGTTAAAAAAGTTTATATACGAGTAATGCATAGAATCTTTACTGTAACAGTTACATCGTTTTGCTTATTCTTCATATTTCTGTGAAAAAGAAAAACTTAGAATAATCTAATAAAAGCACTTTCTTTTCTGTCTCAATTATTAACAATTAATGCAGAGAGAGAGAGAGAGAGCGAGAGAGACATTCTGAATTTAAGACTACTACTTAATGCATTGTTTATCCTGACTGACTCACTCATTCACTGTGTAACAAAATATAATCGTTCTTTGACATAAAAGAATAGTGCAGCAATTGGATTTCTCATTTTTCCAAAGTAAGCTAAATGAAATAATAATGTAGCAATCGACTTTTCATGTTGCCAGTAACAAACATTGTTGTAAAAATTCACATCAGGTTGCCAGTAGTGCCCAATTGCTCTGCTAATTGAGTAACAGGCAGTCAATAAAATAATAATAATAATAATAATAATAATAATAATAATAATAATAATAATAATAAGCATCAATTACTACTACTTCAATTATATATCTCGACGGGCCAGTTCAAAAGGGAAACAACTCGAAATTTAAAGTTTTGAGAAACCTGCATTTTTAAAGTTTCATGTTGCTATAAAAATTCAAGTATCATTGAAATTATTTCGAATTCTGTTAATGATGTTTTATATATACTATAATTTTAGAGTTAAACTGAAGTTAATTGGATTTTTCACTGCAACATGACGCTTTATAATGCAGTTTCCTCAAAACTTTTAATTTTTAGTTATTTCCCTCTTGAACTAGCCCATCGATTTATATTCAGTATCAAGTAGTACCTGTATGCATATTTTCGCCTATATGTAAATATAGAGGCATATTTGTGCATACATATCGTGTTTCTGTGGGTATGGAACATGGGATAAAACATTGTCATAAGAAACCTAATGCATAAAAACAATTATTAAGAAATAACTACATGTGGGCCATCTTTAGAAATTAGCAGACTTTTACAATTTTTTAAAACAAAAGAACATTAGATTATATCTTAGCAACCATAAAATTATGTTTATTTATGGTAATGTTAAATTGCTATGTCCTACATCTAGAAAAACATACTGTATATAATATATCTGTGCTTTACTAAATCCACAAACACAAAATGACAAAATGCAGTTCTTTATTTACTAAAATCAAAAGGATTTTTGGAGAAAGGTAAACAGAACATCATGAATAGAGTAAGTTACGAATGAAAAATACGAGAAGAAATGGAGGTAAACCTAACAATAATAGCAGAAATGGCAAAATAGCTAATTTGGTATGGTCATATTCTAAGAAGGGCACTAATATCTAAGACTTCAAAGGAACTTTTTATTGGAATCCCTTTGCAAGAAAGCCAAGAAGAACGAGGCAGAATGGTATAAACAAAGAAACGAAGAACAGGGATATACTCTGTGGTTTGTAGGAGGATCGAGATGCCTAGAGATTGAGAATTTGAAAGACGTGACACATCAAATAACCGATACTATACTGTATATATTGAGACCGTACCACTTAATTATTTTTGAGACAATTCTTCTGCTAGTACCTCATTACCACTGCCTCGTTCAGCGCACTATCTGTGAATGAACAAACTGAGCATAATCACCCTCTTATTATCAACAGTAACTCGATTTTCCTCCTGAAAAAGTAATTGTAATAATACATGTTTCTTGCCCCTCATTTGTAAGGAGAAGGAATAGAAGAAAGAAGAAAAGAAGAACTTGTGATTGATAGCGAAGATCCCAGAATGGATCCAATTTGTGGAATCTGGAGACTTGGTCACCTTGCGATGCACTTCTTACGGAAGAATGCTAACCATTAGACCACCAAGTACGACAACCGACGCAGCTAATGGAGTGTCGTTAAATAAGCAAATAAACAGCTCAGTTGTTAGCTGTTCCATCGAGTCGACAGCGATTTATGACTGAATTATAAAGCAGCTGCAATTATTCAAGAGGCGACCGAGTACTTGCCGGAGCTTTTTAAAAAGTGCTCCAGTTGTTTCTGAATGCACTCCGCACTTCATTTGTCTGGAAAACATCTTTTACTACACAATGATTGTGTTCGATATGGCAGAATCAGATTGTCCTGGTAGTGCATATATTGCAACTGTAACCAGTTCTGCTGCACAGTCCAGTCGCCATAGATTTTTCGACTAGTGCAGTAGAAAAAGGCAGTTGGATGCTTTTATGGCGTCCGGAGTGACAACACTTGCTCGTTACACGCTAGGAATTATTTTAAACGCCAAACGATTGCAATTGTATGTTTGTTTGAAGTTTCACCGTTCATAAAGAAAACTTCTTTTGCAGCAGTCGTTCTGCACCGTGAAATAAAACCACTGCGTACGGCAGATCCTTACTAAGAAAACTCAGATTCTAGTGAAATACACGAAGTGTAACACAAGCATTCATGAAGTTGTGGTGCATGCTTCATCATGACACGAGTGGTCCGTGTGTCGAAGTGCACGAATTACAATGCTTCGGCCACTTAAATGGCTGCAATGAAGATGAAAGAGTAATGGAACGGAGAAAAATTCTCTCCGGCGCCGGGATTTGAACCCGGGTTTTCAGCTCTACGTGCTGACGCTTTATCCACTAAGCCACATCGGATTCCACCCCGGCGTCGGAAGAATCGTCTCAGTTTTAAGTTCCAACTCTTGGGTTCCCTCTAGTGGCCGCCCTCTGCACTACGTCACAGATATCTATGAACCTAGGACCGAAGTCCACACATGTGCTGAGGTGCACTCGTAATGAGTGACTAGTTGGCCGGGATCCGACGGAATAAGCGCCGTCTTAAATCACGAAGTGATTTACACATATCATATATATTATTATAATGTACCGAAGTACATGTGATATTTCCATGCAGATATTCTGCGTTATCATACGATGAAAGAGTAATGGAACGGATATGCGTAAATCACTTCGTGATTTAAGACG
The DNA here is from genome assembly GCF_040183065.1 of Periplaneta americana. NCBI lineage: Eukaryota > Metazoa > Arthropoda > Insecta > Blattodea > Blattidae > Periplaneta > Periplaneta americana. The sequence continues at coordinate 9,695,016 of NC_091132.1, read as the reverse complement.
GCGCTTATTCCGTCGGATCCCGGCCAACTAGTCACTCATTACGAGTGCACCTCAGCACATGTGTGGACTTCGGTCCTAGGTTCATAAATATCTATGACGTAGTGCAGAGGGCGGCCACTAGAGGGAACCCAAGAGTTGGAACTTAAAACTGAGACGATTCTTCCGACGCCGGGGTGGAATCCGGTGTGGCTTAGTGGATAAAGCATCAGCACGTAGAGCTGAAAACCCGGGTTCAAATCCCGGCGCCGGAGAGAATTTTTCTCCGTTCCATTACTCTTTCATCGTGTGATAACGCAGAATATCTGCATGGAAATATCACATGTACTTCGGTACATTATAACAATATAATAATAATAATAATAATAATAATAATAATAATAATAATAATAATATATATGCAATGAAGAGAATCGTGTGTAGATTTCCACGCTCCCACCTTCCTAAAGCAGAGGACAGGCTGTTTCTTTCCTCATCTTTCGCCCAAATCTGAAGTAGCTGCCCGTAAACCTCACATAACTGACGATAAATTTCTGTGGCGGTTAGATTTTTTTTTTTTTTTTACATGAAGGAAGCAAATTACACCACGATCTTCACAGTTGGCGGGAATCCGGATTGTTTTGCTCACATTATACGACAGATATTCCACACGAGCTCACACACAAAGTGACGCGTGGCTTCTCAGTAATAACAGAGTGCGAGTTACGCAAATTATTCGGAATTTCTGATCATCGTAACATTCGACAGGACTTTTATTTCAGAATGCGCCTCGTAGGCTAACAGAGAAATACACGACTCTTCAGTACTTACTTACAAATGGCTTTTAAGGAACCCGAAGGTTCATTGCCGCCCTCACATAAGCCCGCCATCGGTCCCTATCCTGTGCAAGATTAATCCAGTCTCTATCATCATATCCCACCTCCCTCAAATCCATTTTAATATTATCCTCCCATCTACGTCTCGGCCTCCCCAAAGGTCTTCTTCCCTCCGGTCTTCCAACTAACACTCTATATGCATTTCTGGATTCGTCCATACGTGCTACATGCCCTGCCCATCTCAAACGTCTGGATTTTAAGTTCCTAATTATGTCAGGTGAAGAATACAATGCGTGCAGTTCTGCGTTGTGTAACTTTCTCCATTCTCCTGTAACTTCATCCCGCTTAGCCCCAAATATTTTCCTAAGCACCTTATTCTCAAACACCCTTAACCTATGTTCCTCTCTCAGAGTGAGAGTCCAAGTTTCACAACCATACAGAACAACCGACGACTATTCAGTAAAATCTTAAATAGGCCTAATGCTTTGAAAGAGTTTACAGTAATGGAACTTCCCTCTACAAATTATCATGTAAACATATTAAATAAAATAATATTAATTTAAAATGACATAATATGAGGGACAATCTTTTGTTCAAATATGCCACGTCGCAGGAATACATTTTCAATTAAAATCACTCTGCTTTTATGGACACAAGCAAAAAAGAAGTTTCCTAGAAAGAAATGTCAAATGTTCTGCAATGCATTTTTAAAATTAACTTCCATTATCTACGTTCTTTCATATTTCATTATTAGAAATACATTTCCATTGGACACTCATTCATATAATTATTATATTCCATAACAATTGTTTTGCTTAAAATTTAACAATTAAAATTAAATATGAGAACAGGCAACAAAAAACAAAAAAGCATTCATAGCGAACTAATTCAACCAACTAAACTATACATTTCTCTCTAGCGCAGTGATAAAGTGAAAAGAAGTGTTGTAAGTTACACTCAATGAATATGCAAGCGGTAAGTGAACCAATATTATAAATTACAAGAATTACAAACTCAAATGTAAATTATAACTATACAACACTGAGGAAAATTACATATATACACACATACACACAAAGGGAAATTAAACATGAATGCGGAAGAAAGAAGACAATTTCAGAAAAATGAGTAAAATATATACTAATAATTTGTAGGATTACAATGTATATTTATAATTTCAACGATAAGAGTACATACAACAATCATGATAGGATAAAGGAACGGGAAAATTAAATCTGAAGCGAGTTATATGACTTAGTACTGGTCACGTGTTTAAACAATTTATTTTTAAATTGCAGTATCGTTCGACATTTCCTGAGGGAGTTGGGTAGGGAGTTCCAGAAACGAATTGCTGATGCTGTGAAAGAGGAAGAATAGTGAGCTGTTTTATGGCAAGGCATAGATAATAAAGGGTCATTTTAGAACGAGTATCCAGGCTGTGATAAGAGGACAAGAAATTAAAACGCACCGAGAGATAGGCAAAGAAGTATTGATGATGCGATAAAGGAAAATTAGTGAATGGATTTATCTTCGGTCCTGTAATCTTACCGACTGCAGCATTTTCAAGGGAAGGTATTTGCGGATGTTGCATTATGAACGCGCTGCAATCTTTGAGCTAAGTTAGAATTTAAATATGTTAGCAGAATGTCGCAATAGTTAAAATGTGGCAGCACCAATGTTTGTATGAGAATTCTTTTTATGCATCACCCACACTCGAAGAAGGATGTAATTCTACGTTAAAATAAAACAATACCTATTCCAGAAACGTATAGGGTAAATTAGGGTCTGTTGGAAAGTCGGGCATGTTGGACACTTTGTATTTTAACGTGTTACCTCGCCACTTGGGCACCACATTCTGCTAGAAATCAGTGACGGAAGTAGCCACGAGAGGGGCTACTTCCGTCATTGATTTCTAGCAGAATGTGGTGCCCACAAGTGGCGAGGTAACACGTTAAAGTACAAAGTGTCCAAAATGCCCGACTGTCCAACAGACCCTAATTTACCCTATGAATGAATAGCCATAACACGGATACGAAATGTCAGGAACATAGTTTTACTTCAGTCCTTCCGAGTTATTATGGTGATATAAAATATCTATTAAAATCTTGGACGACATTTTTGTTTTTATACTCTTGTTAATATGTTACATTTGACATTCGCAATTTTACTTAGGTCTCGTAACTTCACACGGGTAATAAGCCTTTCGTTGCTCGTGATACTGACATTGCCACACACTATATTAATAGTATCGGAAAATAGGACAGATTCAGAAACTTTGAATTGCTCTGAAACTTCAGAATTTTGGAAAATGACGTTATGGACAATTTTTAAGGACTCTCTGTTCTTTGGAATTTGTAGTACTGAACTTTTTCTACATTAAATAGTTTCGTACTGGACGAAATACTTGGTGCATCCTGTGGTTTGACCCCCTTATTTTTTAGCCTTAACTTTGGAAAACAGAAAAAAGTGCGGACGGTAATACAAAAAATTAAACAATATAAAATAATTGAAGAGACCACGTAGAACACATTCGAGAAAGGAGAATTTTATTACAATAATTGTATATTTTTAATCTCTATTTAAAAAAAAACTTCAAGAACACCCACGAAGACGCAGAGATGGAAGATTCAGTATTTATTGCAGCTGGGGTAGGCATAAAGATTAAGACCGTTATTTAAATTATAATGATCCTTAAATTATATTTATGAAATATTTGATTTAAGCGCGGAAAAATAAACAGATGTGGCTTAATTTAATAGCTCTTATAAGTGCTATTTCGCAGAGTGTGTCATAGCCATTCACGTACTTGTTAACCCGAAGCAGTGCTTCCTCTGCCTCCCCAGGTAACAGAGGGCAGGCGGGCAACTCGATAACTACAAGAATGTTAAATGCATGACCCGAACTTTTATTAGTCTCCCGTCCAGATAGGGTGGGGTAGCGGAGTTTATTACAATCTGCTTGTAATATAATGTCTTTTTTACCTTTTTCTTGTTTTCTCAATGTTTTTTATGTCTTTCTTGTTCTCTAATTTAAAATCTCACATGATATATCAGCGCCGCATGGTGGTGGATGATTGAAATGTTTAAACTCTTCGCGGATTCTCCCCCCCCCCCGCCTACCCCAATGAAACAAAACAAATGAGTAACAGCATCCGTATCGGGAGCTGAGTGCCAGTGTTGCCACACGTAATCAAGCACGTTTAACACTAGAAAAGTGGAACATGGACGTTCTCACTATAGTCCCGTCGCTCTAATTTCCGGCAGCCAATCGCGTTGCAGGTCGGCTACATTTAAACGTGTGCGTCTTGTGATTCGCTGATTCATTTCTTAAGGCTCGATAAATACTTAATATAATCGCCCGCCATTTTAGCTCTTTCGTTGGCGTTCGCAGAAAGCACACGAAGACGTTATTTGCCGCTCAATTATTTGCTGAATTACATTGCGTTTGATTTATTATCACAGGAGCTACGGTATGATAATGTTTAACGGTGTGGCAAATAGATTCCTCGTATGGTAGCTCGGCAACGTAAGAACAAAAATGGCGAACGATACTACCTACCTAGACTTTATAGAGCCTTCACTTTCTAAGATGTAAGCAAAGAGGCGGAGTCACGCCGGAAATAACAGCGTCGGGACTATAATAGCACATTATATTGCTACATGTTCAGCTCGGTGCTAACGCCCTACGTCATTTTAATCTGCGTTAATAGTTCTTGGGAATACAAAAATACTCTTTACACACGCACAGTAGAATTCGCACATATATTTCGAGGAATATTAAACGACATATGTATACGAGTATTACGGCACTGTCAGTATCAAATAATTTAATTGTCACAAGGAATGAAAAATTTTTTGCTGGTCTTCTGCTTTCAGATTATGATAAATTTAATGGGAAATGATTTTACATGTTGAACATTTTAAGAAGAAATGTTTCACATTACGTGTAGATATGGTTTCAGATCTTGATAAAGTTATTGAAGTTTCGTTATATTATCCGTTTATTAGACACAGTTTTTTTATTGTGATATATTTGTTATACATTAATTCAGGTACTAATAAATTAAGTTAACGTGAGTTTACATAATGATAAATTTATTATTAATATTAATATTATTATTACTATTATTATTATTATTATTATCATTATTATTATTATTATTATTATTATTATTATTATTATTATTATTATTATTATTAATTCTCCAATGGGAATAAAACTTGTTCATCACACTAGGTATGTTAGGGTTTTGTTTATTATATACAGAAATATTTTAATACTACTTAATTACTTAATTATATAGTTTTAAATATTTTCGTTATGAAATTGTTGACTTTATGAGTTGAAAAGAATTATACTTGAAACATACGATGGAATTCATAAATAACTGCACTAAATCTGAAGATTGATGTGAGATCTCTGAAAAATTCTTTATCGAACTTCCGGAAGGCGCATTATCAGTATTTGGTAAGCAATGGCGTACAGAATTCCTTCAGATATTGGTACTTATGTGTTTTACCGCTCTAAAATAATTTATACTAATCCATTTCAATTCATTCTAATGTAACTTAATCTAATCTATCCGTGTCAATTTAATACAATGTATCCAATACAATCTAATTCAATTAAATCCAATACAGAATAGTGCAATCTAATTAAATCTAATCTAGTGCAGTGTAATACAGTCGAATACAATCCTATCTAATGCAATGTAGTCTAGTACAATCTAATTCAGTCAAATCTAATGAAATGTAGTCCAGTACAATCTAATATAGGAGTATTTTAATCCAATACTATATAGTGCAGTACAATATAATCAATTCCAATCCACTACAATGTAGTGCAATACAGTCAATTCCAATCAACTACAACAGAGTTTCGTTAATCCGAACTAATCCGGATTACAAGATTTTCGGATTAACCGAAATATTTCCTGTAATGCAATGCATGCTATTCACGAGCGCTGAGAGTTGGTGGTGGGAGTACCCTGTTGCTATTTTTAGAACCACAACCAACAGGTTCACTTCATTATGTCAACAGAAAATTACTGATTTTATGAGCATAACAATGTGTAAATTATGTACAGAAAACACTTATTGTTGTAAGTACCCATGAATTGCTATTTTCATAATTTTTTAAGTAAAAGAAATTGAGTGAATTTATACATTTTTTCTTTTCGCTACTTTGTACTATTATAATAAATTTGCCACCTGGAAAACGCCATTATCCCACGACAAGACAGGTCAAAATTCAAGGTTATGCTTGAACTGTTTTTTATTCAAATGGAATTGTTCACATGGAATTCATTCCCCAAGGTGCAACTGTAAACAAGACCCGCTACAAGGAGATCCTTGATCATTTACGCGATTCAATTCGTCGCAAGGTTCCTGAGCTTTGGCGTAGGAAGAATCGGTTGTTGCTACACGACAACGCCCCTGCATATCGCTCTGCCCTTGTCCAAAAAGAACTTGCAAGACAACAGGGCGCCGTTTTGCCACAACCTCCGTACTCACCTGATCTCGCACCATGCGATTTTCTTTTTCCCCGCATGAAAGCAATGCTACGTGGGCGTAGATTTCATTCGGCCGAAGAGGTCATGACTGCCACAAGAGAAGCCACACGGGACCTTCCTGCCAACATTTTTCAGCGGTGCTTCCAGCAGCTATACCAACGTTGGCAGTCGTGCATAGCGGCCAACGGCGACTATTTTGAGGGAAGACGTGGATCTGTTTAAGTGTACGCCGTGTTATGCGGCATCTTGTAAGACATTCACATTCTTGTGAGTGCTTACTCTCCAGGCGTCAGTCTCAGAACTTAATGACTGCACCACATATGATTAAAGGAAGATTGAACGTAAAGAATAGTTTTGATTAAAGCGATGAATTATCAAAAAGTGAAAGTTAAGCATTTGCTTGCTCTCGGATTTCCGGAGGAGTACTAGCAACAATATCGTCTTCAATATCACTATTAATTATATTAAAATACAAAAAAATTAACACCAAAATTACAAAAGTCCATTATTATTAATAATTTATTTTGTTGATAAATTGTGACAATACAAATCACTAAAACTTAACAACCACCGCCTTGTGGAAACGTATGTAAATACGGTGCTTACAACTAACTTGTTTCATTTTAATTTTTCATAACTAAGTAAAATTTCTACATTTGAAAATTTTATTATGCTTTTGTTGCAGATTTTCGAATGGTGATGAGAAAAATAATGTACAGACGATGACTCGTGGCTAAACGGTGACTTTCTTTACTTGTGCCCTAATTTAACCAAATCGCAAAAAGCACCTCTTTAGTCATGTGGTATTTACGTACACCATCTTGAGTTGAATTCACTGTTTGATAACTATCAATAGTAAGGAGAAATAGCTGTACACAGAGAGACAACTAAAAAAAAATCACTTCTTCAATATTACAGTTATTAGAAACATACATTTCTGCGAAAATTTCGAAGTGGACCTCAGTATCATGAGAAGTTCTCTGCAATATTTTTATAAAGAGAAAACAGCAGTAATCCAGTAGCCCGTCATGTTTAACGGTATAACTCTCAAATTTTCAGACGATAACAAAAGAGGCCGAATAACGTTATATAGTTTATTAGTGCCGGTAACTAAAACATATCGGAATACACATTGTCACCAAGATGACAGTTTTTCATTATAAAGTTTGTGCATTTCGAAACAGTTTGTCTTCTCGCGTCATCATATGCATTTCTAAGCATCGCAAATTAACAAATTAGCTCTACACCAAAATAAAAAAATATATAAAAATAAACATAAATAAATAAATAATAAAAAAACCAATCACTGCACTCACACACCTACTGGCACTTATGCCAGAAATAGTGTCATATACAGTATGTAAATATATATTTATTATTATTTATTACAATGGCTGGAGAGGGCATCCTGCGCGTATAAGACCCTAAAACGGCCTCTGGCTCAAAGCCAGTAAAGTCAATAAATTACTACTACTACTATCTACGTTAACTACATTCTTACACTACACTTCATATTCCACCTCCGTTACTTCGCTCGACCAGCACACATACACTCTGACACTCCTCTCAAAGCATACACAGATTAGTAAATTCACATGACACAACTATCCAAAGAAAAATAAATAAATAAATTAATTAATTAACGAAAGCTAGCGTGAATGATAGTACAACAAATACAGAAACAGCAGCAGCAAGGCAATTGACTTCACGAATAAATTGTTTGAGTATATATATATATATATATATATATATATATATATATATATATATATATATAAAGAGAGAGGAAGAGAGAGAGTGCGGAAGGTTTTCACTGACAATAACGCCACAAAGTAAAATCAATCGTTAAAATAAAGGAAAATAATTTTACTTTGCTACACTACAGTAAATTCAGTCCCACTTGCTCCCCTTCTCCGCAGCAGTGAGGAGAAAACATGTAAACAAGCATGGTCTGCTGTGCGCTCCGCTCTGCAAAGCGCTCTACGTCCCACGTATTGCGGAACTCAGGCCTTAGGGTGAAGTACGCGTCTACGTTTCGGTAACTGTTTTGCCAAACATCGTATTAGTATTTAAAGTCATTTATTAAATTAAAGTCTTAAAATACTCTTACACTGTAAACGTGACAGAACTATTGTGCATAATATTTTTTAGAAAACAGGGAACTCATGATGCTAATTTAATTTTAAACTGTGGTAATGTCCGTCAGCCCCTGACGCTACTAGTATAGAAACGAGATGATGTTAGACTATGATGAAGAAAGATAAGTGTGAAGAAGTTCTGTGAAGAGGAATAGAAAGAAGCGATCGATGTCGATTACGAAGTGCTGTGAGGAACTGAAAGCGTGGTGCCAGGTAATTTGGAGCAGAAGTATGCAGAATTTTGAATAGAAGTGACAGAATGCATTATGTGCACTTTGCTTTGGGTGAGTCACGTGAAACAAATGCGTTTCTAATTAGCGGTCCTAATCCTACTATTACCTGAAATACAATGAAGTACACTTCACTAAGAATGGCGGTTAACAATCAAGAAGTAAAAATAATTCTAGATATAATTAATTTTTACAAACGTAGAGTCTAAAGACAAAACGGGCGAATCATTTAATCATTTCTTATCTTATACAGAAAAGAAAATTTAAGAATTTGTTTATATAGACGTATACTTCATTTTTTTTTTCAAATAGGAACTATTAATGTTTTACTAAAATTATCAATAAATTTACACGTAGAAACTGGATATGAACGAAATCCGCCCAATAGTTTGGGAGAAATTCCTGTATGCACACAGACACAAATACATACTGAAATACAGACGGCATATCTGAATTCCTGTTTTCGGTTTCAGAGATGCTGAAAACATAGACTTCGTCCTCAGATCTCGGAGGCGTCCAGAATCGATATTGGATGCACCAAGGGGATACACAGATCAGCGCCAGGTAACACGCAAGGAGAGGTTTCTAGTTCTCTGACTGAAAATGGTACCTAGGGCTCGGATTTCTATGACCTAAAATCTCTGGAAGTATGCATGCACTAATGCCCGAAAAACACCAAAATATTACATAAAAGTTTGAAAATATGACGCAAAACAAATTAAATATTTCCCAAAAATTAGTTATAAACCTTTTCTATTCACCATTTTGCAAAAATATTATATTATATATATTTTTTTAATATTAACTTCATGTATTGGCCATAGCGGACTGTTTGACCTATAAAAATAGAAGATGGAAAAGAAGGGTGAACATTTTCCAACGTCTGTCCTCTGCGTGACTATGGTAACAGGGCCACTGAACTGTTTATGAATTACTACGTACCTGGCAACATCGAGGTTGGAACTTCTTAAGCGTCACGTTTGGAAGGGGTGAACGAGATAAAGGCGAGATCAACCAGCAACAATCTGGCCATATTCCTCATTCTTTTGTCCTTCGTGTTTTTATAACTTACTGCTGGTGAATCCAGTTGCCTTCTAATTTAATATAACCAAACAATATTTCTAAGGAAAGGAAATCCAAAATAAATAACCAACGCACACAAAATCTGTCATTATTGACACAAAAAGTGTGAATAATACTTGGACTGTTTAAACGATTAATTGTAATATGACCAAAAATATATTTTATACCATATTTTGGTCAATTATGACTTTATGCTAAAATATGGTAAAATATGCATTTATGTGAGTGAGCAATAAAAAACCGTGTCATTGTGTTCAGAAGAGCAATGTGTTAACCTAAGTTTGCAAAAAAAGATCAGGATAAAGATATGGCATGTCATAGAAATCCGAGCCCTAATGATTGCTAGAAGGGGGGCTATAGAGAAATTTGGTGAAGTGAAGAGGAGGAAGGGATCATTCCGAGAAAAGGATTATCGTGATAGGATAAATAAAGTAATATAAATTATCTTTATTACATTTAACAGAAAGCACTCCAAATCTAGATTTCGTCCACAACGAATGGCATATTCGCCAGAGACGAAGACTAACCAATGACCAACGTGGTAAGCGAAAGACCACTGAGGACGACTATACCGAGTCGATGGACGTAGTAATTTGGTGCAATTTTAAGCATTTAATTCCCGAAATCTTTGTTCTTGCTTCCTACAAGTCTATGTGTTATATTATTTTCAACATAAGACCCTGTATGCCAGCAGCGTAGCTCAGACTGCAGGCGCATTTGTCTGCCGATCCAGAGGTAAAGTCGAGCGTGAGTTCGATTTCCGCTTGGGCTTTCCCCAACTGTAAGGCGAATGTCAGGTAATGCATGGAGAATCCTCTCCCTCATCTCGCTATTACCAAATAAATCGACGCTAAATAACCTAGTTGTTGATACAGCGTCGTTAAATAACAAAACAATCCTGTACTACTGTCACTAACCTATACTGCCATATAAAACAATATTGATCCAATTTCTCAGCTTATTTTCAACAACAGTATCTGATCTATAAGACTTTATGGATCATCATCATCGCCTCATACAACGCGCCGAAGCACAGGTCCACTTCGCATTACGTAAACGAACCGTATTTAGCGAAACGAAACTGGTGTGCAAACCGCTCATAAAAAGAGCTTTTCAATTCGACGTGTATTCGTCTAGGTTCATTCGGTCTTCGGTTCCACGCGGTTACACTCCTGATGTAATACTTAGCGATAAAGATGGATAGGGGTGGGTTTTTGAGTGGAAGAGAAAGGGGGGAGTGATAATTGGGGGGTAAAACAAATAGCTTACAGACACAGTTTGAAAGAGAACTATAGGTCGCAGCAACTTGCTGTTCCATCATGGAGCGCGAGAACAGCTGTGCGCGAGCTTTAAACCTCGCGCTTGGGGCAAAAGCTTCACATTCAATAAGACTTCGCCTTTCCTCAAATATGATATTTAAAAATAGGTTAATATTATACGTTTCATGCATTCTGCAACAATTCAGATCTTTTGCCACGTTGCGATGATGATGATGATGATGATGATGATGACGATGACGATGAAGATGAAGTAACAATTGACGAGCTGGGTGCAATAAGAGCATTAGTCTGTTAACGCTGTTATTGCATAGATAGCTGTGATGAAATATTACACATTACAAAGTCTCTAATTTTATTAATATGCCTACAGTATATAAACCCTTACGATTATTATCAAAATAATGTAAAGGATTTGTTCCTAACAATTTTAAATATTCTATAGAATTTTTCTTAAAATCGAATTTTTACATTACGCTTTATTGCACCCAACTACTCAATTATTCTTCATCTTGAACAGAAGTAATTTTCGAAATAAAAGATAAAATCTACTGCAGACGAAACATTATTATTTTCAATGCTTCAATTGTCACCTTTCTTACACTGCAGCTAAAAATTGCAAGCAAGAAATTACCAAAATGATTTGAAAATTAGAAAGAATGGTGCAATGAAAAAAATTCTGAGGATTAAACTTCGGCGTAGCTTAGTAGTTAGAGCGCTTGGTACATAGAACAAAGGACCCGGATTCGATCCCCGCCGCCGGAGCGAATTTTTATCCTCTAATAACAAAGAAAATGTAATGTTGTTGTTTAGTCAAGTGTCCGAAGACAGATCTCAACCTCACAAGTGATAACGATTTAACGTACCACGCATGAGGCAATTAGGCCAGGAGATAATGGGATAGGGTGACCAGTTCCTTTTTCCCTCCATTGCAGACATCGCCGATTAGCTGCATATTACATTAATCATACTTCAGATGCATACAAACAATACCGTAATTATTGTTCTTCCTCTGACACATATCGGCAAGTGAGATGTATTGCTTGATAATATCGGCCAGAACCTCAATCAGAGGATGAAATGTAATGTGTCTGATGAAAATTACCTTACTAGATTGCAAGCTTCAAGATATAACTTACTTCATAATTTCCGTGAAGAATCAATATAGCTAGTGAATACAATGGACAATTTTAGCACAAGTAACGCACTCTGGAACGGACGATTAAATACGTTTGTTTCCAAATACTGGTTTACATTTTTTATTTCTATTCTCCAATTTAGATCAAATTGTTATATTTATTCAACAGGATGAGGCATATCAAATAATTGCATAAAACAAGAATTTTATTCTTTCAAAGCATCAACATAAATTCCTTCGAAAATCTAGCAGTCAAAGAAATGCATTAAAAGAGTCTGTATCTTTGTGTGAAAAAACGGATGGAAATAAGTTTCTTTAGTCACAACTGTATTATCGGAAATACATTTTTGCACAAATGCTAAAGTTGTTAGGATGATGAAACTATTAGCCGTCACTACCTGTAAAGATTCCTTTTCTGATTGGATAATGTACAGGGGATGTTGAAAATGTTAGTAGTGAAGAATGTATAGGCCTATAATAGTAAGTTATAACATAACCTCTTTATAGTCCTTTGATTGTATAGTTTTTCTGTCATATCGTTATTTTTTCTGTAACTACTACCGGGTGCAACCCATTTGTAGTTAATAAAATATTAATCCACTGAGAAACGAAATATTTATTTGTTTACTTATTAGTTAGTTTGTTTGTTCGTTCCTTCTTTCATTCCTGGCCTTCAAGGAGGCTCGGAAATTGGATAAACTTTCCAGCTATCTAGCTCACAATGCCCACTTAAGTGGCTACGTGCATGGGACCGTAAGGGCCCGACCCATTGTAATTGATTTATTTATTTATTTATTTACTTTTTATTTATTTATTTATTTATTACTTATTTATTTATTTATTTAGGGTAAAGGTTGGTAATATTGTGATACGAGTAATATTGTGTGAGAATTTATTACAATTTTCCTGAGCGAGAGAAGGACCGGTTTTGTGCAGAAACTTGTCCACAACATTCCCTTAATACGTTGACGCAAAAAACCGATCGTAATAAATTCTCAAAAATATTACTCATATCACAATATTACAAACCTTATTTATTTGTCTGTTTGTTTGTTTATTTATTTATTAATTCATTTATATATAATTTATAAAACCTAACAAACGCATTTCAACCGTTGAGAATTCGCCATATGCTAATCTGATATTCGCTTTACAGCCGGAAAAAAATATTTGAAAAAAAAAAAAAAAAAAGAAGTCCAACAACATAATGCTACGTCCGAGCGTACTGTAGGTCCGGATCAGCAGGCAGACGCGCCAACCGCCTGAGTTACGCCGGTGCGGTGGCATAAATTACGAAACAAACACCATTTTTAATAAGGTGTCTGCAAATTAATTATCCGAATTCACCAACTACGATGGCGCATCTGTTATAAAAAGTAACACTTCGTCATATAGGATGGCATTACGCCAAAATAACTGGTTGAACGTTGAATAGTTCAGTTTTCCTAAGCATTCACAACTGAGCAGAAATAGGTTTACTTCACCAAATACCTATTTCACCATCACGTCACTCAGTAAATTTCCTAGGTACCGCCCCGAATAGCTGATTTTGTCTTTAGTATGAATCCTCTTCCGGATGTCTGTCATTGTTTCATCGCAATTCTTAATGACATAATTCTATTCTATGGTATCGACTTGGGCGTATATTTCTTCAAGAATGCTTGAAATTTTTCGTTGCTTAGTGTATTTAGTGAAATATTAGCAGAAATAAAAGCGTTTCACATTAAAAAGTGGGAGTGTTTCGAGCAACAATCATGTCTTAGCAGGTGTAGCGTTTTTTGATCTTGAAGTCGGTAGAGAAGTGTTTTGCTTATTTCGAGGTAGATCTTACCAAAACTATCTAAAAAAACATAACACAGTGATAATTGAAAAATGAAGTAACGGCATGGAACAAATAGAAAGGTGAACCAGGTACCTTTTCTTCGTGGTGAGCATGAAGTTATATGCGATTGCCATATAGGTATAGGAATAACAGTAGCCTATTCCAAATCTTACAATTTTCAAGCAAAACTAAGATGGTAAGTATGAAGAATGGATTTGAAGTTTGCAAGAAACAATTTTTGACAATTAATTTTTTAATTGGTTATTTTCCGACGTTTTACCAACTGCTGTGGCTATCTAGCGTATGAATGCAATGAAGGTGATAATCCCAGCGAAATGAGCCCGGAGTCCAACGCCGAAAGTTACCCAGCATTTGCTCTTAATGGGTTGAGGAAAAAAAACACCGGAAAAATCTCAACTAGGTAACTTGTCCCAACCAGAATTTTAACCCGAACCCGCTCGTTTCATGGTTAGGTAGGATAACCGTTACTCCACAGCGGTGGAATTTAGACAATTAAAGGGTGAATGAAAGAAAAATGTAATATTTTAAGAAACAGCTAAATATAAAAAATTAAGATCCAGAAGTACGAAAATGACCAAAAATTGACTAAATATAAAAATAAAATTGATCTTATAAAGACAAATGAGGGGAAAAAAGTAAAATGTCCTTATTAAGTCAGCTTAAATAGCGTATTTGTTACAAACATGTAAACACCGAATCAGTTGTTTTCTTTACTCACTAGAAAATAACGTAATTTCATCAGAATCCTACTCCTGCTTAACAACATGCCAGTTCCTCTTACTACGACTAAACTCTGCACACGGCAGTTACATATACCTTCTTGTCAATCGTGCTGGGAAGTGCAAGCGCAATCCCAGTTATTTATTCACGTTAGAAACAAACAAACAAACAAATAAATAAAAAATATTTGTCTTGAATCCATTAGCATCCTCTAGTCACGTGACGTACAAAGAAGATTAATCTCCTCAAACCACGCTGTTGTGATTAATTCATATTGTTTGTATGATACAAGCTTCATTTCTCTTAACGAATTGTCAAATGACTTGCGAGGGAATGTCATATTCGTGTCCTTATATTATTGCGCTTAAGTAATTACAGTATTGTGAAATCATAACTGTTTTCAATCACGTCAAGTAATGTTACTCATAATCAGAGTATTACTTAGATAGTGTGCGTTACAAGTAACAAGAAGGAAAAGACAAAATGCCTGAATGACTACATTTCAACAGTTTAATGCACTTTTTCGCTCTACTGACAACAGTAGGCTAAGTGTTACTCTTCTGAGGTTCCCTTTAGAAGAAAGAAGAGTGAAGAAGGAAAACCTTGTATGGAAGAAGAAGCTGGAACCAGTGAAGATGCTGTTTGGGGAGCTGGGGCACAGACTGAGAGAATGACCAGTGAGGGTAGTCCGAGGCGCGCAATTGAAAATACATCAAGGAGAAGCGATTGTGGATCAACCGGCAAAGTCAGCGCAAGTGAAGACCAATTAATAAGAATGCCACATGCCGTTGGTAGTCCGGGGTGCGCGAGAGGAAGTGCTACAATTTGGAGGAGCTGTGCGATACCGACCGATGAAGTAGAAGCAGGTGACGAACAGTTAATAAGAGGTAAAATGACAAATAGAAACTCTAACAGAAATAAAGTAGATTCAATCAAAACTATAGATACTGAACGAAACTACCTACTAAGAGATAGACATCAGCAAAGATTAAATTTTCCTAAAATCAGAAAAACTTATTATTAATTAAATAAGGTAAGAAGACAGGTTTTGAAAATAAGATAGAATTACGTCAAGGTTTTTTTTTAAATAATAATAAAAAAATTGAAAATAGAGAACTAAGGTAGTTATTAAGGTATTCCGATAGTTATATTAATTAGTAAAAGTTCAGAAGAAAATTTGACTTTATAAATTGGTTAACTAATATATTTTAATTTCAATAAGAATGCAATTATAATAAATTTATTAGATCATAATAGAAATCATAATAGAAATGAATCGATAATGAGTACATGCGACATAATGATGAAACTAAATTGAGGTTGATTATGTAAGCAATTTGTCAAGCTTGTTTTTAAGCAGGCATGCGGTAGTCTTCGTAGAAGTTACGCAAACGTTTCTGCTGACATGAAAATATTGTAAGAAAGAAAGATTAACCTACATATGGAATGTACCGATTCAGCTATTTCAGGTTCATGACTTACAGTATGTCGACATCTGATCATCTAATTGGAATAATAAATTATTATGTAAAATAAGACCTAAATATTACAATTAGATTTTTGAAAAGGAGCAAATAATTAAGGTTTAAAGTCTTAAGGGTTATCACGATTGGTTTAAACATGCACTAAAACAAGACGTAAGTGCAAGTTTGAACCAATAAATTATTGAGATTTGCGATAGATTAATTAGTTTAGGAAATTGTATATTTATTATGTAGAACTACATTTGTATATAGATCTTTTGTTAAATTATTAAGTTTTGTACTTTTGTGAACAATATCAATAAAGCTATCTATCTATCTATCTACTCTTCTGAGGTCGTCTTGTTCTTTTATGAGGGCAACACTATTCGTAGTGCGAGCTACCAGTTCATCCGTTGTGTTTACTTTGGTTTGCATACTTCGCCTTTCATCTACCTCCACAAATAAAAATCAACTATAGTAAAGTCTGGGGACCTAGGAGGCCATTGTAACCATCCAGTTCGCATTTTTTTTCTTAAAGTATTATTTTCGGATATTTTCCGTAGACCTAATGTTTATATTCTCACTTGTATTCCTATAAAAGATTAAAGCGCTTACCGTACTTTCAACAAATAGATTTGGTAGCCTACTCAGAGTCTTTGATATGACTGATCGAAGAACATTAGTTTTATGAAAGATGTAGGCCTACGCTTTGTTAAATATCTGTACATTAACTAAGGGTTAAGGGTCGCACTGACGAGTCGTCAATTATTTCTTGATCGATGATCATGAAACGGCTCTTATCTGAAGTTCACTTGTTAATTCTGTGGCTCCTAGACAAAATATGATACATCGTTTCTTGCAGCTTTTCAGGAGCGATCATTTACAGTCTGATCGACTGTAGGTATAAAGTCATAGTAATCACGTTTCATAACAAAGGGTTAGAGAGAAAAACAATAGATACAGAGTGTATGTCATCTTTTGTCACCATCAGAATGCGCAAGATACAGCAAAATCAGATTTTAGTCAAAAATTGACATATCATCTTTTGCCTTGGAATCACAGAATTTGAGATTCGTTAATAAAACAGCAGTAAAATTGTTAACTTCGAAATGCGTATGTAGACTAGCTGTCTGATTCGTATCGGGAAAGTACTTTCTCCACACCGTTGCCGGTGGCAAACGGCTACTCTGTTGACAGACGCAGCACAAGCTATTTGCAAGAAGCTATACTTGAAAAGACAAGATGATGGAATCCCCTCGGGTCAGATGGCGGCATGTCGAAAATAACAGAGGAAATGCTGGGTTATGCGGTTCCACGGAGCGTAGTTACATGGCGCGCGAGAAAATTCTGACGATGCCTGGCGTGGGCTCGTTTCACTCCTCCCCCCGGTAATGCGGGCAACATTCTCCACGTGTGTGTTCCGGTAATATTATTATATACACCAGGTATTCCAGTTATCTGCCTAAAGAGGCAAAAGAAACTTCACGGGAGAGAGAAGAAAAGAAAAAGGGGGAGGGATAAAAGGGGGAAATTGGCAAGAAAGAAATTAAGGACGTACACTAAACTGTACTGGTGTGGAGCAGCGCGCAAACGTTTATGACGACGTTAACATTTTATAGTGCTCATTATTCAGGCATGCATATGATTTCCAAACAAAGGTCGATGGAAATTAAATACAACACATTTACAGAGTATAAAACACAGACAGATCATTTCACTTAATACGATGGACTGCAGCCAGACTACTGCAAACCCTCTGTAAGAGCATTCATTACACACTGTGAAAATCAAAGTACTAGACATAGGAATTTAACATGGGAAATCATTTTTTCTCACTGTCTCTCTCTCTCTTTCTCTCTCTCCCCGAATGTTTTGGAGAAAAAATAAGGAAAATGTTAAGGTAAAAAAAAGCATTAGTAACTATTCCGTTTTCTTAATAGGTTCAGAGGAATTAATTAAGTAAAATTCTAACATGTAACTTCATTTGTTTTATAGTATAAGGGTAGATTGAGGTGAAATTTCAAGTTTCTAAACTATTCAAACTAGAGACTTGAAAAAATTCTCTGAATCATACATCTGTCAGACTCTCAGAAACAAAACTTGCTGTCAAGGATTTCCATTATATTCACACGCATGCGCGCACGCGCGCACGCGCACGCACACACACATACACATACACACAAAAGAAATATTTAATGCAGTTGTATATCAAGAATATATAGGCTACATACATATCTTTAATATTTAATCTTCCTCAACAAGGTGAGTTTGCCAAAAACAAAGAATATTAAACAGTAACATTTAAGGTGTGACATTTAAATGCCTTACAAGAAAATGGTTTACATAAATTGAAATTTACAGTTCAATATCATGAGAATTTGCAGTAAAATAAAAAGATAAAAGTTTTTAAAAACAAAATAAAAAAATCAGTTGTAGTTAGAATTGACGTACAAGTGTCCCCGCAAAATCTGCAGAGAACCCTTCAAAGCCAGTATAGAAATTTCTTTTATCGTTGTTGTTGGGAGTCCAAATTTATGACACAATAACACGAATTGTTTTATTATAATATTATGGATTTATTAATTTGTCCTACAGAATAATCTCTGTAATGTTGACAATTAATATTTGAGGAGAGGAATTGTTTTGTCACGATTCCTTCTATGCTTACCATTAAACCGATAACTTCTATATCTCTGAGTTTATATGATGTTTTGTAATAAGGGAGTCGATTCATAAACTTCCCATTTCTCTTGAGTAGCCAATTCGGGTTGTTTATGACGCGTTTCGAATCTGATGGTCGGGTCCAGATAATCTCAATAATCGAAGACTTCCGGTGTCGATTATTCCATGGACTTCTTCGTAGGTAGTGAAGCTATTGGACTTAAGAAATGTTGCGATTACAGACCTAATGTTGTGATGTCTGTCTGCTGTTAAGAAGAGTTTCGTCAAATGGGCATAGACTCATTGTATGAGTGTACGTCTTGTATAAGTGTTGTTTATGAAACAGAAACAGATATTTATGATTCACACTTATAACTTAAGCACTCTACTTATTTATAATAATTCTTTACTATGAATTAGTTCTAAGTGGTATAAAAACTAACAGAAGTAGTAACATTACTATTTTTCTCAAATAATAAATAAAAATAAATGTTACTGAGATATTCAGATTCATATTCAATTTTTAAATACAACATTTTCCCTAAAACGAACAGAGGAGAGAGTAGTTGAGAAAAGCTGATTTTCCACGCTAAATCCCCATGTCCAATACGTTAATTTCTACAGTGTATATAAAGCTTCGACGTTTTATCCATTACGTAAGATTTTAGAAAAAAACAAGGCCACCACAAGAATATTCTACAGTGAGATTTTGTTTCTAGTGTACTGGTTTGTTCTTCCCTTGATTGACCATGGCTCGTATGCTGAGTGACTGGTTGAATGACTGATTAGTTATTTAATTGATTGACCAGTTGTTCCGGTCGGTTGATTTATTAATTTAGTTGATTTTTTGGTTTATTTGTTGTTCATTCATTGACCACTTCCTTGAGTAGCTTGTATCTAGGTCCATAGCTTGGCGGATAGATTTTATAACCTACACACGGATCAAATATACAATTATCTAGTGTCAGTGGAAGAGGTTATCGCGAGATCAAGGATTTTGCTTGTGGGGTTTTGTCAAAGTAGGGTGTACACAAAGTGTCTAACACTTAGATGTCCTGCAAACAACTAGAGGAGCCTATCTATGTTGATGTGGACAGCAGAGAAACTTTTTTGAATTGACGATTGCAATGAAAAATATTGTACGTTCTTATTTTAAACAGTTTTTAAGTTACCAATGAGTGGAATCCGTCAGAGAATTCTGGAATACTCTATATTAATTTTTAATCGTTAGGTACTTTGTTTTAATTTCAAAATCTTTATTCTTAGTGTGGTACTATTTTTTCATTGATCTCTGTGTAACATGGTAAACCGTCAATAGTTAAACAGCTTGTCGAGGCTGGTCACGTCGTATTCCCTGCAAGACGATAGAAATTACACTGGCGAGAGTACACTGGCAACAAACAAAAATTAATATCCATACCCAAGGCATAGTTGGAACCAAAAAGCGTGGATAAATATTATTATGTTAATGCTATAGGCAATTTCACACACACGCCATCAATTTAATCCTTGAAGTTAGCTAAATTCACTTTCTTTGTAATTCTGGAGTCCTCTGATCGTTTCTCAAGTATCGTACTTAATCCATACTACTCAATCTGCGTAAGAAATAAGTACAGTAAAAGATCTAAATTCCGAAAGGATCGGAGACTAAGACATACGGATTTTCGAATTCTCACACAGAATGTCAAAATGAGATTAAATAAAGCACGCAGTTCTCTTTTGATCTTTGCGAAGCTTTCTTAACAGACAATGTTTCATTGTGAAAAATAAATAATCTTGTTCTAAACCAATTGCTGGATAAATATACAAAACAAGTGCCTAGCCGAAACATCTTACATAAAATGCAAAACGTTACATGTTGTTACAATAATGTAATATCAGCGCGCGAAAGAAGTAGAGAATAAGTTTCTATGGGTGCCCTTTGATGAAACTACCGATGCTCAACAATATTAATGTCTCCAGTGAAAACGTGTAATTTCTCTCTCTGAGTAAAATTTCCTTAAATTAATGAAATGTAAGTATTACTTTTCTGCAGTTATTTCTTCTAAGAATTGGTCTTATTAAAAAGTAACCTTTCCTAACGGTTACTACGAGATGTTCTTCTGACATTTCCTGTCGATGAAGGTTGCAACAATTCTCGAGCATACGGTGTTCAATATTTTTCTACAATATAATAAAATGTCTCATTATTCATTCTAAAATTATTTTTAAAAATCTCCTGTCGTTTAACTGAGGAATAAGATGATATTCACCAAATTCACATCTCAACTGATTAATTTCATGGACTGCAATTCTCTCTGGTTTTAATCTTATCTGCGCAAATTACTAAACATGCTGCTCCGTGATGGCGCCTGACCAGACCACCGTCATGCCGATACAACACGCGCCGGCTTTAGGATATTGGCCTGCACTCTATCCGTACCCTTAGACACTTAGAGTGCTATTCATAGACATTTTGCTAACCCGCGCTATGAGCGTGCTAAACTAGCCTCGGCTATCGACTGATTACTTGTACAGGATACTTATCATATCATATCACTAACACTGGCTTATGAATACGAAAAACGTTAGTTCGCTGATCATCCACCGGAAGTCCACGCTAAGAATATCTATGAATATGGCCCTTAGAGCTTGAACGAAGAACTGGGAATTTTCCACATGATGTGAATTCCGAGACAGGATTCATAAGCTTATTCATTCTTCACAGCCTAATCGGCGTACAAATTTAAGACCTAACAGCAACTCCAGCAGATTTTATAGCTCTCTTATTCTGCTTCAATGTGCTTGCCACGTGGTGCACCCAGAGGTCCAAACGATATGCGATTTCTTGCCACACAGAAAGCAACAACTGCTGATCAATTGCTTAGGAGCCCGACGTGCACAATTCTTTACAATCATCCAAATTTCGCGGTAAATGTGGTGTGTCAAGTGCCCCGAGAAAAAAAAAAGATTATGAAGAAAATTGGCACACACTTTTTCCTTGCAGGTTCGCAATAATCCAATTCTTTGTTATGTTTTGACGATATTACCATTTATAACTCACTTTTCTGAACAGTATGCTAATAAAAAAAATACACAGATCCTACCTAACTGAAATGATTGAATAAAATTATCAATATAAGAAGATACACTTTCGTCCTCTAGATTGCACACAAAATACATTATTTATACTCCAAATAGTAAAACATTCAATGTCATTTATAAAAATTGCAGAATAGGTCATTAATTTCACACCTTTCTCACCATACAGCGCTTCTAACACTGTATTCGCACCTTATTTTGCTATTTACGAAAATCACTACACGAACATGGAAAAGTGTTATTCCTTTATAATGAGATTCTACTTATGTTTTGGCCGGAAAATCAATTAATCGTTAACGAAAGCATTTCTCATAGGAATAATCGGTGGATGTGGAAAGTAGGAAATCATTCATTAAAATTAGGGGAGAGTCGGGTAGTATCGGACATCGGGTAGTATCGGACAGTGCGTTTCTTTCATCTACCACCATATGGTAGTACATGAATGACATGGTTACGTTTCTCTATGGGACACCACAGAAACGTAACCATGTCAATCAGGTACTGTCATCGTGTGGTAGATGAAAGAAACTCACTGTCCGATATTACCCGATGTCCGATACTACCCGACTCTCCCCTACAATGAGTGGCCCTTCTATTCAAATCACTCGTGGCAAGGAATAAGTTCTGACTGCACGTTTAGAGACTTAAATGTTATGTCTCTTAGAAGCCAAGTTCCTTTTCGGGTCAACTTAAGTTCCTCTTTTATTGCTTTATTTCCTAATGGCTAAAGTCACCGCGGAGTAGAAAATTAATGTCCGTAGGTCTATTTAGTCCACAACAGGTTTGTCTGAAGCAGTTTTCAATCGGATGTATAATTGTGTAGTTAATTTTTAGAGGAAACATAAGTATTCTGCTGTACTTAAAAAAAGACAAGAATTTCGTTAATTCTTAGAAGTAGGCCTAAACGGTGGAAATACACTAATTTTAAGCTATAGGCTACATTCTTAAGATCTGTCGATTGTAGTTAAACGTATGTCTGTACATTTTCGTTCAGTAAAGTGTCCGAAGACAGGTCTGACCCTCACAAGTGACACCAACAAGGTACCAGGTAACTAGGCCAGGAGAATAAGGGGTAGGTGGCCAGTTCCTTTCCCTCTCAATTTCATACATCGCCGACTAGTTACACATTACATTAGTCAGACTTCAGATGTATACAAACAATAATGTTCATCCTTTGACACATATCGTCAAGTGAAGTGTACTGCCTGATAATAGATGTAGCCTATAGATATGGAATTAAAATTTGGAGCGAATCTTGATGAGAGGCCATCTGTATGTAGGCAAAAATTTCACACGACTGTTCACAAGTAGCATATATACAGAGGCTCTTGTTTATTGCACATGCGCAATGTGTTGCAAGCGAAACTTATAAAATAATGGACCTCCAAATTTTATTTCCGTATCTATACATGTCAGCCAGAACCTCAATCAGAGGATTGTCTGTACATAATTGCCATAATTTATCTAACAAAAACGTTTCTGGAGACATACCTCCCACATCACTTCATTGATCAATTTATCTGACATACGAATTACAAATTTTAAAAAATGTTTTGGAGCCCATTTTTTCAATAAAACGTTAGTTACATTTTTTTACATAACGATCCATTATTTTCAGTTAAAATAATTATATTTCCTCCGTGCCACATACTTACCTAACTACATAGCCTACAGATACACACACATATACATACATACCCACATAGGCCTACATACATACATACATACGCGTAACCTAGTTGTACATATAATATACTTATTACTTTGTCATGCTGTCACCGTCTCGCGCTCCGAGCAGCTCCCAGACTGCTGCTGCTACTGCTGCTGTATTCTATTCTGTACGAATAATATAATACTCCACACCATATGTTGTAAAATTTTATATGCACACATATTTGGAATTCCTGCGGACAGACGGCGAGTACTGAGGGTGGCCTAACAAGCGTGCCACAAGGCGGGCGGCCCTTGCAGCCTGCAGCTAGCAATCCAATTTGCCTTCCTTTCTGGTTTGAGCCCCGAGGAAAGGTCACTTTTTTTCAAGAGGAGGAGAATTTAATGTGAGACGGTGGTATGCATAGCGGAACATCGCATCGGGGGAATGAAGAAATATGCATAGCTCCGTGGACAAAGCTGTTCAAACTGTTTAAGATACCAAACAAGCCATAAAGCATGGTCAATTGGTAAATATCTTATTCTACAGCATGTTTCTCATCTCTAAGGAGCCACACGGCAGACATCAGCTTTAATGCGCCTGCTGCAACATGAAGGAAATGATGACAAGTTCTCCGCATTACTTCTCAAAGGCCATGAGTTTGAAACCAGTGGCCTCGACTTTGATCATGCTACTGGCTATCATAGAAGAGAAAGAAGGAGGTTGAGGACGAAAGAGAAAGGAACGAAATTAATAACGAATGAAGAAGGAAATAAGGGAGTCAAGGAAGTAATAACGTGTGAAAGAAATTAAGTAGAGAAACATAGAAAAGTGAAAAGAGAGAAAAATATGGAAATGTAGAGATGACAGAAAGAAAAAGGGGCGAGCATAAATAACAAAGAAATAAAGGAAGAAGTAAATAGAGAACAAAACGTACGAAAAGTATAATTATGTAGACAGAAAGAGATAAAAGAAGGGAGGGAGAAAGAAGAGAGGGGAGAGAAGATAGCGAAATAGAAAGGCATAAACAAGACAAAAAGGAAGAAAAATGAAAGATAGGAAATGAAGAATATAAAAAAATAAAACTATAGAGATAATTGAAGAAAGAATAAACTGATATAAGAAGGAAGTAACGAAAGATAAGGGAAAACGAAAAGATGATAGAAAAAGAAAGTAATAATAAACGTAAGGTACGAAGAAAGAAGGAACTCATTCCGAGGAAAGAAGTAAAGCGATATGGAAGCAAATAAAATTAATGAAATAATGAAAGGAGATATAAAATATGATTAAAAGGAAGGTGAAAGGAAATGGCTAAGGAAAGAAAGAAGAAAAAAGAAGAAAGAGAGAAGTGCACAAAGACCACAATAAAGAATGCAAAGATAAAGAAGAATAATGAAGAGAGACAGAGAATAAACAAGATAAAACAAAAAAGAAAATAAACTAATAATGTCAGAAAGAAAAGGGATATAGAAAAATATAAAGTGAATTAAATAACGGGAGAAAATGAAATGGAAAGTAAACGAAAGAAAGGAAAAATTAAGACGACATAACGGCGAGTGAGTGAATAGAGACAGGAACAACGGATTTCTAATGAAAAATCCCAGGACAGACTGGGACTCGAACCCACACCGTGTGTGTGGCAGGCTGAAAGTCCCGCCATGCAGAGAAAATAGCCTAATTAATGAGCCTACATCTTTTCAGTACTAGTTCAAGAAACAAATAATAAGCGATACTAAGGCTGCTGACCCTACAGGTCTCAACGTAATGTATGGCTGACTTGACTATCACTGGTAACATGATCAAAATGGAATTGTTACGATTTTCGTAAAATCTTTAATGACGTGCACGCGCCGCTTACACGACAGATCATTTATAACACTAATTTTATTCTTTTTATTACCTGAAATTTGCATTCCTACATGCATTCCTGTTTCGGCTGAAATAAATTTATCCATGATACGATGTCGACAGAATCCACACTACAAGTACGAGATCTCTAACTCCATTTACCTCCCGAAAGACTCTCGTCCTCGTCAAGGTCCGAACTCTGTTCTTTCGGCACCGTTAATCCTACCTCAGCGCGAACTGAAGACTTCTGCGAGCGATCCGGGGACGTTTCTCACAAATTATGAAGACCGTGTTGCACAGCAGTGTGTGACATCCTGATGGTCTGCAGGCGGTAGCTTTTATGTGACTTGTGGTGGCCAAACCGCCTGAAGTGCAAATTTTACTTAATGATACAATTCCCATACGTCACAATTCCATATTTCTCCCTTGAAGTAATTTTAACATTTCATAAACTCTGAAAGTCTAATGTAGAGCCTATATGCAATATGGGCAAGAAATCAGGGAGGACTGTACTATGAACGAACTTAATTGGAGTTTGCTTATTTCGCTTAGTTTCGTAACAGCACACAGCAGTAAGCTATTCTAAGTAAGAGGCAAACAGAAAGTACTTCAAAACAACAATGTGTGACAAAAATAGTGTTAAAAAGTAGACACATACTTTCTAATTACACATTTTATACGTTTGTCAAAAATTCAACTACAGTGTTATATAATGCAGGATATTACACTATACCGTACTCGAGCTGCTGTGTAAAAAATAATATTGTATGTATGTATGTATGTATGTATGTATGTATGTATGTATGTATGTATGTATGTATGTATGTATGTATGTGTGTATGTATTCACGCTGCAAATGAGTAATTACCCGGTGGCAGTGGTAACTAATTACACTCAATAATGACAATTAATAATAAACACAATTATCTTCACTGATACAGCACTTAAAATAACAAAACATCAATTAAACTCTTTAAACAGTGTCGTATAATATACTAAATATACTACTGTCTATTAGTAAAATCTTTAAGCCTATTTTAAATACATTTTTTGTTATTGGTAAAGCCTTTAGTAAGTCTGCAGGTAAAGCATTCCAGTCCCTGATAATACGATTGAGAAAAGAAAACTTTCCAGTGGCCGTCCTCTGTCTTCTTTCCTCTAAGAATAGAATAACTTAACAGGAATCCAAACAACATAAAGTTAATTTCCTAAACTGCACACTAAAAATATTATTTATATCCAAAGGTCTTAATTTATACATTCACTATTAAGTAGATACGCGTAATTATTGAACACAAACACCCAAGTCATACATACCAAGGAACAATTACTAACCAAGGAAAAATCTCTCGGCAGAGTCAGGAATCGAACCCGGAACCTGAATGAGCAAATGAAGCCCTTTAACTAGCAAATGCATTGCGGGTGGTATCGACGTAACTCCCATAAGGGGAAAAGTTTTAATTTTTCTTACAGTTTTCCTTTAAAAGTACTACGCAGAAAAACGCTCAACGTTAAAATGTGGATAGCGAGGGTATGAATCAGTTAAATTTTATTGATTATGTTTATGACACCCTACTCCATTATCTCCTGGCTTAGTTGACTCATGAGTGATGTTTTATCGGGTCACTTATGAGGTTCCAACTAGTCTTCGGACTGTTGACTAAACATACATACAAGCCTAGGAAATATTAATTTATTTTATTTTATTACGTGTAGCTTAGACTAGTATATACAGTCACGAAGCTTGAGTTGTTGAGGGTATTGGGAACAATAGACTGTGCCGGTACTATTTCGCATTGTCTGTGATGGGGTGATAGTAGCGATCCTATTGGTTAGCAACTAGGCCTATCTATGGATGCATATTTCCTACATATTGAGCTTCGTGACTGTACTGTATATACTAGATTGTGGCTGTACTGTATTAAACTCTTTGCTCTTTGAAAAGAACACTGATTTATCTTTAGCTGTTGTACATGGACTCCTTACGCCATCGGATCTATTCATTCCTCATTACTGCGGAATAATAAATTCTGTTTCTTATCTGTCTATGATTACAACATTTAGATGCAGCCTTTCCATCCCTATATACACACAACACGACTATGAAAAACTGCAGAATTCCAATGTATTATTTAAACAGCAGAATTTCGCCAGAATTTGCCTGGAGAAAATGAAGGAAGTCACAAAGAAACGCAGCTGAAGCGGGCTTCCGAAAACAAAGGGACATGTTCATATGCAAGGTCAGATCAGATCGCTTCTGGCCCCTGAGCTATTGTTGGTATCAAAGCTGCGTACTAGAGTTACCCAACGTCACACACTTGGTGCAGGGCCAATATCGACAGAAGTGATACCAGCTGCTGGCCGTTCCATTCACAGATGACGTGACGCAGGTTGAGCCCGACCTCAACAAGTTTGCCACTCACTACTCGTTACATTGATGCCGCGATTGTAAGGGTAAAAACATGTTGGAGTTGTTCATCTCGCCACGCATATCGCCGCGCACCTCGCCGTGTGGCGATTAGGAAACAAACCAACGATATATAATGGGTACAAACATGCTCGAGTAGTTCATCTCGCCACGCACCTCGCCGCACATCTCGCCGTTCAGCGGGAATCAAACTGGTTTGATTTTCAAGATGCAGCTGCCTGAAACTAGCGTTCTGATTGGTCGGTTGTCGCAACGGAACGTCATGATTCTCTCCATCCATCCTCTCAAGGCATAAGATTGGAAGGAAATTCTTATTTTTTTTTTTAATCTTGCAGTTCTTAATTGCTTATTATATTACAGTATGTTCATTTTTAAAGCCATTATCATTATTATTATTATTATTATTATTATTATTATTATTATTATTATTATTATTATTATTATTATTATTATTATTCATTTCGTTTTCAGAACAAAAAGTGTTTATACCGACGTCAAACTTTTGCACAATATTTTGAAAGAATATGTGTTTCTTATTGTGATGGACAGTAAAAGATTTTTGCTAATAATACAGTAAGTAATAAGTTAAATTTTGATAATAGTACATTATTATATACTGTATAATTATTAATTATCTGAGAGTCATTACCAACCTCTCTTCAGCACTGATTGGTTGTTTATGTATGTTAGTGTACACTTTTTGGATTTTAGGTTCTATTAGCATCAAGATGTAGGCCTAATTGAACGTTGACTGAGATATTCTTAAATATTCGTAAAATCTATCTGGAAATGCCTTAAGCTGCTGATATAATTGATACAATTCACCAAGTTTAGTGCGTTCCTTATTGATTGGATGCACGCTGTATTTTCTTCTTCTGTTGGAAAATAACCACCATTTCATTGCAGTACTCGTAGATAAATCGCTAACACTGTCAGTATTTGTAAACATTTTTTAAGTACTAATATGTACGACCAATAAATTTATTAGTATTTACCACGTTGTATTCATGGAGAATCTCACATCTGTACTCATTGTCCGCGTAAGGCGAGAATCATGGCGAGGTGAATTACTTCACTATGTTCTGCTGTGGCGAGATGCGAGATGCACGGCGAGTGAATGGCGAGGTGCGCTACTCGGAGAGGCGAAATGAACAACTCCAACATGTTTTTACCCTAAGACTCAAGTCCGTGCGAGCGCACAAGGGAGGTTCATGAAGCTAAATGTAACAGCATTATCAGTAGATAGGAAATAGATAATAATCAATCATTAGCTTTGATGAATCAACGAGAATACAAAGCACAATTCATAGCAAGCAATGATTTGGTTAAATTATGACTTTCTTCTTTGCTGGCCAGTTACGGATCCGCGACGTTCGTACAACATTAATATAATGTACAAACATTACTGTTGTATAGGCCTGTAAGCTAAATTACAGAGTTGAAAATTTAAATTTAAATTAAAACCAATAATGCTGTATGCTAATACATTTAAAAAATACAATTTTAAATATACATAAAGAGTTTCGAACCCTGGTCTTTGGAACGAAAAGGAAGAGCTCTACCGCTAAGCAATAAAGGTTTCGTAGGGGATAAAACCTGATCGGAAACATGTACTGTATTTCACTCGTACTGCATACCTTTTTGGACTCGCGCTACTGCCTTCACAAGTAGTAGCGCAGATAGTCATGGCGGACGGAAAGACTGAAATTCGGCTGCGAAATCATCACATTATCAGAGAAATAAATAATATTGTGAAAGATGTTGACACAATTTGCTTGGCAGAAGCTGGATGCAGCAGAGTTCAAAAGGTTCGCTGGGTAAATGAACCCTAGAAGCTCAATTCAGCATGTACTTGCTGCAGTAGTCGGCCATCAATCAACTACCGGCAACGTGCGCTGCACGGCACATGAGCGCTCCGCTCGGCAAGGCAATTCCTCCGCGGTGTGCACAACGCGGCCCGAGGGTCGCCCGCCGTAGCTACGCGCAGAGACAAGTAAGCTTACAGAGGTGAATCCTACGGGAAATGATCACGGATCTGTTGTTCACCCGTGGCGGCCCATACACGAATTGGTAATCAAGGATGAGGTGAGTACCCGAACACAAATCCAGTATTGGTCCTTCTGCAGGGTATCTCCCAACCCTTCTGTTGGCATGCTCTGTCTCAATTTACCAGTGTTCCCTAGTGTCAGCTCTATCTTCAGTGCTATCTCATTTTACGTCACAAATATCATCGCAACTGTAGTATTTTCTGATGATCCGTGCTTCACTTCTATTAGCTAGTAGGCCAAACTGAAGTTGCTCCTGGTGTGTTTCTTTACTGAAGATGGTCTCATAACTCAATGAAAGATTCTTATACATTTCATAATTTTATTTGCAATGTCTATACCATTTGTATGTCAGGGAATAACAAAATTAGTTACCTGAATTCGCTCGTTCTAACAATTAATTATACCAAGACATTATACCATTATAGCCCCTGTTTGCCGGTCGGAGCGATCGCGGACGGCGGCAGGACTCTCGTACCATCAGGGACTGGAATGCTTTACCTGCACACTTACTCAAGGCTTTACCAACAACCAAAAACGTATTTAAAAATAGGCTTAAGGACTTTACTAATAGACGATAATTATACACAGTATGTAAAGGGTGTAAATGATATTTTGTTATTGAAGTGTTGTATTAGTGAAGAATTATGTTGTTTCAGTGAAGTGTGTTGTGTCAGTGAAACGTGTTCCTGTCAGGGAAGCTTTATAGTTTATAGTGGCAGTGCAAAGTATTTGAACAGTGAAATGTTTTTGAAGTGTTAGTGAAATCAGGATAGAATCAGTGAAATGTGTCGTAGTTCCAGTGCAGTGAGTGAGTTGACAGCGAAATGAGTGTAATGTGGAAAGGTACTTGTGCAGATATGAGCATATCATACTCGTGGGTTTTAGTTCCAACTTAGATTTAAGATACAAATTAGATTTATTTTAAATGTTATTTTAAGTGATAATGCCTCATTTAATTTAGGATATTCTCTATTATTATTATTATTATTATTATTATTATTATTATTATTATTATTATTATTATTATTATTATAAATTATTGTTAGTATTAATTATTGGTATTATTATTATTAAGTGTATTTTTAATTAATAAGTTTGTTATTGTCATTATTGAGTGTAATTAGTTATCACTGCCACCGGGTATATACCCATTGTAGTGTGAATACATACATACATACATACATACATACATATCTTTTTAGAGCTGGGAGGCTAGAACCATACATTTATCAGATATTTACACATCATAACTCTAAGGTTATGGAACATTCTAAGAGTTGGTTCGCAATACCTCCGTCATTCGCCTATTTTTGTGTATTGTTACGGTGTATGCTGTCATACTGTAGTTGTCTCCATTCCTGTATGACGTCATTCATATATGTTACTCCTCTATTAATACATTTCCAATCAATTCATGATTTATTCTGTAATTAAAATAAAATATTGTTTACACATGAATAATATAAGCCATTATGCATCTGCTGTGATACTCCATTTGTTGTTACCAACTTAGTTCTGAAACGTCCGATACAGCTACCCCGCCTCGAAGTGGAGATGGTCAGGCCGTTTGATATTCCAGCGGAAAGCTTTCCTTTGCAAGAAAGCACTGTACGTATAATTCCAGTTATAAAAGTGTTACACCTGTCGCGTTATCGCTGTCAGAGCACGGATAACGCGAGCTTAAGCAGACATCATCTCCCCTGCGAACTAGTCAATCAGAGCGCTGAGATACTGCGAAGGTCACGACAGCAATGTTGACGAATTCTCTATTTACATCTGGAATTTACTATACGCACTGCCTGTTCGCCCATCTAACTACTTAAGAAACCAATGAGAGGTGATGTACAAGGCAAGGAGGGGGTCTAGACACGCCCACTAATACTGCCATTCGGTCTCAGTCAAATTCATTTGTCCGTCTAGCAGTAGGATAAAAAATTTGGTTTTTATTTCACCTTCCTTCGTATATCCGTGATTGGGTGTAAAATTTGTGGGTGTGAAGCTCCGCAGTATAGTACTTATTCCAGAGTTGTCATTGGTCAACATTCTCATTCTTCACAATATCATCATCATCATCATTGGTTGAAAGCACTGTATACCTATTACTTTTTCCTAGATCCTATGAACACGCAGACTTCAGCTTTCCTTAGACAAACAGCCACTCCACATGTGACTATACTGTTCTACAGGAATCTACTCAAGTACAAGTATTAACTTTTGCTACTGTCGTGCTTGCCTCTGCTACAGTATACAAGAACTTAACGTCTTTCAGGCGATTCTGCAACGTCACTTCCTCCGCTAAAGGAAAGACAAAAATACATAGGCAGGTAAAATTAGCAGGAAACATTGTGTTGAGAATCAGTGGCGCAGATGTAGGCTTCGAGGTTTGGCGTGGGCAGAGAGCAGATACGATGGGGACGTCTGCACACCTACAACACAAAATTCTATACAGTTCGTCGTCCTTTACTTTGTCAGTGGTCAAAGAATAGAGAACGTGCTGCGTTGTTGAAAGACGTTGATTTTCATGTTAAGAGAAGCCTAATTCAAAGCAGCCAAGAACCACAGCACAGCTCTTGTTGGCTAGCTCACGTGGTCAAAGATCCAACTCCAATTCCAATTACAAGAGCCAGAAGTCTGGAGCGTGTGTGAGTTAGCAGGTTATTTTACGACGCTTTATCAACATCTTAGGTTATTTAGCGTCTGAATGAGATGAAAGTGATAATGCCGGTGAAGTGAGTCCGGGTCCAGCACCGAAAGTTACCCAGCATTTGCTCGTATAGGGTTGAGGGAAAACCCCGGAAAAAACCTCAACCAGGTAACTTGCTCCGACCGGGAATCGAACCCGGGCCACCTGGTTTCACGGCCAGACTTGCTAACCGTTACTCCACAGGCGTGGACAGAAGTCTGGAGCGATAGTAAGAAGATAGAGATGAAGGTAAGGAGCCGTCTAGGAGTCTAAACCTTAAAAATATATTTTTTGGCAGAAATAAGAATTTTCAATAGTCATTCTGACTAGAAAATTCTGTGTGGTATGCTGATTCGGTCTGTATTCTCATTAGACCTACACAATTGAAGCACGGAATCAAGAATAGAGTTGAAAATATTACTAACATCGCCTATATTTTATTTATTTATCAAAACGATAACAACTCCCGTTAGGGTCAAAATCAATGAACTGACGAAACTTTCTACGCATCGGCTGTAGCGCGATGGCCTACACTCGGGTCAAATCTACCCTAGCATTATAACTAGAGAGTAGTGCAATTTTCCATCTTTCTTCCTCTTCTACTTATCCTGCTTAAATATTTCTCTTGATTTCATCTTCATTCTCTTCCAGCTGCTTCTTTATTTCTCCTAGCTTCCTAATACTGCACTGTCAATCGCTCTTTACTTTCGTCAAACTCAACCGCTATGCCACCCTCTCCTCCCAGCTTCTTCTCCCTTTTAGTTCTCCTCCTGTTCACATTTCCTCCTCTCCTTCTATTCTCGCCTAACCTTCCTTTTCCAAGCGTTATTCAACATTTTCCCTTTCCGCTTTTCTTCGTCTTTCTTCTTTTCCTGCTGCTTCTCATCTCCTCTGCACTGGCTTACCCAGTGCTCTAGTTTCCATACAGGCTCGGAACTAGAGCAGCAAAGCTCTGATCCCGTCGGTATTCGAACCCGTATCCTTACTAACACAAGCCAACTCGTCGAGGTCTGGACGTCGCCTATACATCTCAATCGTGATTCGACTGGGTGTGTAAAACGTAGTTTGTTTATAAACCTCCGCAAGTTTTTTTAAGGCCCGCAGGGTAACTGGTACAAAATGTTGGAAGAAGGAAGACCACACAATATGCTGGAGCCGGGCCGGCTCAGCTGCCTTGTTAGTTGAGATGGCTCACTCACACGTCAAACACGTGGCCATTAAATATTACTACTGGGACTCAAACACGGTAGCAGTAACAATTAATATAACACATGGCAAATAATGCCATTAAAGTTGTCTAAAAAAATATCCTCGCTAATATTGAAGAACTCCATTTTCTAGCAATCATTTACACATGACAAACAGATACTTTTGAAAGAGATGACGATTTTAAATTTATTTTCTTTCTTTCTTTGTTACTCTGCTTAAATTCCCCTTTTATCCGACTTATAACTGCGAATAGGGCAAGGATATGTGCTTGATCGTACACTAGATATCTCACAAATGCTGGCCTCCCTGGTCACGGGATCGGCATGACGCAGGGGCACCACTGAGAAATCACAGAACAATCACAAAACAGCAGACATATACGAAGTTCCGTGGACGGATGATAAATTTCTTACTTTGCCTACGCCGGTAATCGAACCAACGAACCTCGAACAGCTTAGTTGGAAAGTGCAAACATAATAATGGCGGACATACTTAGGGTCAGTAAAAATTCGATTAAAAATATAGAAGAAGAAATAGTCTTTAGAATTCAGAAAGGGAATAATAATAATAATAATAATAATAATAATAATAATAATAATAATAATAATAATAATACTCCGCCCTACCGTATGAGAAAGCTGCGAATATTATCGTGAGCATGCTTGCAGTGGTGTTACGCAACTCTGCAGCAGTAAAGATATTCCTCCACACAATCACAGTGATCGTTAACAGAATCACAGACTTGGAGATTCAGAAAATAATACATCTCGGCAGTCCGCATTAGCAACAAAATAAGGATGTTCTGCAACTGCAAATGTACCAAGTTTAATTGAAGCAGCGATTGCAGCAGATTGTAACAAACGCAATACCAGAAAAAGCGGCGACGTTACAATTACGTAGACGTGAATGCTAAAACAAGGCCGATGAGTGCTGAGCCCTGCGATCAGTCAATAAAATTACATACTTTACGAACCTCTTACACTACGCTGGGCTTACTACTTACATTTCCAACCCTTCACTTGACAGAACTTAGAACACGCAGGCTGCCCAGGGGCGATGATGGTATTGCAGACTATTTGTAATTCTTTATAACTTTACTACAGACGGTATTCAGACACAGTGGGATGTGTGTAATTGATTTTCTTTATTTCTTCCCAAAAGTAATGTTAAGCGCAACAGCCTATAAATTCAACTCATCTGCTGTGTTCAGCTTCTATAACTTCAAACTGAAGGTACGAATAAAACTGGATGTTGATTATTGTTTCCCATTACTGTATAGAATTTTATCTCCATGATAGCCATAGTATGAAATGCCTTCAATAGAACATGTCCAATAGAACAAGCAATCGAAGAATTCTTCATAGCTAGTTTGAGAAGAGGGTACGTACGCGTATGTACACACAGAGTAACAACATTTTATTTCGCTCCCAACTCCCAAACATTTCAATTAATGAAATAAAATGTTAAATTTTGAATATTTTCTGAACAACATGCAACCTTATGATATCACATGCACAGGATTAGAATTCCAAGCATAAGTCTAAGGTCTTAAGTGCACTATATTTCTTTCTCGAATGTAACTGATGCAACATAGGGCTCTCCGAACTGCTTCCAGGAACACTTTAATATCGTTTAAATTATTATTACCGAAGAAAGCATTTCTACTGGTAGCCTACACAAAAGAACCAGCCGATGTTAACGAGCGAAAAGCTGGCCGAGTTCTTTATCTTGATATTTCTTTCATCGATATGCAAGTTTTACGTTATAAATTTCAACCCGTACAACAAGACAAGAATCGTACAATGCAAATCAATTCTTGCGAATAAAAACCTCTCTTTTATTACAACGCTGTTCCAGGAAGGAGCGGTGCGCTGAAAGAGAATTGAGCTGGTAGTTTTAATTAGATCAGCCTTGATACACAACCCATTTAGCAATACGGAGGAAACTAGTTGAAAAGAAGAGGGTTCTTGCCTTCAGTAGGTGGATGAGCGTAAAGCAGCAATTCTGATGCATCCCAGCTGAAGCCTCTGAACTTACTAGTAAAGAAAGGTGAGAGGTCTTGAGAGCAGTAATTTCTCTCTCTCTCTCTCTCTCTCTCTCTCTCTCTCTCCTCTATTGCTTCTCCTCCTCCAGACTTATTTTCCACTTTCTTCTATTTCCCCTTTTCTTTTCTTCTTGATTTTGTACTTATTCTCGACTTTATCGCCTTCCTTTTTGTCATCCCTCCTCTTTCGACCGAAGAAACGTAAAACTTTAGCAACGAAATAATGAAATTACATGTCTATGAAATCATGAAATGGTGAGATACCAGCCAGAATATAAAACACATTGACACGCATAAAATATTTTCAATTTAAAAAAATTACAAAGTTCTTGTTTAGTTTTGAGGTCTCAAGACAAGAATTACAAATTACTCCATTTCCATAACATAATACTTTTCGTAATAAACTCATTTATGTCCACAGAAAATTTCAAATTAATAGCTACACTACTTCTCAGAAAAAAGGGTGCCGGTACCTACAATTTTAAAAGCGGACTTC
Organism: Periplaneta americana; assembly: GCF_040183065.1. Classification (NCBI taxonomy): domain Eukaryota; kingdom Metazoa; phylum Arthropoda; class Insecta; order Blattodea; family Blattidae; genus Periplaneta; species Periplaneta americana. Next base: position 9,658,651 of record NC_091132.1, on the reverse strand, counting down.
AAAAAGAAAGAATAGTCTTTAACATTACTTCCAGAGGAAAAAGTACCGATACCTAAGATTTTAAAAGCAGACTTCAAAAAGAAAGCAGAGCCTTTAACATTACTTCCAGAGGAAAAAGGTGCCGGCATCTAAAATTTTAAAAGCGGACTTCAAAAAGAAAGCAGAGCCTTTAACATTACTTCCAGAGGAAAAAGGTGCCGGCATCTAAAATTTTAAAAGCGGACTTCAAAAAGAAAGCAGAGCCTTTAACATTACTTCCAGAGGAAAAAAGTGCCGGCATCTAAAATTTTAAAAGCAGACTTCAAAAAGAAAGAAGAGCCTTTAACATTACTTCCAGAGGAAAAAGGTGCCGGCATCTAAAATTTTAAAAGCGGACTTCAAAAAGAAAGCAGAGCCTTTAACATTATTTCCAGAGGAAAAAGGTGCCGGCACCTAAAATTTTAAAAGCAGACTTCAAAAAGAAAGAAGAGCCTTTAACATTACTTCCAGAGGAAAAAGGTGCCGGCATCTAAAATTTTAAAAGCGGACTTCAAAAAGAAAGCAGAGTCTTTAACATTACTTCCAGAGGAAAAAGGTGCCGGCACCTAAAATTTTAAAAGCAGACTTCAAAAAGAAAGAAGAGCCTTTAACATTACTTCCAGAGGAAAAAGTTGCCGGCATCTAAAATTTTAAAAGCGGACTTCAAAAAGAAAGCAGAGCTTTAACATTACTTCCAGAGGAAAAAGGTGCCGGCATCTAAAATTTTAAAAGCAGACTTCAAAAAGAAAGAAGAGCCTTTAACATTACTTCCAGAGGAAAAAGGTGCCGGCATCTAAAATTTTAAAAGCGGACTTCAAAAAGAAAGCAGAGCCTTTAACATTACTTCCAGAGGAAAAAGGTGCCGGCATCTAAAATTTTAAAAGCAGACTTCAAAAAGAAAGAAGAGCCTTTAACATTACTTCCAGAGGAAAAAGGTGCCGGCATCTAAAATTTTAAAAGCAGACTTCAAAAAGAATGCAGAGCCTTTAACATTACTTCCAGAGGAAAAAGGTGCCGGCATCTAAAATTTTAAAAGCGGACTTCAAAAAGAAAGAAGAGCCTTTAACATTACTTCCAGAGGAAAAAGGTGCCGGCATCTAAAATTTTAAAAGCAGACTTCAAAAAGAAAGAAAAGCCTTTAACATTATTTCCAGAAGAAAAAGGTGCCGGCATCTAAAATTTTAAAAGCGGATTTGAGAAGGAATAGCCTTTTAATGAACATCTATTATTACAATATGTTACGCAACGCCCATTTTTAATGAATATACAATCAATTGAGTGAATGAAGTAACCACATAAAACTCAAGAAAATATTCATTTGTAACTTCTAACTTATTGACATTTAACCCATTGCGCATATGACACCAAGAGAGTGAAAACGATTCTATCGACGAACAGCTTTCAATAAAGTAGATAACGTAACTTAGTATATCTATCGGCTGGGGAATTCACTCGATGATAATAATAGGAACGCAAGGAAATCACTTCATCATGAGATAACCATTACTTAAGTGATACCTAGGCCTAATACTCAGGACGTACGGTCGGAATGCAGCAAAGGAAGCCGAGCAGAGGAGAATGTGTACAAGATGAAATTTGTTGGGCGGGATGCTTCCGCTCCCGGCATTCCCCCATCGGGTGCAGGACGAAGCATGATTAATGCCTCACAAAACCCACGTGACCGGAGTTCAATAATAATCTCAAGGTCGATATAGTGCCCGTTTCATCAAATGGGGTTGCTGGCATTCCTCTTCCTTTGTTTATGAATATTCATTACATGAAGGAGGGCACTCCGTTACAGAGCATAGACTTCCCATGTCAGAGAACTGGGTTCAAAGTCACAATATTTCAAGTGAAATTTGTAGTGGACAGAAAGTGTTAGGGCAAATTCTTAAACGAGATTAAAGTGAAGCTTTGTAATAGAGGAGCTCAGTTATGGAACATCAAAATGTCTAGTGAAAATGTTAGAATTTCAGAATGGAAAATCTTGCACTTTACTTACTTGAATAATTTGAAACTACATTCATAGCCATCGAATGAATTCGCGTAGTACAGCAGTTGAAACATCGCGATATTCTCAGTTGAAGGGCGTTTTGCGAGAAGATTTTAAATCGCATGAATGAAGATAAAGACTTTATTGACACTCTGTGGATGTCTGACGATGTCCATTTCCATCTCAGTGGTAGTCACTTAAAGGACGTCCTTTTCAAGTAGTAAATGACAGACTATGTACATTACGATCTCACGTATGTCATTTTTTAACAAAATTTTCAGGCAATAACCAACTATTAATAATCGCCCGTACCACTGTAGATTCTGTATAATCAAATAAGGCATAGCATTTAACTATCTGACTATTTGGGAAGTCATAACGATAATACCTTCACGCAGATAGGTTGATAATGGAATGTGATACCCATGAATGAGTTTCTAGTCTAACATACAAAAAGTTGCTGTACGTAATAAAAAAATATTCAACATACACTTAGGACAACGGTCAGAAACAATACTAAGGCTTTGCCTTGGCCTGCAAACCATTTTTTTTTAAGTTTTGGAAATAGGTTATAGTCTCAGGGGGGCTAAATCTGGCGAAGATGCATGACGGTCATAAATTCAAAGCCAACTTTCTCAATTTTCTGCAACGCAATCATGAGCGTGTGACCGGTGCATTGACTTGCAGCAACAGAACATTTTACCTCTACTTTTCGCTACAGTTTTTCTGAAGCTTACTTAATAACAGGCCTAATTAATAAATAGTCTTTGTCCCAATAAACAGATCAATTGATAGAAAACACTACTTTAACTTTTTAGACATTCTGGTGAACTGATAGATAAAGTGTCACTTCGTGTAATTCGTTCATACATTTTGTCCATTTTTCTGGAGATGCTGGAAATTTTTTACTAATCTATTCGCAAATGCATGGATTAGTCAAGAGTGGCACATTGTCAGGCCAACGTGTTTCCTGACATACAGACACTCTTTTAATCCAGTGCTTACTGAACACCGACAACGTGTTGAACAAGGTTGTCAACAAATTCGACAGACACTTGGAATTTTTGAACGATCAGGATGTCTATGACGAGGTGTTGCAAGACTTGCATCGAAGCTGAAAGAGCTAACTTTGAGAACGTCTTTGCAATGTGTTAAAGAGAAGAAAAAACTGTAACCAACTGTAAGCTGAGAGAATTCTTGTTATTGTAATATGGCCTTGAAACCGTCCCTTACCTAGGTACTTCATGTAATGAAACATTCTGTACAGCGATAGCTCAGAAGAGGCTTGTCGTATAGAGCAATAGGACACTGAATATAAGTAGCAGATACAGTAAATCCCAAAAGTAGTCTTCGCCTGTTACACATTCTCATGGCAGGAGATAGCGGTAAAGCTGCACTCGCACATGCAAGAGGAATTGCCACGGAATTTCGTAGTTGGATTGTCGTATAAGGAACAGAGAACTTCATGAATTCATTTCTGCAGTGCCCGGAGGTTCTGTTTAACCGGATTTCACTGCCCGCTCGGCTCGGCAATGGCTTCACCTCGCTGACCATGTGGCCAGTTCGATGAGTGGCGGTAGTTTGGAGTGCGGTAAATGTCTTAAATTACAAGGCAGGGGATTCGATAGCTGAAGCGACGGGTGGTCCGACCAATAACTCAACACACAGATAGGTAATACCATGTATGCATGTGACGATTATGGGGAGAAGGGGTTTTAGGTTTATAATACCCACGAGAGAAGTATAGTCAAAGACATGTAAATGCATCACATTACCAGGCGCATGTATCATTTCTATGATTTAATTCGGTGCTGACCCATCGTCGCTCCGACCTCCAGACCCAAAATCGAAACATCACTTTTACTACAACAAATGGGACACTTCTGTATGACCAAGGTCGAATACCATCAGTAGCAGTATCAGAGGTAATACCAAATTGGTCAGTTCCTCATTCACGCCTCTTAGGACGTTTGAAGGTGTATAAGCAATAAGTTTACAAGCTAACAAGGACACAAGCCTGTAGCTACTAGTTAGAGATGACAGCAGTTTCACAAAAATAGTGACTCTCACCCTTTACTCCTACTAGGTTGATTCACAAGCTCTACCTATTGCCAAAACACTTATTCAACGGCAAATTGCATACAACCCTACTTACATCTTTCTTTGACTTAATATCCAATTTTACTTATTCGTTACATCTACATAATAGTTCGATGCCGCAATTTATTGATTTCGATATGGCGTCCAAGCGCATTCCTCCTCGCGAAACAGAGGCGATAACCTATAACATTCATTAGGGAATTTAGAGAGGATAATGCTGTTATCTCGAAGCTCATGTGTCCACAAACTGCAAAATTAATTCAATTCAGTCTATTGTGTAAAAATATCAATGTGCTGATCTTCTAATTTCAATAAAGTTGTAGTATTTTCTTCAATAAGTATGTAACTGCTTATACTTCTAACATCAATTTGTCAAGATTTCACTTGAAAAACTAAAACTGCAGTTGAAAGTTTGATAAATGCATGTCTTAATAAAGAATATAAACATCATTCAAGTATAAGCTATGCCTTATAGTCATTTGTACGACACAACGAAACGAAAACAAAATTAGTATGATGCGAACATCAATACAGTATTTAAATTTACTTACAATAAACGAAATTAAAACATACAGTTTTAATATGAAAATAAATATAACATATATATACTATTTTAGGTTTATGAACATATTAAAGCTATAACCAAGCCCTACATCACATCAAATTATGCAGACCACATTATCAACAATAATCATGGCTACAATAATAAACAGATATGGAAATTTTACACATCACACCAAAAAGTTCACAGTTAAACATCTTAGAATAATACGAAATATATAAACATACAATAACATACCCACAACATATACTTAACACACAATTACAGTTCAATACCCACACATTATTCGACGTCATGATACATCATAACACACAAACAACCAGCCCCCACCATAAGAGCAACATACCCCCACCCCTACAATCGACAAATGCACATCGCAGAATTCAAGATCACCAGTAGTTCAGGAGACACTGAGGAAGACATGACATCACATCGAAACGGACCTTCTGTCAAAGGTATATACCTTTTTTTAAAGTTTTAACACTTTTTAACGTATGACTAAGTAATTTTATGTTTTTAACAAACAAAGTGTTAACATGACGTGAAATCAATGACTATTTGTACTATTTGTAGATGACGTGATATTATTGGCAGATACCGAAGATGGCCTTCAATGTTCTGTTTTTAAATTACGACACATTTATGACGAATACGGAATAAATGGGCTTCATCGGAAAAAGAATATACGCAGCAAAATTTGCCCCTTTATAATAAACCTCTAAATAAGTCTTTTGTTTCAAATATTTACATTATAATTTAAGTTATGAGCTGGAAAAGATATTTCTACAAAACCGAATTATTTTATTAATGCAATGAATATTATTAATAAGTAATAACATTTTCAAACCTTCTCTTTGCCAAAAAGATAAAGAATCAAAGCCTATAAACACATTGACTAGACATATTTTAATGTATAGAAATGAAGATTTGACCATACGTATATATGTTATGAACACCGAATCACTGCCAAACAAATAATATTTTCAAGAAGAACTGCGGGCTACACTACATTAGAAAGGAAAAAACATAGATATTTTTAAAGAATTAAAAATGGATACTATTTTACAAAATAAATAAATAAATAAATAAATAAATAAATAAATAGATAAATAGATAAATAAATAGGTAGATAAATAAATAAATAAATAAATAAAAATTACAGGTAGAAATGGAAATCGCATGTACTCAGAATGCCACCTACAAAAATACCGTACCACATAATAAATTATCGTTCTTCATAAAAGGTCTTTGAGCCGTCCTCTGAAACAATGAAGGGAGACAGTAACAGGCCTCTGTTTGTATTCATCAAGTTAACTCAAAAAATGTATGCGAATTTTGTAAGTACCGCTTAAGAAAAGAGTTCGAATAGCTCAATAGTTAAAAACGAAACCTTTACTCCAAAAATACTAAGACAAGCAGGTGCACATCGGAATGACTGTACACTACACCGTACAGCAGCCAAGAATTTTGTACAATTTTCCACGGGATTCCCGACCAAACAACTTATTTTCAGTTATAACATAATTGTGTCGGGTCTGCAGTCAGCTGCTGATGAAGTAATTTTCCGGACCCTCCCGCAGTGCGCCGGCCCCTCCAGGTGTCGCTGCACAAGGGGATATTACAGCCAAACTTCACTGTATATTGCCGTCAGTACGTAGGCCTGCCTGTACTATATAACGTCTTTGGTCAGTACGGAAGAAAGTTTTCCTAGGAACCAGTCTAGCAAGAACAACATTCCGGCAATGAAGCAGAATGTAATGTGTGTGTTGCAGATGTATGTATGTATGTATGTATGTATGTATGTATGTATGTATGTATGTATGTATGTATGTATGTATGTATGTATGTAGGGAAGAGTCGGGTAGTATCGCACATAGGGTAATATCGGACAGTGAGTTTCTTTCATCTACCACACGATGATAGTACCTGATTGACATGGTTACGTTTTGTGATGTCGCATAGAGAAACGTAACCACGTCATTCAGGTACTACCATATGGTGGTAGATGAAAGAAACGCACTGTCCGATACTACCCGATGTCCGATACTACCCGACTCTCCCCTATGTATTATATGTATGCACGCGCCTGTAGCAATAGTAGCAGTAAGTAGTATTTCCATTCCCTGCGGTGGTTGAGTGGTCAGACCTCTGACTTGTCACGCAGACGGCCCGGGTTCGAGTCCCGGTTAGGTCTGGGATTTTTCTCATTTGAAAAATCCATAGTGACACTTGTGGCGGACAATGTCGTAGTTGTGGTTTTTCTCGAGGTTCTCCCGTTTTTCCCCATATTAGGCATTTACATCATTACATAGCATTCTCCGATGGCCGGCTGGCGACGCACGGAGGGGGCTGGCCTAGGGGCGAGGGAGGTTGCCTACTCGACAACTTGGTACGCAGCGAACCTTAGTGTAGTCAGCCGGTGTGGGTTTGGGAATGCGCCTAACTTGAGGGTTAGCGCAATAGATCTTAACAGGTCGCAGTGCAGGGCCATAGTGACCCCCTCTGTAAATTCAATTCAAGTAGTAATTTCCATTAGTACCGAAACATATTTATTTACAAACTCATTTGGACGGCAGAGGCTACTCAGCGTTGAAATTTTTCCGCAGTCCTCATGCCGTAAATCTACGACGCAAGTCACTTCTTTGCCATTTTGAATCACACCCGCTGCCATCACCCATAGAGCTCGAGTTGATGTCCATCAGCAAGCACTGGACTGTCCCAGGAAGAAGGCTGCTCGAGCGTGGTGCTGACCACATCATACTTTTGATGTCAAGGTCTACCTCTCGGCCTCCTGTACGCCTTGCCAGTTCCACTGTTTCGGTACGAGAAATTTTCGCGATAGTTGCTTTAGTAACATTTTCAAACAGCATAATTATAAGAAAATTAATATGTCCTTCTCGTTGGTAGACGATTCATTTGAAACGGCTTTGTGAATGTGTAGACTTGATATTCAGCCAATCAGCTTCAGCGACTCACCAGCCTCAGTGAATGTGTCACGTGATATTCAACCAATCAGCTTCATCCACTTGTCAGTTTTCTCGCTGTGTACACCTCTGGTCAAATGTCTCCGGAATCATGTTTGTACAGTAATTTTCTCCGCACTAAAATTTAACTTATAACTTGATACTACTAAACACTGAATTTCTCCAAAAGGAAAACGATATCTAAATGTTGCTTCCTTCTCTTTATGGTTTCTGTCAGCGGAAAGGAGAAAGTAGACTATTCATTTCTTGCAACGTTAGCAACGCGAAAAAGTCCTGCTGAAGTTTGTGGAGTAAGCCTACAATTAATTTTGTCTCTCTTTTTTTTTTTTTTTCCTTCTTGTGAGAATTGTGCATTTTATATAGGCATCTCCATCCTTTCTTTTGCGCCAATCACTTTCTAATATCACGGGAATAATAATAATAATGATAATGCGAGTAGTAATAATAATAAATCGTCAAGGACTGGCCTGTTTGTTTTCATTTTGGAACGAATTTCAACAAACTGTAAAATTCTGAAGCGAATAAACTCCTCTGTCCTGTGGTGAGCATGGCGCAAGATCACCGCTTAGGAGAAACCAAAACAAGTGATTCACACAGTTCCCTTAAAAGGGAAATAAATTTCCACTTTCCGACAGATTATCGAACCTAGTTTTGCTAGATTATTAATGAGAAATTCTGAGACGGTCTATAAAATGAATTAAGCTCATAAACGTCATATTACGAGGTTATTAGCCAAGTAAAGGATTTCAGTTAGTCAATTTCATCATTCAATGTTTTAAGATTACTTGCTATCAAAGTAATTACAATGTAAAACAGAGAACCGATAAAGGCATTGTTAGGCTTATCTTATAGCTGTATGAAGCAAAACGTATTCAGATATAGTATGTGCAAAGTTACGTGGAGAAAACAAATACTCATAGAATAAGGACTATTGTGTACATTTTAGCATACTTCTCATCGTTTACAACACGCTAATAGCTCTATAACAAATGACCTACACCAAAATCCTTTAATAATTTCGCGCGAATGCCTTTGTCGGGCTTTGAAGATTCAACCAAACAATAAGAGACAAGTAAAGCACAAAATGTAGCGAAGATACTCGGACTCGGGTAACAACTTTTTCTAGTAGCGTACCTGTAGTCTCGACTATCCAGGCTAAAGACCGGGAAGAAGTATAATGCGAAAAAACGAACAATACGAAAGTTTATTATTTTGCATGTACTATGTAGTATGTAGGCCTATTTGGTGAACAAATACTTTTAAATCTATATTCAACTTCATATTTACTGTAATACACACAATAGGTATATAGGCCTATAATTTTACACATAATCTAGGATTAAGATTCACACAATTTAAGATTGTAGACAACAAAAGTAAATTTGTTTTCCCACCTCCTCTTCGAAGCAGCCAAGCGTAGTTCACAATCTACCATTTTCATTTGAAGTCCAGTATATTTTTTCATGATTTATTGTCACTTTATATTAATAAGTAATAAATTATTTTCGAGTGTAATCCATGCACGCGTAAACCGCAAACCGAACAAACCGCGCACGAATAATCGAGAACATACTGTAATAGACTGAGAATTTGAGCATGAGTAGGTTCCCTGAGATGTGAGCGTGTTGGATTGGTTGTTTATCTTTATACAATTTGTACTGGATTTATACTTTGGGTTTATAGTACATTATGCAACGAGCCTATAATGGTAGTAATTAAGACGCAAGTATGATTGTTTATGAAACGAGCGCAAGCGAGTTTCATAATTTTCATACGAGCGTCTTAATTACCATTATAGGCAACTTTCATACGACTTTTTATGCTCAACCATATTTCTAACTTGAAAGTATTCAAAATTATGGTTATGTGCGAACTGACCTGAATTGTGAGATGTGCGCAGACGCGAAAGTATTGATTTTTTCCGAGGCCGAATTTCATTGACCTTGGCACAGAATAAGATGAACATTACTCTGGTATAACCTGAAAATTGATTTAGAATTGAAAAACGGGATGACAAATTGAATTTATTTGAATATTATTTACAATTAACGCTAATTATTATAGTAACAGAACATAGCCTTCTGCGCCAGTATTGGATTTCCAGCCTCCGTGACTTTTCGCTAATTCTCTTTCGATTGCATATCCGAGAATAATCGATACTTGTGGTTTTATAACGGTACAAAGCTGGCTTGTCATTGGCTGAACACCTGTAAGCTGACTTGTCATTGGCTGAACACCTGTACATTAATGAGTAGGTGTACTTCAATGACATGCATTAAAGGACTTCTACCAGGTGTATAATTACTACATTTCGGCATTGTCGAGCATAAAATATATTAAACACTTTAGTCTATTCACTCTCAATTTTAATGTTATTTTTGTCTGTATTGGAATCCCTCCTGATCACGAGTCTTACTCATTCAGGAGTGGGCTAGTTTATCTTACATTGTATTAACTTGTATTCATTTCAAACTTTCTAGCAATAAAATAAATAAATAAATAAATAAATAAATAAATAAATAAATAAATAAATTGGTGCCAGCTCAACACTGCTGGCCAACAAATTTGTTCACCAACACCGTCAGGTAGCACACCTTAAAAAATATTCACCAGTGTTCATTTTTATACCCAACTTGTCGGCTTGTGTTAGCCAACATGTTGTGTATGAAGATAAATCCACTTTTACAACACACTCAGTTCAAAAGGCCTTTTGAACGGCAACCAAGAATTCATAATTCCATAAGTTGTCGCCAGAAAAACTCGCAGAGCGAGAGTGTATGTTTGCTGAGTGACCTCAAAACACACTAAGACTGACCGCACTTCCGCAATATCTGCAGTGTCAACGTTGTACTCCACTTATACCATCTCTCAGAAACACAACGACTTTTCAAGCCAACTTTTATCGTACACTAATTACCATTTGGAAGTTAAAATTGAATGAAGTACTTAGTGAAGTTTTATTGTTCATAGGTTCTACATCCATTCCTGAATTAGTTCTCACATCTTTCATACACCCTGTATACAGAATATTGTACTTGTTACAGACAAAGGATTATGAGAGGACATTCCTGCGATATATCTCGTGGCTACTAGCCCCTGGGGCGCACGCCTCCTGTCCCCGCCAATGTATACATTTGATGTATTTTGTTCGACACAGCTATACAATAATTACTGTAGCTGGACCCGCTACGTAACAGCAAAATGGAGGTACCTGTATTAATTCCCATAAAATTGGGGTAAAGATTCCAGCACAGTTTTAATTCATAGGTTACATCCCACCGCCTATCAATTAAGGACATATTTATAATAAAAGCGACAAAATGAAACAAAATTACAAGGCTATCTTTAAAAAATGTAAAACCCATTAGAAAAACATCTCATGCTGGATATATTATTTCATTTGCTTTCAAACGTATCAAGTGCTAAAAGAACCGTTTTAAATACAAAATTATGGCTGTACTTGTTTTATCAGACTTGAAACATAGGCAATACAGGGTAAGATAGCCGTGTACTAAGAATATCAGGCAATGAAGGCACAAGAAACCACTTGAAAATCATATGAATTAATTACAGCACTATTAAACAAATACCTTGCTACAATACTATAAAAATGTGGTTACTCCCTCAAGATGATGTCATAAATATTAAAACTAGCAGGAGAAAGAGGACAATCAGTCTGATATTCACTTATCTGGAACTTTCTACTCCATTGTATATTTTGAAATATGTATTTTTATAAAGTCTCTGTATAACTAAACTTGTATTACATGACGAGGGTGCTACCCCTTCTTCAACATTAAGCTTATAAATGACATAATTTTCCCTCCTAAGAAACAAGTATTTCTTAAGGAATTTATTTGGAAGTCGGAGTCAGGACATTGAGACCATCTCCACAGGTAGGAAGATTGCTAACCAGATTGAGTGAAAATGTTTAACAACATGGAGTAATAGGCCAATATAACATAATGACGACGACAATGATGATCTCATTCGGCTGCAGAAGTCAAAATCTTCACTGCTCAATGACCGTGAGAACGTGACATCCTTTTCTCTTGTCTTGTTAACTTGTTATATACAAGGCACTTTTTTTGGACGGGACTGTACTCGGTAAGGCAGGCTAGCGTTCCCTTGTCTTGTTAACTTGTTATAACGTATTAGAGGCACAGCCTGCTCAGCTTTTTAATGTTTGAAAAACCGCTGCCGAAAATAAGGGAGCTTGACTCCTGCCCTATCATTTGGGCGGTTAGCTTCAATGGTTACAAAACATACACTGAGCCGAGCCGAGGACTCAGGGCCGCGCCGCGCGGTCAGCCGGCTGCTACTACCCGTCCCGACAAACCAGGCCACTCACTAATCATTCCTCAGTTCTAACTTTTCCGATCACTCAATTAGTCTTTCCGTACTTAATTAAATAAACGGTATCATTAAATGTCACATTTTCTCATTACTCCATTTACGACATACCTTATAGCATACTCTGCAACAAATCCAGAAAAACAAGTGTTTGATTACTCGCAGGAAAGCAAAGATTTGACTCCCTGTTGTTGGCTACGAACATTTCTAAACTTCTTTGTATCTATAAAGGGAACCTCTCTCAAAATCAGACCGAAATCCGCCGCCTTCGAATTGATGTACATAATTAAATTCCTTAAAGGAAAAGTAGCTGACAACATGAACTGCATGACACAACAGCTAATTCGTATTACAGTGAAAAATAGTCTATTCCTCGAATAACTTTTCTAGGCACAGTATTTTCTACATTGCAGATCCACAGAAATAAGAGTTTAGGAGTCTGCAAGAAAGTAGACTTATGCCCCTTCCCCTGGTTATGTATCTTTAAAACTTATTTTGTGTGCGTGTGTGTATGTTTATGTGTGGTTTTTCATGGAAATTTGGCTGCGGAGTATTTCCTAGTGAGCAGAATTATTATTTACTTACTCGTGGCTTTTAAAAAACCCGGAGGTTCGTTGCCGCCCTCACATAGACCCGCCAACGGTCCCTATACTGAGCAAGATTAATCCAGTCTCTACAATCATATCCTAATTATTATTGTAGAAAATTAAAAAAATATATATGCTGTTTATAGAGAAAAAAGTGAAGGTACACAAATTTAAAAAAATATATATTTAAAAAATATTTTCAAGAAACGGATTACATTACAGTGTCTTATTAATGACGCATGGTTAAATTAAACGCCTCAGCCGACTGAACTACTACCACCACCACCACCACCACCACCACCACCACCACCACCACCACGACTACTACTACTACTACTACTACTATCATTATTAAATCTGTTCGGATATTAAATATTACATGCAATATTTTGTAGGAAAGGGACGAAGTTTTCATTACCTACACAAGTAACATACGTAAACTCCATATTTCTGTAAGGAAATGTTTAAGGTGATGAACATGGTGTTGATGGATATTATATGCAATGCATTTCAATGCAAAAGAAAATAACATTGTTTGTTCAAGCGCATACATTTCTATCTAACTTACATATTACATTTAAATGTTGAATTGTGGGCAAGAGATCCTTGGGCAAACAAACCGTTCAAGCATTGGCAAGAGACTGTAACGGGCCATTAGGACCAATACATGCAAGGATGATGATGACGTTGAATTTTACTGCTTTTTAACTCATTCGACAATACGAGTACTTATTATGCAACATAATTATTCGTCGAAGAGCACGATTAGGTACTTTAAAGAAAATATTTTTAAAATCTCATTTTGATAGCCTTGTGTCAGACTTGCAGAGCGCGTGCTTGGCTCTGTTCCTCACCAGTCGCTACATCTGCAAACCAACTATAGGAATTCCTGGTCTCTACAAGTGACTGCCAAAATAGTAGTTATTACAAAGGACCACGAACTGCTTTCATCCCATTCCTATTAACTCTTCATTATCACATAATTCCTTGTCATTCGCGACAGATCTCCCATTTGTCCAGAAGCGAAAGAGGCTGCAACGCTATGGAGCAGGAGTGGCAACCACTGATAAGTGACAACGCTCTAAAATAACTATATTTTAAATCCTACTCTGAAACAATATAAAGGTTTACTTCTACCTCAAGCTTCCTCAGTGCTTTGTAAATCTTGTTTGGCTTCAACGGATCTTGTAGTTTAGCATAAACATCCCTTTAAATATCGACCCATTCCTTCCTAGTCTCCACCTCCTCACACCCACAACCCTCAAATCACACTCCGTATCATCCAGCCATCCCAGTTTTTGAGTTCCGATGTTACATCTACATTCGGATTTTGAATCCAGGATCTTCGTTAGAACACGACAATCCTCCATTCAATGACATGACGGTACCCAAACCCTCCTAAGCGACGTGTCTTAATTCCTGCTAAATATTTGGCGATCTGTATTGATTCCTTAATTCCATACTGCACAGTATCCCTCAGTTTCCATTCTCATATATAGATAAAAAAAATTGCTGTCAATATTTTACCTTTATCATGTACATAATTAGTAGCAATTTCATCTTTTTAGTGAATATCCAGGTTTCACTTCTATAAAGAACTAATGACCTATAATTGTTTTATATGTCCGAATTGTAAGGTTTTTATTTATATACTTTGCACAGAGGATTTTATTGAAAGTTCGTAGATATCTATTACGAGTTGCAATTTATCTTTTACATCTGTAGTGCTTTGTAAATAACTACGTATCTTAATTTGTCGACTTATATAAATGTTGACTAAAAATAATTTTATTACATTTACAGAAGTTTGCAAATCACTGTTATAACAACCAGGATTCATTTTTAAATTGTAGCTCGCAGTAGGCCTAAACACCGTGAAGATGCAGCTTCTTTGCAGCAAGGATGATGATAATTAAGTGAGAAATTGCAATTATTTTTGAAAGAAGACTTCCTTGATATATTTTAAGCATTGAGTCATAAACTGATACAGTCATTCAATAATACTGTCCTAATATTTCTTGCATTACAGAGCATTCGTCGTACGAGACTCATGAAACTGAAAACGTAAGCCAGAAGATACAGTGCAGCTTCCCGCTGCCAATGCATCAATGATGAGGGTGATTTGGGATTATGGAATTATAACGGATGGAACAGAAAGACCTCTTGGAATCCTCCTCCAGAATCGTCTTAATTTAGGATAAAAAATTACATTTTTACTTGTCCATTTTTGAACTCAGAACTTTGTAGTAAAGTCCCAGTATTTGCCGTCAGAGCAAGAATGCATCCACGACCCATTTCGTTACGATCGAGAATGAACCTCGCGGCCATTATGCAGAGTTTTTTAATAGGAACATTATGCTGGCCCCGAATCAAGTCAAGCAAATACGGTTCAGCCGTGATTAGCTCATGATGTTCATGAATAAATGCCCAACTCTTTAATTAAAGCTTCATTCTTCCGACAGGAAATTTGACCCTGCGTCGTGGTGTAGCGGGTAGTTTCTCTGTGGAGTTTCCCCTCCGTTTTATTCCGTCCCCTCGGGCAAATTCCGATATAATACCTCACATTAGACCATGATAGTTTCATCCGTGTCCCTAGCAATTCGCCATTCAAATCCATCGTGTTATTTCTCACTCGATGCACATAAGGAGATTTCGAAGAATCACGAATTCTGAAACTGGCAAGTATGTTGCTCTGCTTCACAATTGCATCCTTATTACTATGTTAAATTAAACTATTTCCAAATTCTAACACCTCCGAGGTGGCGTTCCAATGTCCTGCTGCAGTTATTTGTTTGTAACGCGCATACCAAACAATACAGGTGATGACGTCATGTTTGTTGCCAATAATTCTACCTATTTTTGTTTTGTTCATTATCATATGTAGTCACTTTAAATGGGATAAACATACTGAAATAATTTCGAATAAACTCTGAACAATACTATACAAATTATATTACATAAAAGGAAATATGCCGTACAATATATTGCGCATTATATAGACTACTTTGCACTAGCAGAATCAAATATAATATATGGAATTCAGGCTTGGAGAAATACTTATAAAAAT
Organism: Periplaneta americana; assembly: GCF_040183065.1. Lineage (NCBI taxonomy): Eukaryota > Metazoa > Arthropoda > Insecta > Blattodea > Blattidae > Periplaneta > Periplaneta americana. Next base: position 9,642,987 of record NC_091132.1, on the reverse strand, counting down.
TATCCAAATCGTCTATCTAGAGGATAAAGAAATATTGTCAAAATAATTACTACAAATTCAATCAAGACAAACATAAAAACTGATCATGACTTACATAACTATTAAAATAAATTATCACCACCATAGGGACTATATTATTATTGTTTGTTGTTGTTTAGTCAACTGTCCTAAACAGGTTTGAACCTCATATGTAACACTAATAAGGTATTACTCATGAGGCAACTACGCCAGGAGATAATGGGGTAGGGTGGCCAGTTCCTCTCCCTCTCCATTGCATACATCCTGACAAGTAACATATTTCACTAATTAGACTTCAGATGTAAACTGATTAGTATAAACTGCCAACTTCTACATAGGACAGACAGACAGATCATTTCAAACACGTTACAAGTAACACATCACAGCCACAACAAAATTACAAAACAATTCCACATACGCAGAACACATTACAAATGCCAACCACACCTACAGCGACATAAACACAGACATGGAAATTCTACATAATCAACCGAAAAACCAGAAACTAAACACACTAGAACAATACGAAATACACAGGCACACAAAAACACATTCAGATGAAATTCTCACCACACATCTCAATTTCAGAACACACACACACTTTTTGACTCCACATTACACTACACAAACACACCCCCACAGAAAACACAAACAAAAAGACGCGAAGAACAGTACCAGCCAGTTCTGAAGATGGCCCATAATAGGCTGAAACTAGTCAACAAGGTAATGTACCTAATATTTAACACGCGAAAGCATTAAAATACATATTCCGAAGTGATATAGTGTTAAAAGTTGTGTAATCAAAATGTATATATTATTAATATTAGTTTATTGATTTTTTTTTATTAAATGGCCGACGTAATAAAATATGTATTTATTCATTTACTTCGCTTGTTCATCACAGTTTTAATACGTTAATTTATTTATGTATTTATCCATTCATTATTTACTTATTGCAGTTACAGACAAAGATAAAGACGGACCATCAAACTGCAGCGCGGGAGATTAATCTTACATGCGACTTGAGGCGCGAGCTGCTCACCAGACAGAACATTGACGAATTAACGTTTTCCACTCCATAACACACACACCCTCCTTACATGCAACTAGGCCAGACCTGTAAATCTCGCCAGCTTTACGCAATAACTCCTCTTATGGTTATTATGACACGTCTCGGATGTTAATCTGTTTCAATTACGACTTCTTCAAAACATTATGTGTCTGCGCACATATTGCGAACAATGATCCCTTCGTCGCAGGAGGGGAAGAACGCAATAAGTGTCCTTCGGGCTTATTCATTTCTATGTCACTTCATGAAGTAATAGGCTCGTGTCTGACCGTAAAGAAATTATGTTCCCGTTCATGATTATGAACCTCGCAAAGTAAAGTATAGAGATTTACTTGTACTGTGATCAACAGAGCCCGGATTTATGCGTTTATATGAAAAATTCAAATTTAACATATGCAAACATGGTTTTATCCGATTATCATGACAATAGGAACCACTTAACACATGTTTGTTAGTGTATATGACTGCATATTTTAACATTTATTCACATTGCAAAAAATACTAGTGGAAACAGTAGTAAGGCCTCATTTTGATTATTGTGATTTTCTACTAACCGAACTCAATGTCAACCCGTTTCAGAGATTACAGCGTGTTCATAACTCTTGTGTTCGCTTCGTATGCTATGTCCGTCCCGCTGACCACATTACCCCATGCTTGCAAATTCTAACTGCTTCGGATTAACGAATTTTCATTATTTTTTTCTCATTTTTCAAGTCCTTCACACCTCTACACCTCCCTCTTCATTTACTTTTCATCGTATCACAATCTCCAAATACGCAATAGACGCATACCAGCAATAATAAAAAAATTAATAATAATAATAATAATAATAATAATCCGTGGCGCTACAGCCCGTGAAGGGTCTAGACCGACCAGCCGGCTGCTGGGCTCACGCCTACATTCCGAAGCAGAGGTGGACGATCATCCAACCAGAATGGAGGTATCGTGTGGTTAGCACGATGATCCCCCCAGCCGTTATAGCTGGCATTGCATACTAGCCATAACAACACATAAAACATCAACGTATTCATTATCATTCACTATATTGCTTGTACATGTACAATATCCTATCCAGTGACATCAGAGACTGTCGGAATTTAGAATTATTCAAAACAAACCTAGTAACCATTTTCTTAATGGGAAGAGTACATTGTAATAAACTGAAGATTTTAACTTTACTATAAATGTTTTGAAATTGTTACTCTTTTGTTTGTCTTGAAATTTGTAGTTACTTACTTTTAGATGTGTAGTTTACTTTCAACCACTCCAGAAATGCATATAGAGTACTAGTTGGGAGGATAATAAAATGGATTTGAGGAAGGTGGGATATGATGGTAGAGACTGGATTGATCTTGCTCAGGATGGGGACCGATGCGGGCTTATGTGAGGGCGGCAATGAACCTCCGGGTTCCTTAAAAGCCATAAGTAAATAAGTTTCTTTCAATCACTAAACAACTTAAATTAAGCAGTTAATATATGGTATTATATTAGATTTTTGTACCTATTGTGTTTTTTTTTATCTATGTACTTGTGTTTATTTTCTTTTCTCCCCTTACTTACATTTGTGTGTGTGTGTGTTTTTTATATTTGTACTAGTATTTATTTACTTTTTCTCTCTACTCTTGATTTTTTATTTATATTGTGACAGCGACGTGAGATTCAAACTCACGACCAGCGTCCCGCAAGAAAGCAGATCGCGCGGGGACGGAGCGCGGCGGAGAGAAGTAAAGGGAAAGGGCCTACGCGGCGAGAGAGTGGAGAGAGAGTGCGCGCGCATCTGGTGCTGGTAGAGAGGAGAGGGCTCTGGATTTTTCTGGAGTGCCATCTCTAGAGACGCGTGGAACTTTCGAGGCTACGTCGCTGTGGTTATAAATTACGGACGCGAAGGAACGACAGCAGTTTTCAGTTGATTAGTCAGCCAGTCAGTGAGAAAGCCAGAGCAAGCAAGCCAGTCTTGTGTACCGGAGTTCGACTCGAGTGTGCGTCCGCAACTGTATCAGCATCCGAAGGCCTGAGTTCGAGTGCAGTGGACCGCAGTTGGAGGGACCTGAGTTCGAGTACAGTGAACTGTCTCTGAAGGTCTGTGGTTCGAGATACTGTGAACTCGAGTGATTGAGCTAGAAGAACTGTGAACTGAGAACTGATAGTTCTGATTTGTAAATAGTGCTTTGTAAATATTAGTTAAGATTAACAGTTCATTGTTGTTCGTACTAGTCCAAGTAAATTGTCATTGTCGTCGGTGGAGTGCTATAACGAATATTGTGTTGAGTGAAAATCCAATTGTTGACGAGAGCGTTTAAGGTGAATTGTAGAAAGAAATTATTGTTGGAAAAATAAAATCCTATTGTTGAGTTGAAGTAAAATTCACAATATTTTTGGTTGCATGGTCTGATGCTCTTAACTGCACAAGATTAAGTAAATAAGTAAAAATAAACAAATAAATGCAATAAATAAAATAAATAAATAACAAATAATTGGCCGATTTGGATAAGTTTCGTTAAAAATTGTGTATGCTGTAGCCTACTTCTCGTTCTTTCACCAAATCCTTACACATAGCCTACCACAATCTCACACTAGGATTTTCGTGACGAGGGACCAAACGACTCCGAGACTCCAGCTATCGATCTGATAACAAACATCAAGGAATTCGAACCCACGACCGTAGCTTCTGTACAACTGCTGAAAGTTGATGATACAAACAAAATGCGAGGCTCGTGCAGTGTCAATGCATGGCGCAATTCTAAAATAGGACGATCTGGATAACAATAAATTATGCCAACGCCTTCCAGGTAGTTAGATGGCGCTAAGGCGGTTCCTAGTATCGAAAAGAGACGCAAAACGAGAGCTCAAGACTTGCGCAATTCATTTCACTCAGCACTGCGCTCGTGTAATCACTGAGAAAAACAATAAACAGCGGCGCTCCGCGTGTGGAGCTGCTCTCCCTGCGGTAGCCCTCGCAGGTCAGAATCTGCTCAGACTGCATTTACGCAATCACCGACACTAAGGCCCAATTGTATAAAACTCCCTGACTAAAGATCAACTTTGATCGAAGATCGAAAAGTGAACCGAGTTCAAACACTTCTTCTATTGTATAAAATTTTCTGCGATCAAATTACCTTGGTTCAAATGCAATCTAAGGTCACGTGAAAAGGATTTGGCAACATCGCATAAACAGGTGAAATATGTGATGCGCGGACCATGTTGTACAATTTTGTTCAGTGTTGCCAATCTAGCGACTTTAACTCTTTCTCAATAACAATTTCTTTTAACTTATATATTGCTTGAATAGGGATTTAGCGAACTTTTTAGCACCCCATAGTGACAAAATTTAATCTTTCTTTGTTGATAATCAGAAATCTTGCGACTTTACAACTATTGGCGACTTTCCGTACATCTGTTGGAGACACTGGTTTGTTTTGTGCAATGTAAATAATGGCGGACAATAAGAATAAGGTTGACTGTTCTCCAAATTGTTATCATGTTATGGTGTTTGATACTGCTAAACTTAATAAAGCTTAATAAAACGACAAATTGAAAATTTATGAATGTACCTGTCATATCCATTAATAATTAATGGTTGTTATAAACATAATATAATTATAGGTTATGTTATTTGATACTGCTGAACACGATACAGCCTTATAAAATATAAGATTGTTCGTTATTAAGGCAAGAAATTGGAAAAAATATATACAAGTGTACCTACCATATGTATTAAGATTAATAACAATGGTTATTCTATTTGCATAGTCTGCCACTCGTATATTTCAAACAGAAAAGAAATAACTGAACTTGGATCATCTAACTTAATCGGAGAAATTTCTTCAGTCAAAGTTGACTTTAGTTTGAGACAAATTCATCTCAGATTAGACTTTATACAACACAAAATTCCAAGTTCAGCTAGAACAAGGATCAATTTAACCTCTGATCTAAGATTAAATGTTTTATACAATCGGCCCTAAGAAGATTAGGTTATCACAAAGAGCTTCCCATTGCAATATGTTAGTCATTAGTGCTGAGAATTATATGAACTAAAATTCTAAAATATGCACTTAAAATGCCGAAATATGCACTTAAAGTATAGGCTATAGGTCCTACGCACTAAAAGCTGAAGTGCCAGCAAACTTATCACGGTATAAGAGCCCACGAAAAACAAAAGACAAGTCATACAATAGGAAATATTTAAGTTATTTTTGGTATAAAGAAAAACTCAGTGACTTTAATCTTACTTATTTCCTTATTTACTATTGCTAATTTAATTAAAACCAATTTCATACAGACAATTCGTTTTCTAAGAAACTTTGTGACAGAATACACTTTTCCATGTTTTCAGGATCCAACTTGTTTTTCCTGTAAGTAAAAACGAATTTCTACATAGAAAAAGTATTTATACATTACATGAAGTGAGCGGACAAAACTCATAATCTGGTAACAAGTTAGGATTAACGTTCACGTCACTATTGCAACCTTAAAGCATTTTGCTAATTTCTCTAATATTCTTCAGATCATCATTCTTTACTTTAGCTGAAGACACGTTTTCTCGACAAAATTTATTCAGAATTCCTTGATTTAACTTGCGGAATATGTACAAACTATTGAAATTGAACGGAAGGCACTGCTTTTTTTTTATTTACACAAGGCAAAAGGTGAGACCAACTTATTAATATATCACAACGCCTTCTATACAAGGAACACCACAACAAACACACAAACTTCAGTCATCACTGAAGTCTACCTAAAAATACACACCTTAAAGTCGTAAGTATCAACTAACTACATAAAATAAAAATTATTTCTTTCTGCTGAAGAATGCACTGGAAGGAATGGTGAACGGGAGAGGAGTTCGGGGAAGAAGAAGATATCAGACGATAGACAATATTTAGATATATGGATCGTACATGGAGACTAAGAGCAGTAGGCAGTTTCTTCTCAGCCAGTGATCCAGCCCATTTTTTTTTTCTCTTATTGATCAGTTTCAGCATAATTATCTCATCGAATTTAATTAGTATTTGTTGTTTAAAAGGGCGTTAAATAAGAATTGCAATATTACTATCATCTCATAATTTCTGTATAGTTCTATAGTTAAAAAGAATGATTAATAAATTACGAACATCTGATCATTTCTGAATTGCCTCTAGCCTCAGTTGTTTAAAATTAACTTTAAATAAAAAATTACAATTTTATTACAAAAATGTTATCGTTTCTGAACAGCATCTTTCTGATTTCAGATGTCGTAGGACGTTCTTAAAATTTTGAGGGAATACCACGAAATTTTAGAACTCAAGTTTCATCTTTCAGATCCTATGCCTTTTTTTCGGTTAGTAATCATTTCACAACTGCAGTTTAATAAACATCGAAGTCAGTGCTGCAAACTCTGAAGAGAGATCCCGCTTTCAACACGGAGTTCATATGACTGTGCTTTTATTCGAACGGTCTGACGTCAGTTTGTGGAGAAATGCGATGAATCCTTTCCCAAGTATTCACCTTACGTGAGCAGGGCACTCATGTTGGCGAATTTCTTTTTATGAGTCTCACGTACAGAAACTGTTGTATTCATTTTGCATTGCTTTCAGTTATGAAAATTCCACATGTCACATATGGCAACTTGCGAAAAGTGGCATAATACATTACCTGAAATGTTACATATTCTGAAACCTAAGACACGTAAACTAATGGTAGACAGTTGTACTGGATCAACAAAGATTAAAGATGCTATCAATCCAAAGTGCACGATCACATAATGAGGGAACATTTGTCTGATGTGATCTAATATGGCTCAACTAATAACACTTTCATTTCTTTTCTTTTCTTTTCTTCTCCTTTCTTTTCTTTGCTTTCCTTTTCTTTTATTTTCTTTTCTTTTCTCATTGTTCAAAATTTTCCACAATATGCCATTATCAACAAGGAATTAATACACAGTATAACACTCAGAATATTAACGCAGTAGGATAATCGAATAAGATGTGTTACATTGGATAAATGACCAATTATTTGAATTTCGAACATAGTCATCAAAAGTCCTGGCAAATGCAGGAAGCACGAAGGTGAAAGCATGTGATAAAACATATACAGTGACTACTATTGCAGAAGATGTATCGACACTATACTCTTTCACATGGTGGACTTCCCTAACCATGTAATCAACACAATGCAGGACCATAGCAGAGACGTTACAGGACAATAAGCTTACACGATAAGGGACAAATCCAGACATGTAGAATGGAATCATAGATCGCTTGTTTAGAAAGGACATACGGCATAACGCCTGGAAATGATTGCAGTTCTTCATTTTAACTAGTGACGATGAGATTATCTTAAGGCTGGTTCACAATAAACCGGAAACGAGAATCGGAACGAAAACGAAAACGAAAACGAAAACTAAAACGGTAAAATTGTTAAAATGTATACATTCAAATGTGAGTATTCACAATTAACGAAAAGCTTGCAGGAGCTGGGGATCGGGAACGGAAAGTTGGCCAAGTTTCAACTTTGGCGTTCACGTTTCCGATCACAGCCCACTAGATTCATTCTATTGCCATCTAAAAGCTATTTTGTCGTCGTATATTTTGTAGCAAGAAGACCGTGACATAACCTTTGCATTATTTTGTTCTGTGCTGTGCATCATGGAGCAAGTTTTATTTGATGAGATTCTAATATTGAGTGTTGAGGAAAATCCTCGCGTTTACGATAAGCGGCGCGCCTCGTATAAAGATGAGAAAATGAAGGAGAATACGTGGCTTTCAATAGCTGCATCTTTGAACACCGATCGGAAGCGAATCATATTTTATTACTGTATTGGTTGTATTACGCACTACATATTCACGTTTCAATTCAATAACTATTGTTGTGTTCATTTTTGTTCTATTACAAATGTTTCTTCTCTAATTATTTTACGTTATGGTAGACTTAAAATAGGTTGTGATAATAAAGATGCATGGGCATATTTATAGTACCGTACCTAATGAAATGTTTCAGTTGAAATTTCGAAGTTGGTTAATCTGTGTTTATGTTGGCTGCCTTGTACTCATGAGAGAACGCCATTGGTCAATTATACACAAATAACAACAGAATGCGTAATATCGACTTTACATATCGATATTGACATACATATCGATATGCATAGTCGCTACGTTCTCGGTTTATTGTGAATCAAAAATTTTCATATTCACGTCCTCTGCTTCTCGTTTTCATTCTGGTTCTCGTTCCCGGTTTATTGTGAACCAGCCTTTAACTGTAAGTCTTTATTTACAATGCTGTGGTTATTCAGAGACGATGACATGATTGTAATTTTAACTACTTGTTAAACGTTTCTTTTAATTTACAAACATTACCCGGAGACAACAGGATGATTGGAAATGTTGTTGTTTTCTAATGCCAGACGTGTGACAATAAAGTCATTTGACCTCTTGCACTCCAATATTTTTCAAAGATATTATCATGACCAGCCACTGAAGCACAGATTTTGAGGTGTTCCGAATCCATTTCTTGGTTTGAGTTGCACAATGGACAGTTAGGGGACTGATATATTCCAATTCTATGCAGGTGTTTGGCCAAACAATCATGGCCTGTTGCCAATATAAATGCAGCTACAGACGATTTTCGTGGTAAATCGGGAATTAACTGTGGATTTTGATGCAGAGAGTTCCATTTGTTCCCTTGGGATTGAGTTATCAAATTGGAAATGGAAATTGATTGGAAATGTAATTCTTTGTTTCTAAGCTACAGAGACTATTCGGAAACGATGAGATGACAGGCTATCTCCGCAAAGAAGCAACTGTACAAGAAGAAGTCTACTGGCTAAGATAATCGTGTTCCCAAGTCCCAGTCTATCGAGACTCCAACATGACAAGCTTGAGACTGACACCTCATCCCATGCTGCGGCACTATCAAATTTGTGTGTAAACGAGTCTTCTACTTTTGTACTGGACTTCTTCCTCTGGATGACAGTGCGATGTTGAAGAGGGATTTGGGTTTCGATGGTGGCGATGCGAAGTAACCAAAACGTAATCTCCTGCATCTCTGTCCAATTGGTTCGACTTATATTTGATTCAGGTTACATGCATTGAAAGAGAACGCTTTGTCAGTATGTAATACTTGTTATTCTTCAAATTTGCCTTGGATCTGGCTACAACATTTAAGTTTATTCAGTGACATAATGCAATTCTGAGCACGACGATAACCTAGCCCATGATGTCGGAATGATTCATTCACTGCTCCCATGCGTCATGTACAAGCATTCTTTCATACTTAGCTATGAGAATTTTAATGTAACATCTACTGAAGACGTGCTTTTCTACGTCCTTGCCCGAATTTTTAACTAAAATAATATTCTAAGAGAATGCCTTATCTGCAATCATGTTATAGGACTACTACAAAACTAAACAGAAATGATAAGGAAATTATACGGAAAATAAGAAAAAATAAGAAACAGGAGAGAACTCCATTTTGAAAGGAAATCTGTATCACAGACATTCCGTACATCATACTTCCATACTTTTCACAGAATGCAGTGATCTCTCTCATCACCAGAGCTAGGAACTTCGTACCGATCTCGTTATTCAGGGAGCGAGCAGCCAGGAAATGGACATACAAAACGGGCGACCTGGATTCTTGGATATGTGAACTGAGCAACACTATAAAACGGACCATTTTTCTCTTCTAGGCCAAGAGTTTCTGCGCTCAATCATCTTCATCCAAATTTACGGTAATTTTTGCGCAAAGAAAAATAATGATTTATATTTTATAAATATTTCTGACTGCAACTAATCTGACACACATTTACATAAAACAGATTAAGCATTTATTACGAGAAATCGTAATGAGAAATGGTTTCACTTCAATGGTACCATTTATTTAAGTGTGAAGTCCGTTCTTCTTCAGAGTAAAATTTTATGACGAGAAGTATATCGAAGATCAGGACACAAAAGACTACAAATAACCTACAAAATCATCAAATATTGACTCGCAAAATGTATTAAGAATATGAGTTTTCTGTAACCGATGTCAGTTTATTTTGGACAGAAATGTTGTCACACCTGCACGAACGACATTGATTCGCCGCAAAAACCGCGGTTATGCGGTTTCTTTTTAACTTTAGGTATTTCCCGCTTCCTGTCACATAACCTTGGCTATCTGGTCTGTCCGTTTCCTTTCAGTGCGTTAGGTTTCCTGCTGTTATTGAAATATATATGAACTACTGATCTACGTAAGTACTCTCATGCTTGTTTCAGATCTTTTATTTATAGATGTAGTATGTTTAGGCAAATGTTTATCTTATACAGTATAAATGAGAGTCTAAAAAAATATGTTTCAGTAAACATTAAGCCAGCCCATGTATTTTAAATTCCCAATTTTCCATACTCTTCTCATGAATAATATATTTCCATCTATAAAATAGGTAATGAGATTAAATACAAGACTTGACTAAATACAAAATATTACTCCATTATTGACCTATACGTGAAAAAGAACTTAAATATGAAACGAAACTAAATAAATATGCACTCAAACTATTAAGATATCTGAAGTTCAGAAAAGCAAACACAATAATTAGTGGTCTATAAATTCTGCATTCCTTTAATGTGAGGACCATAAGACAATTTTAAAACATAAATAACGCCTGCTTAACAAAAGAAGAACACACGTCAAACTCCGGCCTCTTAGTCCCACAATAAGACATTTGCACATTAACAGAATAAACCTCGAGAAGTGTTTTACATTCATGCACTACTTCTACATTTAAAAGTACTATATATAGGCCTACAATACCACAAAAGCTGTTAGAATTGGCGACCATCGATATGAATGCAGGAAAGTCAGCGACTCGCTATATTTTGACAACAAAGTGGTACACTATTCTGAAATATCGAAAGTGTGGAGGTCTGAATAGTACAAATAGTTCCGAAATCCTGATAACTGCAGTGTCCAATAGTTTTTCGCAGAGAACACTCATATTCCATAAATTATAAATGATTGTGCCCTTCTTAATAGCACTGCTTTGGGTTTCGTAACGACACCAATCGAGAGTACGAGGCGCGTCCCTAAAGTAACTTTCCCACTCGTCCCACAGCTAGCAAACCATAAGTTGCGCGAAGCGACTGCGTGTACGTGATAGAGTAATGTCCTGGCATGACGCATGCACTAGCGGAACTTCCCGAGTGCTCTCAGTAGCTTCGTTGCATTGGCTGATGATGTACGTTCCTATTCCAGCTCCCGCCGAGTGTGAAGTGCGGTCAGTGATAAAGTTTTAGAATGCATAGGGCATAGCGCCGATTGAAATTGATCGTCAGCTGTGTCAGGTCTATGGGCAAGCAGATGGTGCGTTGCTGCTGTAGACAGGACGCCAAAATGTGCATGACGAGGAGCGCAGTGGGAGATCAACCATCATCACAGATGACCTTGTGGAGCAACGCACCATCTGCTTGCTCATGACGTTAGGCCCATGGTTGAAGAACATAGAATCAGCGTTTTCAACGGCGCTACGATTTTTATGTACTGCACTAAAGATAGACATCCAAATTACATTTATTCTGAATTTACATTACAATTCATTACAATTCCATGCACTAGCATTCAGTAGGCCTACATTATAACCTTTACAAAATGTGTATTACTTATTGTGCTACTCGTGATTATGTTTATCACAAAATATTAAGCTTTATATTAATATGCAATGTTACTTTACATTCATACATCTCAGAAATACACTTCTGAGTATTCCACCGTGTCCTAGTAGGCCTACCAACGTTTCGGAGCTACATACAGCCTCAGTTGTTTGGGCTTTATTGGAAATCTGATATAAGAACTCAAGTGTTGCGAAAAACATAACACGTAATGAGTAATTTTTGTGACAGCAGTATGAGATTGTGGACATATGTGGGCACTATCCATTTCAACAACGATTAAGAACTTGAAAGCAGACATTCAAAATGCTCTTGAGAAAATATTCAAATCAGAAACTGTACAGAAAAGTATGTTTAAATGTCCCATATCGTCTTTAGCATTGTATCAACGCAGAACGAATATTACTTGAAAAGCAAAGGGTAATCGTTTTTGTCCTATTGTATTCTATTTGGTGAATCCGACGCCTAACAGCATCAGGGATTGGGAGAAGAAAACGAAGAAGAAGTATTCTATTTACTATCTTTGGAGAGTGGTAGAAAGTTTCTCAATCCTAGAAGATAAGCGAAACCCACGAAGTTTGCAGAGGCAGGCAGCAGCTGAAGCACGGTGAGTATTTTATCCAGCACTACTTATCGATATTGCAGTTCATTTATTTTCAGTAAGCCAGTCTAACAAATTGGAGACTCGCTACAGATACTTAAGATCTCAAAGTTGTTACGAGGCACTTAGAGGTGGGTTAGTCGCATGTACCACAAAATCTTCAGCAGTCATTTCACCTCATTAGCGGTCACTAACCTCTGCAGCAAATGAATTGTCGGATGAACTCAAGAGACTCATTAGCTGGACTTGTAATTGGAAAATAATAATCCGCTGACGTATTATTCCAAGTATACCTTTTTGATGCTTATAGCAAAGTGCATAATGACAAATTGTGTGCCAAATAGTTTTCACTACTGCCCTCTAATTATCACTCCGAGAAGTTCTAAGTCAGCAGAGGAAGTCCCGCCACGTGGCACTTGAGATGAACAAGTAACCATTCAAGACACGTTTGAGCACAGGGAGAAATTAACTGAAATTCAGTCAACGCAAATAGCGCGTGTGCATGTCCTAGCGTTTTATGCCTCTTTCAAAATGACGATGTAATTCGCTTCCAGTCCTTAATCAGGAATTTAACACAACTTATCAAGAGTCCGTTACTCTAGACATGTTTTGTTTCTCAGAATTCGTTTATTTTCGTTTTCTATATACATTCTAAACTTGGGTTAATCTTCTTTACTCTCTCTATCTACAACCACAATACTGATCATCATTGTCGCTCTCGTTCTTCAGGTGTTTTTCTCCATCTGTTATTTCCGTTATGATAAAATCATCGTCATTGTCATGCCATTTTTGTCCTTTTCCACAGTTTGCATTATTCTGTTCTCAATAGTCTTTATCAACACCTCTTTCTTCAAAGCTGTCAGCAGCATTACATCCTCTGTTCCAAGAGTTACTATTTCTATCACTGTCTTCATTGCCATCGTCGTCTTCTCTGTCATTGTCATTCTCATTCTCATCATCTTCATCATTTCCTTCGTTATCATTGTTATTATCTTTAACATCACTGTCATCGTGTCATTGATTCCATTATCGTCAACGTCCCATTTTCTGGATGTCTTCAACATCGTCAAAATCGCATTTCTAACAACATCGTCATAATCTTCATCATTGTCATTTCCTCTTCCACCATCTTTGTTATCTTCGTCGTCAACGCCGTGTTTCCTATCAACACTATTTTCATCATCATTGTTAGGCTATTTCTCTATCATAAATACAATTATCTTCATCAAAGGTATTGCCTTCAACATTATTTCGTTTATCATCTACTTTAATACATTCATCATAATCTTCATCTTTTTTTATCTACATCGTCATTGGCTTTAACATCATTGCCGTCGTGGCTTAGGTTATACGAGAGGAGGAGGTTACACTCTCTTTCTCTCTTATACCGAATTTTGTACACTTCAGTCCCCTATTACCTATTTGTTTCATTTCACAACCTTTCTCGCTATCATAACTTAAATAATCAGTCACAACACCATAACGATTATTATTATTATTATTATTATTATTATTATTATTATTATTATTATTATTATTATTAACTGCTGCCAGGAAGTCAAAAAGAGGATAGCAATGATCAAGGAAGCTTTTAATAGAAAAAGGAGCATCTTCTGCGGACTTCTTGAAAAATAACTAAGGAAGAGAGTAGTGAAACGCTTTGTGTGGAGTGTGGCATTGTTTGGGGCAGAAACATGGACATTTCGACGAAGTGAAGAGAAGCGACTAGGAGCATTTGAAATATGGATATGGAGAAGAATGGAGCGTGTGAAGTGAACAGACAGGATAAGAAATGAAGCTGTGTTGGAAAATGTGTGAAGAAAGAATGATGCTGAAACTGATCAGGACGAGAAAAAGAAATTGCTTGGGTCACTGGCTAAGGTGAAACTGTCTACTGAAGGATACACTAGAAGGATTGGTGAACGGAAGAAAAGTTCGGGGCATAGGAAGATATCAGATGACAGATATTAAAATATATGGATCATATGCGGGGACTAAGAGGAAGGCAGAAAATATAAATGATTGGGGAATGCTGGGTTTGCAGTGAAAGACCTATCTTTGGGCAGAAAACTATGAATTATTATTATTATTATTATTATTATTATTATTATTATTATTATTACTACTACCACTACTTTGTCCATCGTCGATATTATCTTCTCTATCATGAGCTACAAGATGAGTCAAAAGTTTGCAACCATCTTAATAAGCCTATTGGTATATGTATATTTTTAGTAGGTTATTTTATGACGCTTTATCAACATCTTAGGTTATTTAGCTTCTGAATAAAATGAAAGTGATAATGGCGGTGAAATGAGTCCGGGGTCCAGCACCGATAGTTGCCAAGAATTTGCTCATATTGAGTTGAGGGAAAACCCCGAAAAAACTTCAATCAGGTAACTTGATCAGACCGGGAATCGAACCCGGGTCACCTGGTTTCGCGGCCAGACGCACTAACCGTTACTCCACAGGTGTGGACCTATTGGTATAATACTGCATTTTATGTGAATAATAGATATTCCCATTTATTACAAAACCAATGAATCAACCAATTACACACACAATTGTAACACTCCGCCATTTTGAAAGCCGCTCTCTTGGGTGCAATTTCAAATGCAAAGTGGTCGCACGATCACTCTAAACTGTATAATTTTTTTGTGACAAAGCCAGCGACGATCGGTTTTAAGATAACGTAAATCCTGTTGAAAGTATCGCATATTAAAATTTCTGTAAATAAATTGTTACTGCACTTCACTTTTAAGAAGTATCTGTTGATCATCATTATCATCTCCATCTTAATTTCCAATGCCATCGTAATTTTCATCATCCTTCTGGATTTATAAATAAAGTAATTGTACTCTATTGAAATAAGCTGAATATCACTGATTGCGAAGGCAATAGATTATACAGGGACATCATTTTATTTTTACTAACATTTACAATATTAATCTGGCTATACCTTTGGATCAACGGTTGATACCCCCTTCCACGACTGGAGTTCGATGATACTGGCGTAATATACAAACAAATCACTTTACTAGGTATAGGAGGGAACAAAAGTAGTTCATCCATTTACGTAAACTAGGAAATATCACGCTTTTGAGTTTGATAATTTTCATTAGGTTTTTGTTTAATCAAAATACAGTACAGTATTAACAATAAGTGTTTTTACTCACGAACTGAGCTGTCCATGCGGACGTATTCATTATGCAGTGTATATTATACTGTCTACAACACATTAGCGTACACTATAGAGAATGAAGTTAAATTGAAAAATAATCATAATGTGGATATTTAAACACATTTTCAAAATGGTGGCCGTTCATTTCGATATAGGCTTCAGTGCTAATGTGTGTAATTCCAATTGTCAGTTTCGTCCTTCGTACTAGTAACTCATGTTGAAATAATTCTATATCTACTCTCAGAGTACCTTACATACTGTAAATTCAATCTTCACTTCTGCTCGATCCGAAAAGATAAAATTAGTAAGACATGCTATCTGCTGTCCGTCCAAGTGGTTTTGTCGCAGGGTCGTAGAAAGGGGGGAAATCACGTGACAGTTAATTTCTTAACGAGGCCCTTTTATTTAAGTTATTTTAAACAGTTGTATGGGTATAATATGACGTAGACGTCCAATTCTTAACAGAAATTAATGTTCTCAGAAAAGAGCTAAGACAACCCAGCTACTAGCCTTTACAGAGAGGCGAATAGAAGCTGGTGGGGAAAACCGGAATGCGACGTAGGCAAATGGACGACAGTACCTGTGCGAAAATGATGCAATATTGAAAACTCTTGCGTCACTAGAAAACGCGAACATATTTTTGGAACGTACTGTTTACTATGACCGTAAGGCTACTATGACTGTATATGCAGTCTTGAATCTATGTAGAGGGCGGTTGAACTTCATTAGTAGAAGGGGTGGGAGTGAAGTATATTAAAAAACTAAGGTACAATAAAAATTGAAGTAAAAATAAAATGATGTCCCTGTATAATAAAAGAGCCAATTTGGTCAGAAGAAGTTATAGTTTGGAAGAGACGTTAACTGAATGAGTGGCGCGGGTTAAGCCTGCTGTAGCGTGACTCTAGCAAATCGTTTCCACAAAAGCTCTAATTTAAGCTCTATAAATAAAGGCGCAAGGCGTCTTCACTTAGCCACCATCATTCACTTTGTGAAACCACCGTTGCTTGTGACGTCACGTGTCAATGGCTCCTTTCATTCGCACCTCGCAACTAGCTGGTAACTTATGTTTCCTGGCGTCGCTTCAGGCCCATCTCTTTTCGGCAAGGCGCTCTTTACAAGCGTCTCTTGCAGCTAGGTTCAGCAATCAATTTCTCTCCTCTTATTAACTAATTACAACCAAAACACAAGAGGTCGTTTCCTTAACCTTGGCAGCACTGTTACCGTTCCGAATCTTTACTTCAAACTCACCCTAATGCACGTAACACGATGGGGATTACAGCACTTCATATATAGATTTTTATGTATTGTAATCTATTTCGGAAAGAATTTCAGATCAAGGTTATACGGGGTCATTCCAAGCACCATACAACATATTCTATCTTCTGAATATAAGCTATGGAACATAAACTGAAAGTATTGTGACTATAAAATAGATTTCGTGATTCCGCTGTGCTATTCTACAAGCTTTTAAACGTACATGTTACTAAAAGTAATGAAACAGACTGTGTTTTCCATTTAATTCCTCTGTTGCTGACAACAAAAACAAATAATAACAATAAATGAATACGTAAATAAATAATAAATAAACAATCAAATAAATAAATGAATCAATCTGTCAGTCTAGTGATTCATGCAATAAAGTAGGCCTATAAGATTATAAACTTGTTTCATAATATAAGCCTACTGTTATATCCTATTTAATTTATTTTGGAAGCTTTATTTCATTATCAAAACAAGAGGCATAACATTTCCAGCTCAAATTTCACTTTATTTTTTTTTCACGACTGATTAGTCAGTTCATAATTTTAACAGCTTTGTAATACAGCACTTTCGCCATAAACCAATAATTCACTTCAGATTCCATATTGTGGTAAATTTCAGTTTTACCCAAAAACAATTTTTGTAACGGAACATCATTTCACGAATCATTAACAATACTGATGAAATTAGAAACATGATAAAACGATGTAGTCTATATGAACCCACAGTGTTATCGTGCCTTTATAATAAGATTGTATAAAGCAAATAAAGATCTTAAGGAGAGATTATTTCCAGTTTTACAAACCCGCTACGAAAAACGTTATGAGGCATTTTTACATGCTGTAGTATTCTGAAAGAAAACCAACTTGTGTAAATACTATTAGTTGAATGGAAAGTCACTCACCCCTGTTATCACTCCAGTTGTAATGTCTAGCTTCTAACTTCTAGCACCTGAAAAAAATAAGTAAATAAATGAGTGAATGAGTAACTGAGTACTTATTTAACTAAGTGAATAAATTAATTGCTTACTGAGTAGGTAAGTAGTTAAGAAGTTTAGATAATTAGATAAGTAGACGAATAAATAAGTAAGTAAATAAATAAATAAAATATATAACTAACAGAGACATATTATGTTATCACAAATAAATCTCTTCCTCATGTAAATACATAATAAAAGTCAAGTGACTGGATGGAAGGTACATGCATATACTTGAAGTAAGTAGTTTCTACTTAAGTTTGTGACATGCATTTTAACAATGTACAAATTACTAAATTTCTACCAAAGCAATCATTACGGCTAAAATAATGACACAATTCACAGATTATTTTGATCCAGAACCACGACTGTCAACCGCTAGGTAACGATGTCCAAGTAAGGGCTACATTGTAATCGCTTATATCTTTGGAACAAACATAACGAAATGAAAAGTATACCGCCGTGCAGACAAAGGAGTCCCGCAACCGTAAACATTCGCACGAAATCGGTCGGACCCTCAGACCAGACGAGATGGGTGGTGCAAAAGATGTTTCGAAAAATGCGTTCATGGTGCCATTTTATGCGTATAACCCCGTGGGATCTCAACCGATCCGGACGTTTGAGGTGTCGATCGAATAAGAGCGACGAGATCGACTAAATAAATGCGAAAAAATGACCCGGAGTTACCTGGACCCTTGCTTTCAAAAAGTAGTTATGAAAATTTGTGAACTTTCTAAATGTCTCAAAATTCAGACTTCGAGTTCACGCAAAAATGAAGACGAGCACAAAGAGGAAACGGCATCCCAAGACGAATCTAGAACGACGAGACGTGTCACAGTATACATCGGCTCAAAAGTGAATCCTGACAGCCACTGTTATACTGTAAGTACAGGCTACTCTGTATTCTGTAAGCTATTCATTTGATTATATTATTATTATTATTATTATTATTATTATTATTATTACTCTTATCGGTACTTTACTTAACTGAAAAGGCTTTTCAAGTTAGTTTTAAATTTAGATCCATCCATTGTTCTCGATTGCACGTATTTTATACTGGTACTATGATTATATCATGTTAAGTACGTTAAAGTTTTGTAAACAGCACTTTCGTGTGATTTATTTTTTTCAGTTGTTTTTAGAGCCAAGTATAACGGACCCACCATTGGTCTGTAGACCACAGTTTGAGATCTTCTAGATTTTGATCATTATTATTCTGTAAATGTAACCTGTAAATAACGTAGTTTCGAAACGTAGGGAAATGAAATTTCAACAGTTTACGAAACTAAAAGTCTTCATCACAGGTAAACAAAAAGAGGTTAAAATATCTCAACTCGTTCCATAAAGGAATGGATATGGTGTTTATTTACGTTTTTATTCGTCACATGATTGACTACACAGAAAAACGACCAAAGGTGAGTAGGTGTGCACACTTTTAGCCGTGCAAAAACGTCTATTACAGGAGGAATGTCAGTGACGTCACACAGCTAATCTTGGCATTACCTATGCCATATCTTTCAACAGCGAATATAAAGAGACCAAATATAGAGTAGTCTATGATATTAACGTAAACTGAAGTGAGCAAATGAAGCTAAAAATAGCCGACAGAGTGTACAGTTTGAAAGCAGAATTTCAACTCAAAATAGACAACACTTCTCTTTCATGTGCCTAGGATAAGAAACCTCACAAATAAGGGGACTACGTTGTTAAAGATATTGGCTGTAAATTTGTATAAATAAATTAACTTTATCGAGCTGAAATACCAGCGCGTTCGAAAATTAATGGCAAACGATCATGGCTACAGGCTGAGTAGGTTGAGGGAGATTTTTAACATTACAGAATTTAAATGTAATTGTCTACATATCAAAGACGCAGTGGCAAACCGGGGAAGACGGCGATCTTCCTCTGTCCCATCTTCTTGCAATAGTCTTGTTACAGGATTTGAGCTTATAATAAGGAATTGTCCAGAATTTTTACATATAACTTGAAAATCCTTAATCAAATCAAATCAAATTTAAGTTAACTTGAAGAATATAGACTAATATTTGAAGGGTACACGGGAATAACGATCAAGGTCCATTTTAGAAAGTTTCGAGAAAAACGAATTTTAAAGTTTAAGCACTTAATACTTTGTTATGTGTGTGTTTAATAGAAATTGACATAGTGGAATGTCAAGAACGATTATTTCTTATTACTAGGTAGACCACATGATAGTACTTCCTTTCCACTATAAGATGGCATTATTAACTCAATTTCGATTTTTGATGGACCTTGATCGTTTTTCCCGTGTGCCCTTCATTTGTGATGGTATGAATTCATTAACTGCAAATGGATTTTCAAGAATTTATTCGTAACGTTGGTAATCATAACGTGAAAAAAGCAGCAAAATCATACCACTGACACTTTTGGTAGAACTAATTCGAAATCCTGTATATTTTTAAAAAGTCAATAATTATTCAGTAGAGGCAGAAGAAGAAATAATGTTTCATACCATATTAATGTAGTTTACCGTTATGTTTAGTTTAAGAGAATAATAAAATACACGCATGTTTTATGTTTCCATGTTCCAGATTTTGTCACATCACTGGCATGTTTACGAACTCATACTTAATGCATTATGTATATCACTAACTGTGCATTACATAAACATACGTATAATACAGTATAGTGATTACTACAGTACAATTAATAAGAAACAAAGCTTCATTTGAACAATTATTTTGTCCAATGTTATTAAAAATGTCCCACCACTGACGATGCCCAAGCCCATTTCTTCCCTTCTTTGAAAGCGAACGCCTTGTAACATTTCATTGCACACAGGTCTGGTGAATTCGATGGATGAAGGGGGATTTCCGTTGCGGTCACGTGACAGAGAACGTTATCGTGTAATAGAACAGTTCCCGACTGAAGAAGACATGGTCGTTTACGACGCATTGGTCGGCGCAAATGATGGTAAAAGAATGTGCAATAATAAGCTTCATTTACGGAACTCTATCACCAGAAGCTATAGTGCGAACGACGATTAATAGTATCTCTTCGTAATCAAAACACACCATAATCATTTGTGCGAGATCGTGCGTATTTGCTTGGTTTCCGCACAAAACCAATCCGCGGAAAGTCTAAAATTCCACATTCAGTATTCCCAACCTAACACTCATAACAATTTCCCTCTTCTTACCGCTTAAGTGACATATTGATTTTACTGCTTTAGGCTTTTAACATATTATTTTTAGAGACGTTCAATATAGTAATAATTATAAATTGGAAACTTACCACTGCAATTTCACCTAAATTACACTGTTAATTATTGTTTTTAAATATTTGCAAAAATTAAGTAAACTCTACAACTCCACTAAAGTTACTGCATTCGTGATGCAAGTAATATTAAGGAAGCCGTGAAAAAATCAACAATATTACAGACTCATCATAGACTGGGGTAAAAAAAAGACAGACGTACATCACGGCCTGCTGGAGTATAGCAAACACAGAAAACATTTTAAAGCAACAATGTTGAAGATAGATATTTTTGTTTCGCAAATTTGCCGTCATTGAACAGAAACCAAGATGGAGATTTCATTGCAACTAATTAGAAATTCCTCTTTCAGGTATGTAATAAACAATCTTCGCACAAAATAATGTACGATAAACGAGCGGTATGTTTTCTTTCAATTCTCGGAAATTAAAAAAGCTCAACTACGTTTCGCTTTTTCAAACTTTTCCTCGAACATCAAAACTTCAACATA
The DNA here is from genome assembly GCF_040183065.1 of Periplaneta americana. Lineage (NCBI taxonomy): Eukaryota > Metazoa > Arthropoda > Insecta > Blattodea > Blattidae > Periplaneta > Periplaneta americana. The sequence goes on along the minus strand of NC_091132.1, from coordinate 9,621,517 downwards.
CCGCTCTTGTAACGCATATTACTATTACCGGAACCAATGCAGACATTCCAACAGAGGCCTTCTCGTATAACAGTCTAGATGCTGACTTGTTGCAAATGAGTTGCAGTTAAAAACTGACGGCAATATCGTTTAAAACTTTTTTAGTGACTGACGGTGCGTTTGAGGATACTTTCCAAAGCCTACAATTTTGTAAAGGCTCACTAAAACTTCGCACTTCCACACAGGAACTAAACTATTTCCTTCTTAGATCTTTCCAGGCTAGAACGGCATATACAATTTACTTATAACTCAACGGAAAAAGAGATATGCCTTGCGTGCGTTGGTCAACCCTGAGTCGCAGACTTGTCTGCCTGATGATCACGCCATATGTGGCAAGAATTGATTCACCCACACCACAAGCTGATGAATCCGAGACTGCGGGCTCTATAAATAGACGCACTACAATAGCCGTGCGTTAGGTTAGGTCAGTTTGTGCTTCTCAAACTTTCTCAACAACGCACGATCGCCTTTTACGCTCATCTGTTTCTCGCTCTGGAGCTGTGCCGCAATATTTCTCAAGTCGTAAAGCACGTGTATTTACAGTGCTCGTTTTTCTACAGGACTGGATTACGCCGGCCGCCGCGTGGCCTGCACTGCACATCCCCACCAGCATGTTTTTCACCTTGTTTTAAATTTCGTACATATTCTTGCCAGGATCAGCGAGACTTTCAGTGAAAGTACGCTTGAGGACTATCCACCAGTGTAACTTATGTGCCCAATCTCTGAACATTGTTCCAGAAAATGCCTTATTTCATAAGAATGAACATTTCTTAAATGTTACAAAGATTCGTAACCTTCTGAGGAACAGAGAATTTGATATTTGGTGTCGTCATGCACAGAAAGTTTTATTTAAACAATATCCTGGTGCCAACAAATGGATTTGTAAACACGAAGGACTCTCCAACAGCGAATGGCGCGATGGCATTAAAATGGTTGGAAATGTTGCTGCAGTACGTGCTGTGCCGGCAAGATCTCAGGACAACCGTTGTAGGATTGCCACAACGAGGCTGAAACTCTTGCACACGTCCTGGGATCCTGTCCGCACGGCGAAGCTCTGCGAAACGCTAGACACCACCAAGTACGATCAATTATAGTCACTGCCCTTAAAGATGCCGATTACAACATCTTTGAAGAAGTACATGGTCTCTCCGTCACTGGCAGTACACGGCGCATAGATATAATAGCTTTTAAGAAATCTACAAGATCTGGATACATAATTGATCCCACTGTGCGTTTCGAAACGGATGAGGAACAGCCAGCAGAAGTGGATAATGAAAAAAAGAATATCTACAATCCTACCATTCCCTATTACCTCAAAAAATACAAGCTAAAAGAGCTTGAAGTAATCGGACTTCTGGTTGGAGCAAGAGGTACCGCTACTCTCTTCATGAAAGATGTGTTTAAGAGGCTTGGAATACCTACAACTATTATTCCGATTGTAACCTTAGCTGCATTGAAAGGATCAATTGCTCTCCTGAAGAATCACCTATATTCGAAATCAAACTAAGTTCTGTAGCATTCTTTACTTTTTTGTAACACTTACCTTTCTAAAAATAGGTATATTTCCACTAATCTCAGAAAATTATTTGCAGCTATGTACTTGCAAGAACTTCATTGTTAAAACAAAATTAATGGTTTTTCATGAACTTGTAAAAAATGTCTATGGTTAAGTACTCTTTGTCCCTTGTGGCAGCTCACGAATGGTGAGAAGATATACATTTTATAATACCAAGGGAACGCGAGAGATGCGAAAAGTTATGTTCTCTCGTTAACTATAGAGTATAAATAATATAACTATGCAGACTTTAACAGCTAATTCTTGGATAGATAACAACAAAAAAGTTCTAGTGCCGTATTAGTCCCAAAAGAGTACTTTTCTCAGAAAAAAATGTTACCTTAAATATTAACACTGTTTTTACTCGGTAAGTAATATCCCTATGATTCTGAATCTACTCTTATCATGAGAGAAATTCCCATTCTCTGTTATGTTGGTGGGCCACACGAATCCAGTATGAAAGATGCATACCATCTGCTGAAATGAGATTTTTAGAAGAAATGCTGGATACAGCCTTTTAGATTGCAAATGAAATGAACTCAAAATAATCCCTATAACTGAATATCTCCGTGGCTATCTACAGAATTAGTTACAACGTTCCAGGATACCCAAAACAGCTGCTACGATATATACTCAGAGGAAGAAGATCGGTGGGTCCATCATTCCAAACATGGCGGGAGACCGTAGCAGGCCACTAGGCCTATTACTTGACAGGAAGAAGATGATGAAATAAATTATATCGATTATTTGAAATCAATTAAAATAAAATAATGAAGTGAAAAGGCTATACCGATCGTATTTTTACAATAAATCTTATGAGAATATCTCTGTACCGGCCATGTTTCCTTAAGTCCTCTGAAAGTAATATTAAACGCTTCTGTAGAGCCATGTATTCCTGAACAATTGCCAAGCAGTAATAGCAACAGTAATTATGAAACAAAATCGACAATTCAAAAAGATAATACGAGTATTGCAGTGATAGTTGGCTCTGATAGCTATAGTCTAAAATTCAACGGATACCTAAACTTCATTCGTAAATAGATACATGAAACATTAACGGTTATCTATATATTAAGGTAGGTAAGTAGTTTTTACTAGTCAAGGACGAGCTTGCGCCCAAGCGATAGCGAGGACTGCAATAAAATAGTCCGAGACTAGCAAATTATACTTATGTCACGAATTACATAATATAATGTTTTTTTACATTCCCACATTTTACGTAATGAAAATATATTTCTTCATTCTACAAGATTTAATATGCAGAACTGTTGGGAGAGTCGTAGAGTTTTGAGTATTATTTTGTTTGTTGCTATGCGACTGTTGAACGAAACATAATATTCTCATTTACTTCCCTAGGTAAGTAATATGACTTACGTCCCGTCGTCAGTAGCAAATTACATTATCACTGTAAAATTCATTTTTGCACTATTTTCTTTTTTGCTCTATTTACAGCTATTGTTGTTAGGCCTTGAAAGTTAAAATTCCCACTCAGAAATTTGTTGCTAGGGAAACCCTTCTTCTTAACATAACAACTATACTGAAATAGACTCATTACAGTGCACCTATTGTTACCATTACAGTGCAGTTTTGCAAGCCTTTGGAATAATATTGCTCTAAATTTGCAATGAAAAATAGGTTATGTTATACCCCAGGGCTAAAGAATGCCCTGTAGCATGATTTCCTGTGGAGTATTAAATTTGAAACAGGAACAGTGTCAGCGGAATACACGGTCTTAAGATGCTTAGCCAGCGGTATAGAGTCTTGTCGGGCGTGTGGTAAATCACTGCCTACAATGAAAGTATTCTTACGCCACAGATCATTGCTGGACTAATCCCATTGGTCCAGTAGAACAAAGCATGCATTTTAATTGGTTAAAATTATATCACGTATTGTTCGAACTCTTTTCTTGCGCGTAATCTCATTACAGCGACTTATCACTATAATGCACTGAATCAAATTAAATGTAAGAAATGTTTGATTAAGACGACATTTGTAAGTACGTGAAATCAAAAGTGCTTTTAAGCCCATCTCACCTGGTGGATGGCGTGGTCGGTACCCCGGGCGGGAAACGGATAACGAAACATAAAAGGTGTTGGTGAGGAGTTGAGGCAGTCAGTGGAGATTGACGGAGAGTGTACGAGTACATCGAGTCTATTTTTTTTTCTTGGTTAGAAGAAACGGTAGCGGTGATGGCGTCGGTAGAGGAGAATGATATACCCTGTAAGTAGTTTTGCTGTACATATATAAATATATAATAAATTAGGTAGAGGTTACAAGATTGCAACCATTTCAGACTTAGTTTAGTAATCATGTAGTTTTCCTATAGTATCCTGAGAGCTCCAGCTCTTCCAGTAAAATAGTTTTCCATTGTTGTGTACAATGGTGGTGTCAGAAATCCTGATGAGAAAGAGCAGAAGTCGAACGCAGTAGCCATCCGGCTAGCAATCAGTGCGATCGCAGTGACGGTCGCACAACAGTTATATTGTATTTGCAATTTTAAATATATCTTCGTGCAAAAGATATTGTACAATATACGTTTGTGAAGTGCATTACAAAATCTGGAAATTAAAAAACTCACTCTGCTCGTTTATCAAACTTTTCCTCGATTTTGTAAAAAGCACTTCCCAACCTTGTATCGTAATATACTATTACTTCCCTAAAAACAGCAGTATAATTGCGGCATTGGGAATGGAAAAAATATTTCATAAGCATCATTTTCGGGTGAACTGATTCGTAGGGTATCATGGCCAGACTGTGTGTCCAGAAGTACAATTTCAGTGTTAGTAATTGTACTTCTAAGAAAATCTCGGAACTCATCTTTGTACCATTTTATGCTTTGTAGTATGAGAAGTATCAATATCGCAATTAATGAATAGAAACATCCCATGGGATTAGTAACCAAAGAAGATCCCTGGAACTGGCGCCAACGTGACGTGCTCTGTGTGTACCTGCCCACAGGACGGAGGCCGTTGAATCCCTCCAGGGTGAGGCGATCTAAATTTATACCGTCTTGACGTGTGGATTCCACGCCGTCAACAATTCTGACTGTTATATCAGATTCACAGGCCGCAGTGAGGGTCCTGCTGACCCTTAAAGCTGAGACTTCGTCACAGGAGATGCTGGATTTCTCGGAAAGAAAGAATCCAGCTGCAGATTGCTGCCTGGAATCTGATTTCATGGCAGCAAGGTGTTTAGTCTGGAACATTCTATTTATCATTCTCTGAGATGAGATGTATTATACCCTCTCTGTGCAATAGCAACCATCACACGGATGAACATGCCCCTTAAACTTTATGGTAGGGATCAAGTTTGAGAAAAGATGACAAGAGTGTTAATTTCATATATTAGTTAGTGTAGGCAAAACAGTAGTACATATTCATGCTGATTTCACAGCATTTCGTGAAGTTGTAAATTTATAATTTATTGTGATGATAATGATTATCATGATGATCATTATCAAGGCGACATGAGAATCATGATGAAACGGAAAATGATGATGAGTGTGAAAGCAATCATAATGAAAAGATTATTATTATTATTATTATTATTATTATTATTATTACTTACTTACTTACTTACTTACTGGCTTTTAAGGAACCCGGAGGTTCATTGCCGCCCTCACATAAGCCCGCCATCGGTCCCTATCCTGAGCAAGATTAATCCAGTCTCTACCATCATATCCCACCTCCCTCAAATCCATTTTAATATTATCTTCCCACCTACGTCTCGGCCTCCCCAAAGGTCTTTTTCCCTCCGGCCTCCCAACTAGCACTCTATATGCATTTCTGGATTCGCCCATACGTGCTACATGTCCTGCCCATCTCAAACGTCTGGATTTTATGTTCCTAATTATGTCAGGTGAAGAATACAATGCGTGCAACTCTGCGTTGTGTAACTTTCTCCATTCTCCTGTAACTTCATCCTTCTTAGCCCCAAATATTTTCCTAAGAACCTTTTTCTCAAACACCCTTAATCTCTGTTTCTCTCTCAAAGTGAGAATCCAAGTTTCACAACCATACAGAACAACCGGTAATATAACTGTTTTATAAATTCTAACTTTCAGATTTTTTGACAGCAGACTAGATGATAAAAGCTTCTCAACCGAATAATAACACGCATTTCCCATATTTAATCTGCGTTTAATTTCCTCCCGAGTGTCATTCATATTTGTTACTGTTGCTCCAAGATATTTGAATTTTTCCACCCCTTCGAAGAATAAATCTCCAATTTTTACAGTTCCATTTCGTACAATATTCTGGTCACGAGACATAATCATATACTTAGTCTTTTCGGGATTTACTTCCAACCCTATCGCTTTACTCGCTTCAAGTAGAATTTCCGCGTTTTTCCTAATCGTTTGTTGATTTTCTCCTAGCATATTCACGTCATCCGCATAGACAAGAAGCTGATGTAACCCATTCAATTCCAAACCCTCTCTGTTATCCTGAACTTTCCTAATGACATATTCTAGAGCGAAGTTAAAAAGTAAAGGTGATAGTATTATTATTATTATTATTATTATATTATTATTATTATTATTATTATTAATATAAAAACAACCATGTAATATCGAAAATTATTAATAACAATAGTATTAAACAAGTAAATGTGCTTTCAGTTATCTCGGTTGCTGCCTTTCTTACATAAATTCCAGATGTTTTCTTACGGGCTAGAAATCATGTTCGGTTTCCGTTTCACAGACCCATCCTGTGTACTTGTTTCTTAAGGACACAATGTTCCCGTCAGTAAGCTTATGACAGTTTTCAGTTCCATTCTCGAACTGTCACCATGGAGATAGCATCCTGTGGAAGCCGTAAGGTGCGGCAGTTTTCTATCGGTTGTAAATGTTGTTGCCAATATTAAATAAATGTCCGCCGAGTTAGCTCTGTAGTAGCATGTCTGCCTCCAGACTAGCCGGCCCGGGTTCGATTCCCGGTGTGGTCAGAAATTTTCATGTAAAATTTATACCTCGGGACTAGAAGAGATGGCGGTGCACAACTTCTAATCACTAGAGATTGTGCACCAATATGTCTGGGTTAAATCCCAAATCTTTCCGCAGTGCATATGAAGAGAAGGCATATGTCACTGTTGATAGTGATTCGTCCGTCGGATGGGAACGTTAAGCCTGGCGGCCTCCATGGTGCTATTTGACAGGAGTAGGCTACGTGCCGGCACCGTGTTTCTCCTTCTCCCTTCCTCATCATCACTCATTCCAGATACTACACGAACACTTACACATACACTCACCCTAGTACACGACATAACTCTCCACAGATACACATCATGTACAGTGTGGCCCGCCGAAGTGGTGTACAACTAGAAAAATGGGTCACAGTCCTGATATCTATCCGGAATATGCGGAATCCGAATCACGTAACGTGAAGTGGGCAGGCATTGGATACATACATATTAAATAAATAGCGGTTAAGGGATATTGGGACTGAATTTTGGGCAACAATGGAACAAATTTCTTAATTAGGCTTTTCTATATAAATACACAATTGAATTTATGCATCGTTTTGATATAAAATTTTTCGCGCGCCGACAGTTCTAAAAACCCAATAACATAAATAAATATTCTGTATCTAGGAAACCAATTTTTCTTAGTTTTGCATTTTAGACATAAAAAATGTTGTATGCGTCACAGTTTTACTCCAGTTTGTATGAATTGTATGAATATTATTTGGTATTGGTACAATATCTTTATAAGGAAGAATGCATTTTACGGTAGCTTCATTAGTTAACACAAAAAAATTGTATTATAAAAATATTATATGTATAATGTTATCGATATAGATTTTCATTATAACTAAAATCAATTTCTCCATACTTAATACAGTAATATCAATTTTAAACAAGTAACTATATATTTGTAATTATAAAGGTACAGTATCAATTGACTCGACGCAAAGTAAGCCTTACAAAATTTGCATAATTCCACTAATTAAAACTACATTAATTAGAACCTATGATATGTGAGAAACTATTGAAGATAGTTCGAAATTTTGTACAACAGTTTCATTAGTTACGTAATATTGTGTATGCAAAATTTCAAATCAATAGCTTATTAATTACTAAATTAGAAAATTCGGACCCAGTGTCCCTTAAGATATGAAAATGAGATAGCCTCGAAACCAACCACATCACCGTCTTCCTCTCCAAATATTTCACTTGCACTGGCCGAGATTTGAACTCTGGATCCCGGAGTATAGAGGCAGCATTATGGTGTTCTAAAAAGCGTCAAATAAATTGGTAAGTGTGCCGAAACATTATCATATTCTGGGCGGCAGCAGTTAGTAATTGTTTATGTGAGGAAGCTGCTGCCGGAGCCCACACCGGTCCTTTACCTCTCAACCGAGAGGCAAGATCGGCGAGCTGCATAAGCACAAGGAGCAGCTGTATCTGCAGCATGCAGTAGGCCAAGCGGCAGCTGCCAGTCCACGGACCTGGGTTCGATAACGAACAGTAAATGGATATCCATTGGAACTAAGTGTGTGTTACATTTCACTTCCGAAATTATGTTACGAAGATGACACATACTTTCTCATTATAGGCTACATTTATGCGTGTCTCCACAATTTAATTCTTATTCACGTTGGAACTGTTTTTCCTGTTCGTAGTTTACAGCAATTATCATATAGAAGACATGGCATCGAGAACCGATTTCCTCTGCACCTACTACTTCTATATCGGCATATGAAATTGAAATATTACAATCTATCTTACCAAAGTAGCCATATTTTGTGGTTCAAAATCTGCAGTTCAAACAATTGTTTCATTAACATCAGAAGATCAGAAAAAGAGAGCCAAATCTATACCAAAATTAAGTTTCTACAAAACAAACATAAATAGTTGCTTTACAATGCATACCTCCTCATTGTGTACTGAAAGGAATGAAAATGCAGACTTATTTGCAAAGAAAGAAACCACAATCCAACAAAGAATTCATCCTGAGATTTTGTGTTATTCAGCAAAATTATTAATAAAGAAAAATATAAGCTAACAATTTAAATAGTAATGGCAATAAACATTTTAGTAAAACTTAATCTTGGTGCGAAATTTTAAATAACAAAAATTTGATTTCTAATTCTCCAAGAACAGCAGTAATTTTATCTTCACACTGGAAATTGGAGATGGCTGTTTGACAGCGCATCTCTTCAGAATTTGAATTTATACATCACTAGAATAATTGAGGCTTATCAAGTGCAAAACTCGCCTTATCCTAAATTTAAAAAAAAGAGTTACATATGGGATGTTGTACGTCTTGCAGCTCTCTATCCACTGATATAGTCGGTTTGTGCAAATCTTGTCTAATTCCTCTTCCATAGAGCTCAGAAAACTACTATCAAATGCAAAACTGTCCGTATCCATAACGGTTTTTCCTGGTTTCCGACAAATCACTTTACCTGGATAAGGCGAGTTTTGCATTTGATAGCCTTAATTATAATCTCTGCAGAGAAGAAGATTCAACTATGAACTTGCAACACGTACTCAAATGCAAAGCTATCGATAGTTCAGATAGAAGTGTTAATAATATCGCAGACGTTCACTTATAGATCGAAAACAAGTGCCGAAAATCCAGTGTTTTGAGAATTTGATTAATAAATTTTTTATTATCATATTTTAATTACATTATATATCAAGAAAATAGCTGTAGGTATACAAGAAAATAGCATTTGATGAGCATACGACCGGGAATACAATATTATCTACAACTGACTGCGAACAGCAGATTATATCTGATTACAAAGAGCGAATGAGTTCTAGACACTGGGGTGAGAAAGAAATTCCGAGTGTGCATTTTGCGACTTGCACAGAAAAGATGCGGTTATGTTAATTTTTCTCTAATTATTGCATAAATCTCTTAAATCATAACATTTTTTGTATGAAGACGTTTCCAAATTAAGACATAACTATTTAGGTATTAAGTGTTTGGAGAAAGTGAAGTTTCTTTTTCCTTCAATCCTTAATGAAAAGACACATACTGACTGACACAGGCTGACTGACTGATTCATTTATATGAGGATCATAACGACCAGCACTTTCGATTAGATCATCCTTTGGCCAATTTTACTAACCCCAAGCAGGCGCATTCTCAGTACATCAGCCGACTATGTTAGGACACGCTGTGTATCCAGTGTTCTTGCAAGCTTCCACCGCACACCATCGAACGGTCATCATAGAAATGACATTGGGAAAACGGGACAACCCCGAGAAGAACCACAGCTGCGATCTTGTCAGTCACAAGCGTCACTACGGAAACGAAGAATCCAGCCATCTCCGAACCCGAACTGGTTGGCTACACCAGTGTTTTCCAAACTATGTACCGCAGGCGTGTGTAAGTGTTCCATTGCGGTCTCAGTGCAGGGGTCTTTGTGACATTACAATTTGAAATTTTGTCAGATATTCCACTAGTCCATGTATTCCACCATGTATTGTGGGTCCCTATCACCACGGCATGGCGCGTCCTCAGGTTGCGGATAGAGGAGACGGCCTCCAGATATGGAGGGTAGCTGCGAATATATTGAATAAGCAGTCGTGGACAGCCGATAAGGGGTGGTCCTCCAGCTTGGGGGTTGGGCGAAGGGCTAACAACCCATTACCGTAAAAAACAGCTTGTTACGAAACCTAACAGTAAGCCTCGGAATGGGAGGGTTTGAAATTGAACGGGTTACATCAGCTTCTTGTCTATGCGGATGACGTCAATATGTTAGGAGAAAATCCACAAACGATTAGGGAAAACGCGGAAATTCTAGTTGAAGCAAGTAAAGCGATAGGGTTGGAAGTAAATCCCGAAAAGACTAAGTATATGATTATGTCTCGTGACCAGAATATTGTACGAAATGGAACTATAAAAATTGGAGATTTATCCTTCGAAGAGGTGGAAAAATTCAAATATCTTGGAGCAACAGTAACAAATATAAATGGCACTCGGGAGGAAATTAAACGCAGACTAAATATGAGAAATGCCTGTTATTATTCGGTTGAGAAGCTTTTGTCATCTAGTCTTCTGTCAAAATGTCTGAAAGTTAGATTTTATAAAACAGTTATATTACCAGTTGTTGTGTATGGTTGTGAAACTTGGACTCTCACTTTGAGAGAGGAACAGAGATTAAGGGTGTTTGAGAATAAGGTTCTTAGAAAAATATTTGGTGCTAAGAGGGATGAAGTTACAGGAGAATGGAGAAAGTTACACAACGCAGAGCTGCACGCATTGTATCCTTCACCTGACATAATCAGGAACATTAAATCCAGACGTCTGCGATGGGCAGGGCATGTAGCACGCATGGGGGAATCTAGAAATGCATATAGAGTGTTAGTTGGGAGGCCGGAGGGAAAAAGACCTTTGGGGAGGCCGAGACGTAGATGGGAAGATAATATTAAAATGGATTTGAGGGAGGTGGGATATGATGGTAGAGACTGGATTAATCTTGCTCAGGATAGGGACCGATGGCGGGCTTATGTGAGGGCGGCAATGAACCTCCAGGTTCCTTAAAAGCCAGTAAGTAAGTAAATATTCCACTAGTCACATTTATATTGTTAAACAGGCAGTTAAATCCGCCACATGTGGCAGGTAAGAACTATATTGTCACTCCTGTTTATTATAAGTTCCACAGTCGTAGTTCTACTACTTTTAACAACGATAATAGTCATTTATGCAACTAATGGCATAAGTGCATTATTATCGCGCGAACCATTCGCACCACGATAAAAGGAGTTGAATCGTTGCGAAATGCATGAAACGTAGATGAAAGTACGTGCTATTTTGGTGACTTTTTTTTAAATTTATTCTGTCAAAGGAGATTTGACATGTATTTTTAGACATTGTACAATGAATAAGCGATCGTCGGAAATTAAATAAATCTTATAAATTCTTAACACAACGACTTTTAATGTATGCTCATCTGTATTTATAGATGCGGATGTCTATTGTTACTTTTGTTATCGCTCTTTCAATTTTGACAGACATGGAATAACTCTATTCGCGCACAGAGTGTGAACACCAGTTCCGAGATCAGAGATGCACACAAAATGACAGAATTTCAAATGCATATGAGCCACAGCCGAATGTTAATGTTTTAGTAGTTAGCCATGAAGCAATGCAATTTGTGTGACCACGCCCAATGACGCCACCTCTCCTCGCTACGGGCATGAGGACGCCGAAGTTGCGTATAAAATTAACATGTCGCGCAGCCTCTCTCGGTAATATCTACGCATCGAGAACAGCTATATTATTAATATTGTAATATTATGCATTTTCTTTTCATCCTCTGGCTGAGAGGCAGAGAAGGCTTTACGGTCTTAAATATGCCAGAATAAATATCGCACTCAACATATAGGCCTACTGAACCACTGTTGTTTTTAAATATACAGCAGATTAACAAATTAATAACAAATATGATTTTGTAAAACTACAATAAATTTTTATATTCATGCACCTGTTCTTCGGAATTGTTACAACAATGAACATAAGTGTTATGGGGACTTTTCCAGAATCTAAATCGTTGGAAGAGATATTTTATTTCGTGTAGAGCTGTAGAGAGTATTTCGCATCCTTTAGTTTTGTTGCTAATTGATAGTTTGTCCCTTATTCAATTGTTTAATTTAATTTCAAAATTGAATTAAAGTTTATTTTGTATATTCGGAAAATGTAAACAAAGTAATAAAAAGTAAATAATTTTGGATATGGATGTATATTGTATGATTCAATATTGTTGCTATTTTGTGCTAGTTGTATTATACTGGAGACATTATACATGCACAAAATATTTGAATATAATATACCTATTTACTTTTATTATTATGTATTAAAAAATGTACATATAAACCTATGTATGCTGATGTATTTTTGAATATAGTATAATATATTATGTATTATCATTATGAATAAGGTATCAATGTAACAGAAAGAAACATAGCATTTTTAATTTGTCTTTGTAGCAACATTTTGTAAATACATTGATATGATATAAAAAAAATAAAAGTCAATGTGGCTATGTAAAAAAAAAAAAAACATTTGTACATATACATCATAGGCAGCTTGGATGTCTCAAATGTTGAATTAAGGTTATATGACAAGTAGTTGTGTCGCAAAGATATTTTAGTTTAGTGTAAGAACTAAGTAAAGTATTATTTAGAGTTCCTTTAAGAACAAATGACTATAATATTGTAGATAGCTATCTTATTTTGCTTATTAGATAATTATAAAAAGTTCGCTAATGATAAGAAAAATCTCATATGTGTACCAGATTTACGGGGAAACAATTTAGACGAGCATAGGTCTACCCAACTTTTCAATTTTTAATTCTAAAATTTGTTTAATAAAGTATGGAGAGAGTGATTCGATCAGTCCATATGGGCATTTTTTTATGATTTCTACGTAATATATATATATATATATATATATATATATATATATATATGATTATGTATGAGACCTCTAGCATTATATTTTAAGTTTCATTTCTTCCAAAAGAACTCGCAACTTGCTTTACCTGCAGACTTACTAAAGGCTTTACCAACAACCAAAAAGTGTTTAAAAACAGGCTTAAGGACTTTACTAATAGACGGTAATTATACACAGTATGTAAAGGATGTAAATGATATTTTGTTATTGAAGTGTTGTATCAGTGAAGAATTATGTTGTGTCAGTGAAGTATGTTGTGTCAGTGAAGTGTGTTGTGTCAGTGAAACGTGTTCCTGTCAGGGAAGCTTTATAGTTTATAGTGGCAGTGCAAAGTAGGCCTATTTGAACAGTGAAATGTTTTTGAAGTGTTAGTGAAATCAGGATAGAATCAGTGAAATGTGTCGTAGTTCCAGTGCAGTGAGTGAGTTGACAGCGAAATGAGTGTAATGTGGAAAGGTATTTGTGCAGTTATGAACATATCATACTCGTGGGTTTTAGTTTGAACTTAGATTTAAGATACAAATTAGATTTATTTTAAATGTTATTTTAAGTGATCGTGCTTCATTTAATTTAGGATATTCCCTATTATTATTATTATTATTATTATTATTATTATTATTATTATTATTATTATTATTATTATAAATTATTGTTAGTATTAATTATTTGTATTAATTATTAGTATTATTATTAACTGTATTTTTAATTAATAAGTTTATTATTGTCATTATTGAGTGTAATTAGTTACCACTGCCACCGGGTATATACCCATTGCAGTGTGAATAAATACATACATACATACATACAATCCTTGCCTAAAAGTTCGAGTTATTGCGCATGCCACTTAAAAGGCCGCTCAGTCCACAGACCAGTGGATAAAAAACATCGCCCAGTCCTTTAATAAAAATGGACTCAACTCGTTTTCGGATCACACTCATCATTATTGTCAAAGTGAATTGTACAGATGTTACTGTCTCTAAGTTATGTACTTAATCTGTAACTATAACTCATTTCATATAGATTATAGTTCTTAAATCATGAATTTAATATTTTGTAACTATAAGTTATTTCTTCTATTATTCTGTAGTATTGTTTATTGTTTCTAACTCATGTATTTAACTTGTAACTGTAATTCACTTCTCCTACTATATTTTTAGTACTGTTTATCATTTCCATATCATGTATTTAATTTGTAAACAACTACAACCCTAATATCCCTAATAGTAAAATAGGATTTCGGGTAATAATAATAAGTTATAAAACATAAATATAAAAATATGAAGGAAATAGAAAACTAAGTAGTCAAAAAAATAACAAATAATCCTTGCAATGTATGCTCACGAAGTGTGCATTCTTTCGGGTTATGGCATCTGTTGCAAAAATAATTAATTTATTTCATAATATTTGTCGTGCGAGGGGGCAGAACCCCGAAATGGAAGCCTAGCACGTGACCGGGCAGTGGTCTTTATCAAAGATAACCGGCGCTGTCTGTAGTGACTCACTGTTCGAGATACCTCGTCTAACATCGGCTTCGGAAGAAATGACGAAGACGCGGGGAAGGGGCGAGCACAAGCTAGTCGAGGAGGGCTCCCCTCCACCGGGATGTCGCGCCCCGCTACAACCTCATCTCCGTGTAGTAGATAGTATACGCTGGTCCTGTCCAATATCGGCCAGTCTCGGGGGGAGTTGAGCGGCTCTTCCCCGGAGCGGCAGCTGTAGTAGTGGCGGTGGTGGTGGTCTGCAGAAGCTGTATGAAAATTCGAGCGGGCGAGGCGGCAACACTACAGACAGTCGGCAGAAGGCGGCCAGCGCGAGGAAGCACGCGGCGGTGCTCTCTCAAAAATTGTGAACAAATCGTGCTTGAAGATAACATCTCAGGTCAGATGAAAACAAATCCGTGAAGGCGACTGAAACCGAGCAGAGTGACTGTCCGAGACGAGTGCATGTCGTTCAGGTTAGGAGGTTCTGCACATCTGCTGCTTCCCCAGTGTCCGTCAAGAAGGGGGCGTGGTTTTAATCAGTTTTGACACCTTAACCGGGAACTGACGTCCGAAGCGAAGGGGGGGCGCGTGCCTGGGAGCAAGGAGACCCACGAGCCGGGAAAAATCTTATAAAGGAGGAAGGAGGCGATACCGTTCCCGGCTCCAAAATAGCAGGAGTGCATCACAATAGGCCCAGCGACGCCGCGCCATGTCTGCTTCAACCAGACTCCGTCGAAAAACTAACGTGAGAATTCTGTCACCAGGCCGCCCCCACGAGTCGACTCCCAGCCCGTTACTATACATCGACGGCATCCTCGCCATCAAGTTCTCCTCCTCGCCGACCGTGCTAAATCCCACTCGACACAGAAGAAATTTGGACTAGACGTCGGGACTCGAGGAGGGCAGCCAGTGGACGTCTGTGCAGTTTGTGGAAAAGCGACGGACATGCCTGCGAGGGTGCTCCGCCAGGTGCTCTGCGACAAGGTGGTGCTGCTGGTGGCGGTGGTGGTCGTCGTGATTCTGTCGGGCTCGTGCACTGATACGAGTTTGCTAGTGACAGCGGCCCCCGTGGGCCGAAGGGCCTCCCACGGACAGATCGCGCCCTCCGGCGGGGCGGCGACGCTCTCGTCCAAGACCAAGTCGTGTCCCGAGGAGGACGTCGGCGTCAAGACGTACCTGGCCCAGACCGTGTTCGAAGGGAAGGCTAGGTCCAGGAGTCCCGTCAGGGACGGAGTGTACAATGTCACATTTGTCGTGCAGCACGTGTTCAAGGGCTCCGAGCCCGGGTTTCTGGGGAGCCAAGTGCGGCTGCGGTTCGCCGAGAAGGCCGTAGGTGCCGCGTGCGTGGACGAGGGGAATAAGAGTGGTGTTGTGAGGGCCAGCGTCTGGCGCGGGGGCAAGTACATTGTGTTCGCAGATAAAGTTGAACAACACATTTTCAAAGCCCGTGGAGAACCCGCCAAACGAAACGAGAAGATCGTCAAAGCCGTCAGGGATATCCTCTGCCATAAATGCGGTAAGTCTCAAGAAAACCTCACCAACTGAGCAACAATAATTAATGACAGTGAATTTTTTACAGGTATTAGCGACATTTGATGAAATGAATCACTGCCGTCTTCTCAGATTTATTATATTCTGAATTGTAACCTTACGGATATTAATAAAGCTCGCATAAATATAATTAAGCGAACTGGCAATTGCGAATATAATCGTACATAAGGATAGATTAGTAAAATTGTAAAAATAAGTCCAACCCATAAGAAATTAATCCTGAATTTGTTACCTCGTGCAGGTGTCGAGGTATCTCAGAAAGACCTTTTCAATAGCTGCAGTTTGTTTCGAAAACTTTCCTATTATTCATTTTGTAATTTAGCAAACAGGTTCAAACGTGTATGATATTGTTCTATGTAACATTACGATGATAATTATTGTAACAAGAAACAGTAAAAGTTACAATTTACTTATTCAGGCAGGAGTCAAACTGAATGTGTAAGAGGATAAATGCACAAAAAACCGAATTTAGAAAACAGTTTCTTGCAATGTGGAGATATTTATATATTCGTAATAACAATTAACCAAAACTTTCGTATTTCTCAGGCAGATGTAAAGATTTGCACATTAATTACATGTTCCCCAGTGTATTCTTAATACTTGTCCAGTAGAGCCTATAAATTCAAGTTTACTCATTCAAACGTTAAATTCAAACCAGCGGAAGTAATTAAAGACATATACAATACCTCCATGTAAAGCAGAAATGTTCAAAATTTAATGATAGTAATTAACTAATAATATTCGCGCATTTCTAAAGCAGATCTATGTACTTAAATTATCCTATATTGCGATCCCTAGTTGCAACATATTCGTCAGCGCTTACGTCATAAAGTAACGTCCTAATTTTGTCGTCTTGTGGTCCTTATGGATCCACCTGTAAAAGACACACTGCTACTCAGTGTGAGAGTATAGAAACGAAATTGTAAATGTAATGAAAACAACTTCAAATTATAAGTTATTCATCTAACGTCCGAGGAATAAGGGGGGGGGGGGGTCTGACAAATCTCAAGCTGACAACTGCTTCTACAAAATCGAATTAAGAGCTAAAGTTGTAACAATACAAAATCAATGTTATTGTAGTAACTGGCGTTTTATGTTGTCAGGGATATTTTTTATTAACGTTTACAACACTGGTTCTAACACCCGGCACACTACTGCCGAATTAAAGGTACTAAAATAAGGAAACAGTTTTAGTGGGCAACGTTAATGTGTACTTAAACCATTTTAACACGAATATCGAGGGTATATTATTACATTTGTGCTGTACTTTTGGTCCAGGGAAAATACTCGTCTTTTATGCACTAATTTATAGTACCGCGCATAAATAAAAATCGTGGCTCAATGAAGATTCGCGAAAATAAGGAATAACAAGTCAAAAAAAAATTCTATAAGCAGTTAGTTAAAGTGCTTGCACAGTTAGGTATATAGCTGCCTTGCAGGAAGACAGACACAAAACCAATTCATTTTCGCACGCTACATAGAAATTCAGCTTCTCGACGAACTCAGATTTTCGCAGTTATGTTGGATTAAGTTTTACATGCTCCTTGACAGAATTTTAAAGCGAAACTCCTGACATTCTACGTTAGTGGGACATACTATTGTTCTGCTGTACAGCTTTAAAAACACTTTGCTCTTATATTTTTCTCCCTTAAAAATTGTCTGGGAAATAGACCAGTTCACAAATCACGTGACATGTAAACGTTCAATTGAGTAATTATTGAAGAGTAATATAACAATTTTACTGGTCGGTAGAATGTCAGTGGTAGTCTCTGTAATGCCACGAACTGATGACTTCAAACTCAGTTCTCACTGACATTTCATGAGCATGTGTTACTGTAATCTATATTACAGGGTAGCAATGTTGTTATTAGAAAACAAACCACTCGAAAACCTAGACATAAACGACCCTTGCAATTTCAGCAATAATTTGTTTTCTTGAAAGTGTAAAAATATTGAACTGAAGGAAGAGAAGTTTATACTTCATGAAGTGACTTCATTGAATTGAAAATTTTATCTTTAGAAACTGCTATTATTAAAGGACACGTTCTTACAGTATTAAGAACTTCACAAAATAAATACCCATATGCAATCTCCTCTACGTTTTTAGATTTTGTTATTTAAGCTGAAATTGTTTTATTTTTCTTGAATATCGCACTTCCTTTCTGCTCTTTTGCACCTTGCTACAGTTTTTAAAAATCTCATTCATTTTAATTCGAATCTCATATTGTCTCTTTCACTTGTTTCTCATTATTATTATCATTGTTGTTATTATTATCATTATTATTATTATTAGTATTAGTATTATTATTACTATTATTCCGGTTTTAGTGAGCGCAAATGGCGCCAATCATGTTTCTTCCTCTTAGATAAACCCAGAACACTTAAAACGCATATCTTCACCGTCACACGTCCTTCACGATTCCAGGCCTGGTGGTCCTTTTCGGAAAAAATAGTATGATCAGTTAGATATAAATAATAATAATAATAATAATAATAATAATAATAGTAATTGTCTATTTATTTACTACCAACAATTATAAGTTATAACAGGTGAATGAGAACTATTAACAAACATTCTAACTCTTTATGATACAGAAATATAGAAGTATGAAAGCATACATCTCGGCAAAATCAGTGATTTCGCGGACAGCGAAGCTTAAAACTTAGGATAGTGACATTAGGGGAAAAAAATATGGCTAGTGAAATTAATTTTAATATAGACGATTACTGGATATTCAAAACTGGATAACAAGAGAAATGTCGATATTATGTAAGAATTATAATATAGACTCGAAAATATTCCACACTGATAACAGAGTCACATTCTAACATGTCCTTCGTACGCCACAGCACCTGTACCTAGACACCTGTCTATCTGAACTACCAGCCAAGAAGAATAAATTAATAAATTTGGGAAGGCCGAGCTCCCTAAGACACCGACAGAAACCATAACAGAAAATCAGACCAAATACGTGCAAAGAAGAAGAGGAAAAAGATAATGATGTTGATCTACTAGGCATTAACAACATATTATTCACTAATATTCGGTAGTACAACATGGATGTAATCAATGTTATGAAATATGTGACAAAATGTCACAAAACGAAAGTAAGCTGGAAGTATACGGAGTTCAATTACAATTATGCGCAAAATTAGTAACAAAAATTTATATTGTAAGTATGTAGCCTATCATTGTATTATTTCGTGTTGTTTGACAACCGGGATAATGTATTAAACATTTGTGGTGTTTCTGCAATTTCCATATTTTATGGAAAGAACGATTTTTAGTTGGTTATATTTAGCGTCGATGGGATTGTGATAGAGAGATTGTATTTGGCAAGATGAGACCGGAGATTCGCTATACATTACCTGATATTCGTCTTACGGTCGAGAAAAACCTCGGAAAAAACCCAACCCGGTAATCAGCCCAAGTGGGAATCGAACCCACGTTCGAGCGGAACTCCGAACCGGCAGCCGATTGAGCTATGCCGGTGCTCGAAAGAACATTCATCATCTCTATCCCCCACGCGATGAAGTCCCTGTATAACACTACTTACACAATTACATCTTTTTCTGTCCATTTCGCTATGTTATCAGCGTACGATGAAATGTAGCACCAGTTCTTTCTTCTTGGTTTGCCAAAGGAGACTACCTCACGAGGTCGATCACAACTCAAGAACCTCTAAGATTTTAGTTCACGAGTTCTTTGATAGACGGTGTTTTTCCATTCTTAATGCAGATCTACGTGTTCTTTTCAGTCGAATTTTCAGCGTTCAATTTTTGTCTGTGAAATTAAATCCTTTTATCGTCTTCTTAATAGGAAAGATTGGAGAAAGCTGGGTTTGCAGTGAAAGACCTCCCTTGGGCAGAACACTGTGAATGAATGAATCGTGTTCTTGTCTTGGTTAGAGGAGCGCACAATTCAATTCGTTCTTTTCTGTCCATCATGCATTTCTCTGTTCCTCAAGTCAGGACTGAATGCCACTGTTGTTTATGAAGTCCAATCGACCAGGCTACCTGCTCTTGTTTTGCTTCGTGAAACTTTTCTTATTGAACTACACAAACACTAAAATTTGTTTCATTTCACATCGATAACTGTCCCCTTTGAATACGACATGTTGCAGTCCAGTAAATTGAAGAGGCTATTTGCTTTGTTATCCATTATCGTCTGTCAATGTTTATTTCCTTTAAAAGTTGTTATATTTCAGTTTTGTTTTTAGATACCTATATTTAAGTTAATTTAGCTTATAATTTGTTACTTTATCAACTTAATTCATGGCTTCCTGCAGTTTCTCTTCTGAGTTGGCCGAGATGATCTAATAATAAATAAAAATTGTATCCAACAAATGTAAAGTGCTTCATGCACACTTAAATTCGTCCATATGTTCGGTAATATCATTTGCTGTCGCTACTTTAACTCTTACATTCTACTCGCCAGAGAACGTCATCACCACTTTTCTCTCACTCTTCAGCAACCAATGACACATAGAAAAACTCGAGGACCCTCGTAGTCAGATTATTGGGCCCTTTCGCAACTAGACACATCCAATGCGGCTCTTTCTTATATCAAACGGAGCAATATAAATTTATACTAGACAAGAGAATGAAACAAAAATTACGAATTTTCCGGAATTTAGAGACAGTTCTAATTTTCAATTTTCTGTAACTCCTTTAAACAGCTCGTTTGCTATTTCTATCACAATAATTACAGAATCTTCAGTAGAGACAGTATAAAATTCCACCAGATCAATCTGTGTCCTATTCCTTGAATACTGAGACTAAAACTGAATCGCACAACAGACTTACATTCTAGAGTGCTGAATACCACTCAATGCCCCTAATGGCATTCATTGACAGGGGTTAGAGATGCGCAGCAATATCTTGTATATTCAACATTCCTTGCCTGACCTCCGTACTACGGGACATGCCCCTCCATTGCCGCAGCATATTTACATGTATTGACTAGCTTGACATCGACGGCTACTTCTAAACGCACAGAGAGTATACAACCCATTCCTAAGAAATATTTTCCATGCTTCAGTTGCTTATCTAATACAGTAAATCGGTGTGTACTTACACTTCTCGCTTCTTTTGTAAATAATTCTGCAGGAAGGATCCAATCCGTAGACACAACTTAACATACTTAGTCTATAAGGGGAGGTAGCAAACTGAAACGTAGTATTTCACCAGTCATACATACTGGCAGGTCTCAACACGCAGACGGTCAGTCATTTAAAAACGACGTTAACTTTTCAGACTATGTATCAGTTGCACCTGACAATCCGCAGGCCCGCGTAGCTAAGTCGCTGGATTCGCAGACTTGCAAGGAAACCGTTAATGAACTCGTGTCGAAATCTCTCCTAAACTGCGAATACAGATTTGTATAGGAGATAGACCAATATAGAAATTAGCTGTCCATACTAATTGTAAAGGTGTGAAAATTTACTTGAAATATTGCAGTATAAAAGAACTACGCGTTCTTGGGGAGAGTAGTAGAATTGCCTTCCTCCGTGAATGCCTGCGCCATCATGTGACATGTGACCTTGTGCACTCAACACGCTTTGCCAACTGAGAGAGCACTGTCTACTCACGGCGGCAACTACTAAATATTTCGAAAATCTTTTTTTGAAGCTTTAAGTTTACAATCTTACCGTTAGTATACCAAGCGAGGTGATTCATGCGTTCCGCACGGGACTTGCATTCGGGAGGTCCGCGGTTCAAATCCTCGGACCGACCAACCTGACTGTGGTTTTTCCGTGGTTTTCCACAGTAATTTTGGCAAAGGCCGGGTTGAAATTTTCATTGCCACGGTTCATTTCCCTTCCTCTTCCCGTAGGAAAATAACTCAGATTTCATATCATATTATTCAACTTCATAGGCATATTCAAGTCATGACGCATGTCTTCGTCCTCGGAAGTGCTCTTAAGGAATGAATCCTGGCAGAATATTGCGAAAGGCTTGGAACCCAGAGACGGTTTCGGAGAGGACGCTCCTACTGCAAGCGGGCGCTTCGACACTTTAGAAGGGCTGTCGGAATGGATCCTGTGCTGCTTGGACACCTTGGCGGTAAGAACTTTAGGCGGGGAAGTGTAGGGTGCCTATTGGGTAAGCGGGTGAGGGATCTCATGCGCCCGGTGGGCTGGTAAACATCATTCTCATTCATCCCATAATTCGGGGTGCACAATAGGCCACTGTCGAGCTGACGTGCTGAAAGGCCGTCCCTAACCCGCTCCTAACCTCTCAATACTACTACTACTACTACTACTACTACTACTACTACTACTACTACTACTACTACTACTACTACTACTACTACTACCACCACCACCGTTAGTATGGATAGATAAGTTTATATTCATCCGCTATGTGGACATGTAATAATGTGCACAGTTTGAAGGAATATTCCAGCATAAGCTCTTTAATAGTTATTTCGCTAGTATAATTTATACACTCAAAGTTTTTCTTGTTATTAAAAATATAGGCTAAAGTACGAATTTTTTATAACGCAGTAGCTTCAAATATCATAAAGATTTCTCTGATTTACAATGAAATTCATATTTCACTTTCAGTCAAAGAGCATCCATACTTTTTCTGCTGTCCGAAGAATAGTGTACTGGGATGATAAGCTGACGCGTTCAAGATATAGGGTAAACTGTATAGTGATTGACCACTTAAGCTAATGAATAATAAAACAATGAAATAGCGGAAAACAGTGGTAACTTATTGAGAGAATTTCAAAGGCATTGGGTCAAGTGAAGATTCAGAAACAAATCAAAATCAATAAACAAAAGAAAAAATAAAATTTTAATGCAAAGATAAATTAAATAAACACAACAAGTCCACTTTTACAGTTATTGACCGTCTACTGCACAGTTATTGACCACACGCTTATTAGTGATTGACCGTCTACTGCACAGTTATTGAATACTCATTTATTAATGACTGAACAACACATTTTCACAATTTTCACTTTTTTCTTGTCTGTTTCGTTTCTCTTCTTCTGATCTTTTTCATTAAGAACTATTCGCCACCGGCGTAGCTCTGTCGGCAAAGGTGTTTGCCTGCCGATCCGAAGTTTCGTTCGGGCGCAGGTTCAATTCCCGCTTAGGCTGATTACCTGGTTGGGTTTTTCCGAGGTTTTGCCCAACCGTAAGGAAAATTTTAGGTAATCTATGACGAATCCTCGGCCTCATCTCGCCAAATACCATCTCGCTATCATCAATCCCATCGATGCTAAATAACCTCGTAGTTGATACAGTGTCGTTAAATAACCAAGTTAAAAAAAATAAGAAAAGAACTCTTCTCGCTGCCTTTTCTTTCATTTCTTATTCGCTTCCTTTCTTGTCTTGCCTCTTCTTCCATTTTTCTCTTTTGTGCCTTATCAGAAGCAAGTGTGTGTCATTTCTCTGATGTTATTACAAATGGCTTCACCCAGCACTGGACGAGGACCAAAGAACACTTTTCCTTCAACGGGATATTTGTTTCTGGACGCTAAGGTTGCTTTTAGGACACCAAACTTCTTGGCAGCTTCATTTAAATCAAATCCACTGCGGACAGGTTCTGTAGCGTTTCGTAAAGCTTCCCCTGTATAATGCACTTTACCTGGCTTAGGCATTATAATATAGTATCAGTCCTGTAAAAATCCCCATCATTTAACCGATAACATATATAGAATTGAAGCACATTGGTCATTATTCTAACAAATAATTTATGAACGACCAATCACTGTAGTTTGCGGACATACACTTTATAGTGATTGACCACGGGGTATTTTTATGTCATATAAAAACTTTTACAAAATAATATTCTGTGGACGGAAACCTTATACCTTTTCTCACACTGTGAGTGTAAAAACGAGCACCAGAATTTGTGTATCCTTTGCAGAATAAATAAATTATTGCGTGCATTATTCTTAGCAATTTCTCTAGTTACTTACACTTGTTTAAGTTCAGTTGCATTTCCAATCGATTTCAGTCCTCTCAGACAACAGACACTAACTCAGTGGGATGAACAGCGACAACTAACCACAAATAAGGGTTGTTACTAGAGGTATATGCAGCAAAAAGTGAAATCACGATCGTGGTTTATTCACAATATACTTGAAAAAAGGAACCGGTCAATCACCGTATACTGGTCAATAACTACCTAGTTTACCCTAGTAGGACTATACAACAGTTCCCAATAGTTCTCCCAAAAATCCGATTCCAGATTCGGATGACTTCTCCTGGACTTCATAGGCCTATTATAAATCCTGACAGGAAATAAATACGGATACTGAGGGAGCATTTCTTAAGTATTTATATGAAAACAAAATTTCTCTATTTTATACTATTATTTCTGTAATAGCTAGAGTTACATTAGTTTCGCAATATAGGTTAACGCCTGTAGATAATTTAAGCGATAAAATTATCTCACAATTGAGATATAATTCTGATTTTTATGGAAAATTAGCCTAAACCTATATTTGTTATTTCCATAACCACAAAGAATACGTGATGTTTATTATTCCCACTCGAATTGACTCAAAGATAGCTTACTGAATATTAGTATAATAGAATAATTCTTCCATCATCTTAGAAGTAGGCTAATACTCTGCACACAGACAGACGGCATGTCGAAAATCACGTGTCTCCGTAAAAATGCTTAATGAAACAAAGTAGGAAGACAGAAAAAGAGGCAAGAAAAAACAGGGTAATTGTTACAAATAATAAATAATTTCTCATAATTAATGACGGTACAAAACCACTTTAATTCCGGAAAGAACAGAGGTTTCAAAATGCAGAGAAACAAATTTTCATTTCTGGCTACTTCCCCCCCCCCTCCACTGCAGGTTACCTCCCCTGCAACGTGTCATCCAAACAGTGTTTTAAATAGCATAACAAGCATGTTAGGAGATGGAATAGAGAGGAAAGTGTCTTCTTATTATTTTGATTTAGAACAGACCGCTTAACCGCAGAGATAATGAGAAAGAGTGTTGCGGCCTCCGCGTCGCCGCGATGGTCAGGTTCTGGAAGTCTCTCATTTCCTCCTGCTGATAGAGTACCGTGCACAACTGTGACGAACAGTCAAGTGACACTGACGGGTGTATGCGCCTCCTAAGTCGGCAATTCATAAATGCATTTGTCTTGCGATTACAATTGTTGTTTTTTCATCAATGTGCCGCATGAATGAATGAATTGTTAATTTCTTTAAGAAGTAATTAATGCACGAAAGCACGCGCTTCTGTTGTCGGGACGCGGTACTATGTCGAATGGGCAAAGGTGCCTCATTTGAGAATTGGTGTCTCACCAGCTTTGGCAATGCTTATCGCGCTGTATGACGTAAGCGTCTTTCTCCCCTTTCCCCTCTACACGTAGCTCGTTGGTGTGAGCAGATTATATGCTCAGTTAACAGTGGCGGAATCAAAGTAGTATGTACGAGGTGAAAACGACTCTCATGTGGAATGGGAAAAGTTCTTTTGCAGTTTAGAGGGGGAGAACATACATTGTTAAGCTCGAAAATTGTAGTGTCAGGTTTGACCGCGTAAATTACATGGAACGTTGCGTCGAAAAACTAACTTTTACACGATTTTATACGCGGCATAATAAATTATTTTTATTTCAATAAAATGCTATCACAATATAATTGGCAAGCATTTATTTTAAATAATTTCATTAATCACAGAAAGGAAAATAATTTGAGTGATGAAATGTAACGTACATACGAGATGTTAACAAACAGATTATAATATTTTGAAACGTGGTAGTAGGCCTATTCATAAAAAAATAAGAAAAAAAGTCTAATAAACATGGGTACTAAAATAAATATTTTTGAAGAAACAAGGACTGTGAAATTCGTACTGAAATAACATCTAACATTAATTTATTTAAAGAAAAACGGCTTTGAAGTTGGTATTTTAACAACACCATAATTATCTTCTAATGTCAGCATTTTGCTTGTTTCCTATTGCAATACAGTACACTAAAGAGTAAATAGATGTGACATATCCAAAAAGAAACGAGCAAAGAGCTCGCATGATAAGATAGGCTTACAGTAGGCTTACCTATCAATTTAACAGTTCTTTTTTCTTCAAATATATTAATTTTTGGACCTATATTTATTATACTTTTTATCTTGTTTGTATGAATTCTACCTCCTCTCAAAATATTATACCCTTTTTTTCTTAACACCCTGCATGACTAGACTATCACATTACAATATAATCACGAACAATCTAGAAGTGTGTAGTAAAAGTCAAGGTGTCGCGTCTGGGAAAGTGTGCACAGAGAGTTCTCAAAAGGACAATAGATTTTTTTTTCTCTCTTTTAATATTGGCCCTACGATGACAGCGGTTGGAACAAGTTACCCAGTTGAGGTTTTTCCGGGATTTTCCCTCAACCCATTAAGAGCAAATGCTAGGTAACTTTAGGCGTTGAACCCTGGATTCATATTGCCGACATTATCACCTTCATCTCATTTAGACGCTATATAACCATAGGAGTTGAAAAAGCGTTGTAAAATAACCAATGAAAAATCGTTGACAGCTTTGATGACTAATACGAGTAAACTCTGGTAGATGTATCAGCGTGGCGATTAGCTAGGCAACACGCGGAAACGCTGTGCGGTGTCCGCGAATCGTTTCAAATGATAGAAGATATTACAACACTTGATATGAAGAACATGTATGAGTTACCTCTAGTAACGTACGTTGATAGCCTGGGAACTCGAGTTAACAATTATTTAACACTTTGTTTATTTAATTTGTTAGAGGAAGTTGTGATTTTATTACTTTTTTACATTTAAAGCAAATTGTACATTTTACGCGTATTTTACGCATCGTATAGAAATTAATTTTACGTGCACGTCTGCCTAATACGCACTAATAAATGTTATACGACATTACTTCTTAAACATGCTGCATTAAAAGGTACGAGAAATTAAATGTTATTTGTACATACTACTTACCAAGGAAATTTATAAATATCAAATATCCGTAGAAAACGAAATATGATTTTCTGAAATTATTTTAGGTCGAGGACGTGCAAATCTATTAAGTAATCTTGAGAAAACCCAGAATATTCAAGAAAATAAACGTAGACAACGTGATGGAATATTATTGGCTAGATACGCAATTTCTCGCTGTGATTTAAATCAAGTCAGTGACGGAGAAACAGTAAAAAGTTTTATGATTAAAGCTGCTGAATTAATTTGCCCAAATTAAATAAAAGTTTTCGAGAGTCTCACGTTAACCAAGCGTTTTCCTAATAATTCGCCACTGACCGCCTTAGCGATTACGATAAGGAGACGCAGGTCACAGCAGTTTATATTTCCCATCCTACTCTGCAGTCTGCTCTCCTAGTAAATAAACTATTTCAAATCGAGTGCCTCACGTAACAAAAAAATTGTGCCTATGTCTACGTAAATCTTCAGACTTCACAGGGTTCTACAATCTGACAGATTTTTTGGTTTTGCACTGTGTCATGGATACAGAAATACGTATCGCCTCCAACATCGGGGAAGACAGAAGAGGGGAGCGTATTTGTTTATCAGCTACCAAGAGTGATCCGCTGCCCCGAAACATTCGAAGTTTCCACAGCTATAGATAGATAGATAGATTGATTGATTGATTGATTTATTTATTGATAGATAGAGTTAAGATCTTCAGGCCTTTTTTTTCTACATACTGAACCAGAACTGCTATAAATAATATAAAATATAGTATAATAAACTGAAACACATACCATAAAATGATTTCTTTTGTACTCCAGTATGATAAAAAGTCTTCATTGTTAATCAAAATCGTGCATAATATGCTACATTATCGCATTAGTGCTATAATATTACCATGACAACTAAAACGCCATGACTTCTATTGAGAAGGCATAGCTAGCTTGTATCAATTGACTAAACAACAACATATGAGTCATATTTAACGTGCATCTCCAAAAAAAACATCTTAGTTGAAAACTTACCGAGAGTTACATAATTAAGTCATTTATGATGTAAGTATCGATGTGAAATATATTTGAAGTATGTAATTTTGGAGTAAGCCGCTGATTTCCAACATTACGTTAAAGATAACTTATCAGGACGAAGAACATAATATCTTACAGTTCTACGATAGAATTCCTTATGTACAAGCAGTTCAATTATTGTCTGACCTTATTCTGTCTCTAGCGTACCGAAGTTCCACTCCAAGTTACATAATCTACAGTTTCCTCCATAGACTTTAATTTTATTCTAAAACCCTTTCCGAAGGATACGAGCAATTGCAAGTAGCACAATGTCCTGTGTTTCCTTGCCATATTTCTCCCTGTCCTGGTAGTTTTGACAGGCTTTGTGCTAACTTTCGTGGTACATAGCCAAGAGATCCAATTATAATTGGCGCAGTCCCGCATTGGGCTCGCCTCAATTGAGAGGCTGTTACATGTCAGCTGTTCCACACCAAGTTCTGATTCAATCAGTTCGTATAATTTCGTATCTGAATTATGAATCACATTATTGAGCTTATTAACGCTACTGTGTGATTACTGTGGATCTGTTGAACATTCTAAAAGGTCTAATGATCAACAGAAGCAATACGTTTTGTTAAATGGTTTAGCATTGCAAGATGATGGTGGATAATCAAAAAAATATTTTCAATGGAAAATCAAAATTAGAAGAAACCAATGTCTGCGGTAGCGTCGCGGTTAAACCTTAAAACGCTGCAAAGCCGAAAGGTCGCGGATTCGATTCCCGATAGTCATAGATTTTTTCCATTGACCTAATCCTTCCCGGCCACACTGTGGCCGTATGGTTTACTCAGTCTCTTAACACAAATGAGTACCAGGGGCATTTAAATGCGGCGGGCTCGTAGGACTGACATTCCTACTGCCATTAATGCTGATTGTAAAGGTGGGAGCCTTAACCTCCCGTCACCCTTTGGACCGATCTGACCTGTAGATTAATGGGGATGGAGGCAGAATGTATGTGACAAAGATTCCTTCTGCTTACCATATAAGCTAAATATATATTAAGTAGGATCTGTAATAGCTGACACTCACATTTCATAGAAAACATAATGTATATTTGTGCGAGATCGTGCGTATTTCCTTGGTTTCCGCACAAAACCAATCCGCGGAAAGTTTAAAATTCCACATTAGTATTCCCAACCTAACACTCATAACAATTTCCCTCTTCTTACCGCTTAAGTGACATATTGATTTTACTGCTTTAGGCTTTTAACATACTATTTTTAGAGACGTTCAATATAGTAATAATTATAAATTGGAAACTTACCACTGCAATTTCACCTAAATTGCACTGTTAATTATTGTTTTTAAATATTTGCAAACATTAAGTAAAGTCTACAACTCCACTAAAGTTACTGCATTCGTGATGCAAGTAACATTAAGGAAGCCGTGAAAAAATCAACAAATCAACTTGCCGATGTTATTACTGCAATATGTTATATAAATAATATTGTTATAATATTAAAATGAAAAATAAATCATTACATAACCTTACCGTTTGTTTTAAGTTCGCATTTATAGACTGGGGGAAAAAAAAGACGGACGTATATCACGGCATGCTGGAGTATAGTAAACACAGAAAACATTTTAAAGCAACAATGTTGAAGATAGATATTTTTGTTTTCTTTCAATTCTCGGAAATTAAAAAAGCTCAACTACGTTTCGCTTTTTCAAACTTTTCCTCGAACATGAAAACTTCAACATACCGCTCTTGTAACGCATATTACTATTCTTCACTTGTGATTGATTTATG
This sequence comes from Periplaneta americana, assembly GCF_040183065.1. NCBI lineage: Eukaryota > Metazoa > Arthropoda > Insecta > Blattodea > Blattidae > Periplaneta > Periplaneta americana. Next base: position 9,591,741 of record NC_091132.1, on the reverse strand, counting down.
CCCCATGAATAGTCGAGTGTTGTCCGACATCTCTACTGCAGTTACACAGTACAGTAGTTAAGTAGAAATACAGTATGATTTACTGTTTAATTTATAGACGAATTAAGTAACTGAGTTTTGGAAGAGTGACAAAACCGAAAAGAATGAAAACAAGAATTACTTTAAGCCCCCTGGAGGGCCTCGTCGTCTGTAGAGAAGTGTCCCAATTAGAGAATATGAGATATTGTGAAGCTGCATTTCGTGGATATAAAGAGAAAAGTAAACTATAACTTCGTGTGTAGAAAAGTTTTACATGAAACGATTAATTATTAAACTTTGAAGGAAGGTGGAATTGAGAGGAATTAGTAAAATGTAGACTTAAACAACTAAATAGCATAATAATAGGCTAATAATAATGTGTTAATTTGTGAAGTAGATGAATATAACAACTCGACTTAGATTCAGTAGCGTGAATAACAAAACCAACTTTAGTTATTCAAAAGACAGGAAGTTTCGAAATCGTTGATTTTTTTTTTCAAAATAGAGTTTACATAAAAACGAAAGCATAACTTCGTTCACGAAACAGTCGGCTTAACGTCAATACTTGTTTAAAGTGTTTCACTTTCATTGCTGCGGAAACATTTATTTCGGAATGTGTTTCCTTTTTCGCAAATTAATTCCTCTAAATAGCGATTTCAACTCTACACATCTGAAATGGACTTACTCATCAGTGTTCTTTCTTACAGATGCAATAAAGATATTCCAACACTCCGATAGATTTAAAGCTCTAAATGTCAGGTATGTTCCGATTAGTTTGTTTGAAAATTGAATTGTGAAAGATAAATAAACGCTCTCGCAGACCAAAACCGTTTAACAACGTGTTCATCGAATCCCAGATTAAGAGTCTCAAAAAAAGAGACTCGAAGTGTGGGACGTCCCAGAAAGAGATAGAGCGGTTTACTGGAACTACCAACAGAGTCTATAGGCCTAAATTTGTAATGGGCAGAGAACTGGGAAGATATTATGTAACGTAAATAACCCTTTTCTCGCTGACATAAAGATCATAAGACCTTAGAATATAAGCAATATTGTAACAATAAATATTAAAATAGTAGATTAGTTTGACAGAAAGTCCGTACACATCGCCATTTTCTTCTATTAAGCCCCGTACTCCATATCATAATCTTACTTCTTCAAGGCAGACATACTCGTGTAACATTTGGTGTAGGCTTAAATGGGTAATTATTAGCCTCAGCGGAAAAGTGCGCCCCTTACACAATGTTCCCCATTCTTTAAATAAGTATAGAGACTTGTAGCACAATGTAGTACTATGCCTTACATATAATTAGATACCTCTTCCAGTTACGTAACGATAAGTACTTCGTCTAAAAAGTTACATGATTAAAATTACATTTATAGCAGTTCTTTTATGTAGGCATCTCGAGCGTACAGTTCTTAACTTTACTTCCTTTATGAATTAATTTTAGATGATATTTTAGCACTAACATAATAGCCACCAACACAATAAAATTTATTGTGTTTAGAGAGAAAAGGAAAGCAAAATGAAGACTAGACATAAAAAGGCTATGAGTGCCAAAGAGACAAACCGTAGAAACAGTTTGGAAAGAAGAAAAATCTGCTACTATCCGGGGACAACTCGGAAGCTTTCACACTGTTGTAAGCTGCTACAAAACTGACGTACTCCGCCGTCATTTCCTAGAGGTTTGCTTCTTCAGTCTTGTTGATTGCTTGACAAGTAAGTAATACAATTAGAGAACCATTATACAGGACTAATATCTTAACTTCGCAATTAACGTCAAATAGCGATTTTCTTAAATATACCTTAAAAGTAATTTCGCAAGTCATTATAATATACGAAGAGCCATATCATGAAAAAACATAAAAATTAATTTCATGTTTATACTTAAGTCGTAATTGAAGTCAGGTATCTTACGCTGCACAATAAATCAGTTCATCCCTGTCAGCCATGTTAAGTGATATGTCAAGAAAATAAACTCTCACGAATATTAATCTTTGCAAGACGCTTGAAAACATTTAATAATAAATTAGATGTGTGTCATTTTTGTCACAAAATTTTTCTCTTGTAAGAATGTTTTACCAATATCAGAGTTTCACAAGATGCATCACTTTGATCATATATCCAGTATGGTCCAAATATTACAGTGTGCGACAATACGAGATGAAACCAAGACCAGTTTGCATGTGGGGCAAATAAAATGTGATTTCTCTGTTGGATTTGTAGTCTGACACTCTTCCGCTTCCTAGTTATTTTACTGAGGCTTTGAAACCATAAACACTACTTGAAGAACAGCAGGGATGGAGAAACCCCATCTAACCTATCTGTTAAAAATCCCATATATTTTGTCCCTTTTCATTCTTGAATCCACCAATCGTTCTAGATATGGCGTCCTGTAATTAAGTAGGGTGAGTCAGTGGACAACTGAATTGAGTTACTGTACAACAGGAATGCTGATGAGTTATCAGCTACGAATAATATTGGACACTGTCACTGGCAGGTGTTACTATATTACACAACTTTTTTTAAAGGAAAATTATCGCAAGAGAGTGACCGTGTGACGTGATATCTTTCCAATGTAAGAGTCCGCATCACGATGACTGTACTGATGAGTGTTCGAACTACGTGGCACTGCAGAGCATGTACAAGAGATTATATCTGGGGTGTTCGGGTAAAGGGGTATAAGTCATTTTTTTGTCCAGGTGGAATTTTGTTCTCCAGATGAACACACAAGTTAAATTATACAAATGGGTGTGCAAAAATCAAAGAATACTAGCAGTTGATGTGTTTTATTTGTGTAGAAAATTATTTGTAATAAGGGTTCCAAGTTTAATTTTCATTTATCTCCGAACTCATTTTTATGACTTATCTCCCTTTACCCACCAAAATTAAAGCTGGCAGCATAATAAATTCAATGCTCAAGCCGTGTTACCAGATTCAAAGCATACAACACTTTGGCTAAATCGACACTGGAATACGGATGTGAAGCCTGGACTATCTGCAAACAATATACAAGGAGGATATCATCTAGCGAAAAGAGATTCATGCGCAAAACAGTAGGATATACAATCCTTAGTTCTTTTTTATCCTTTTCCTGATCAAAGCGTGGTAACTACTTTTCGTCAGTCACGAGAAAAAGAAACCTGCATAAGGGTCATGTGCAAGTAGGCCTATCATCTTGAATTCTACTACTGCCATTGGTGGGTTATGACCAGGGAACGGATTTATATGGACTAAAAATATATGAAATATGTAAATATATATGTAGTTATTTTTACCAAAATATGGAATTAAATATGGATTTTTACCAAAATATGGAATTAAATATGGACTTAAAATTATAAAAAAATGACTATGTACGTTAAATATTGGTACATTTTAATCAAACTAAACAAAAAATATAATGGACGTACCTTATCTTCCAATGTAGTTTCAACAAAACACAATTTTTATTGTCTGTTACCATAACAATAGGTTACAAACATTTCTTTCAAGTGCTGAAAAGTGAATCTTCTTCTATTGTCTCTGAGGATAGATTTATACTGACTAAAAGAGCGTTCGACGTCACAAGAAGTAACTGGTACATAATTCAATTTCACAATGTCTGCTGGGGATAAGTCCAAGTTAATCTTCACTGTTGATTCACCACTCATCACAGCAACAACCTTTTGTAGTTCTTCATATCCAGAGTTTTTTGAAAGTACAGTGTCCACCTTAGCTCTTACTGCATCTGCAACTTTACCTCTACCACGATTCAGTTGTTCCACAGTACTATTTATAATTTAAAAACTTTCAGATAGTGAAAGGTGCCTATTTTGGAGACTTTTGAGCGTTTTTATGATGCATGAAAATGTATGCTGAATGTGAGCTAAGTCATTCTTCACACTTATGTCACAGGTAACTGTTTTCGCAGTATCAATTGAGACTGCATCTTCAGAGTCCAATGCAAGGAGAACATTGTTAATAGAGTCTATATGTTCGGCATAATATTCAACTGCTTCTAGCCATGTACCCCATCTAGTTAAAATTGGCTTTGGTGGCAATGGAATTTCAGGGTACATTTCTTTCAACACGTTAACTCTACTGGGAGCTTTGAGAAATACTTTTTTCACTGATGAAATCAACAAATCTACTTTAGGGAAATTGTCTCTGACCACTTCTGCCACACGATGAAATGCATGCGCCACACAAGTAAAATGAGTCAATTTAGGATATACAACAGATAATGCTTGTCCAGCTTTGACCATATAAGGGGCAGCATCGCTAATAAAGAATAACACATTATCGTACATAATACCCTTTGGCCACAGGATACCCATAGCTTCGTTGAACAGTTTAACTATAGTTTTGTTATTGCACTTTTCTAGAACATCACAATGTAAAAGAATTCGTTCAGAATATTGTTCACTTAACAAACCGATAACTACATTACCAACAAGTCTACCTTCTTTGTCGGGAGTCTCATCAATGGAAACCCAAATTGAACTATCTTTAATTTCATCTCTTATCTTCTGTATTGTCTCATCGTAGATGGATGGAGCATACGTCTTCCTAAGTGTTGACTCATCCGGGATTGTATGTTG